>NW_021163072.1:167500-545000 GCF_004324835.1 Dendronephthya gigantea
TCTTTGGTCTGTTGTTAATCGAGGCATCTTTGCGAATGAAGATTTAACCGACAATGTTTCTTTCCTTGCGAGTTAATTCGAATCCCAAGGGACTTTAAATCGAACATTCTTTCCATTAAATGCAACTTGAATTATTACTTTATTTTATTCCTCAGAATAATTCTTTAGTGTAATTCTTATTTTTAAGAGTAAGTTTGCAATGGAAAAGCCTACAATTAAAGTTAAAATCACTGAAGTTAAAAACTTTCCAAGGGAAGTGGCAAGTATTTTCGAATTAACTTAATAGCCGAATTTTGTCGATATTTTCACGAATTTTGAAAGTACTTGCGACATCAAATGCTTGTATCTCCGTCAATATCGTACCAATAACTTAGTGTTATGTATCAAAATCTAAGTTAGCCCTGCCTGCATGCAATGGAGTTTATTTCAGCTCAATAGCTTTTATAGTTTTTGAGTTATATTAAAACAAACAGGTAAAGTTTTTTTTGGGACACCCGGTATATATATATACCTATACATATACATATACATATACATATACGTATACGTATACGTATTTACATACATATACGTATATATACATATATATACATATATACAGCTTCATCAGTTTATTAAAAGTTCAAGCCATACGCCGTTCTCTTTTATAATGCAGTCCATCTAAGTACAAATGCTATATATCAATAAACCTGCCAATACAACCATTCATTAAACTATGCTTACTATTTTTTATTTCAAAAGCTTCTAAGATTTTGCGTTCATTATAATATTGGATGTTGTAATGTAGTATTCCCCAGGTGATAGGTGAACCCATCACCTGGGGAATACTACATTACAATATTCAGGGGGGTTGTGCATCTAATTGCTAGTCAGACAAGGCAAGACCATTAAATTGTAAAAAGCTAAAAAGTGTTAAAAAAATCTCTCCTGACACGTGCTGAAAAAGGATTGGTTCTAAAGAAGGGTCTTAATTTCAAGTGGAATTATACACACTTCAAATTCAAGCCAGGAACAGCTGATGGGAAAATGAGCCAACTATTGGTTCTCCGGCAGGAATCGAACCTATGCTTTTGCAATGCCGGTGCAATGCTCTTGCCACTGAGCTACACTACAGAGGTAGCTGACAAGAGCAAGTGTGGTTAGTGTGTATATGATGGTAATGCCGGGAATAGGTGAGGGTAAATCAGTTATAATTTTTGCCACTTCACTTGATATGCAGGTAAATTCTAAAGGTTCAAAGGGTCTTAATTTCCAGTGGAATTATACACACTTCAAATTCAAGCCAGGAACAGGTGATGGGAAAACGGGTCAACTATTTGTCCTCCGGCAGGAATCGAACATAAGCTATTGCGATCGAACCTACGCTATTGGTCAGCATTGATGCATAGTGTTCATTTCAGTCTTATGACTGTTCAAAAAAATCTCTCTTGTTGTAATATTTGTTGTAATATTATGTTGTTGTAATATTTTATGTTGGATGTCCTCAGCAATGTAGAAATATAAGTTCTTTGTTTTGTTCTAATGCATTTTTATTATTATTTTACCCACATTTGTATTTATAGCCTTGCTATGGCAAGTTAATTCAACCAAAATTTGCAGGAGTTCAATTGAATTCAGAAAGACTTGTGAAAATGGCTGGTCAAGGGGCAGCCCAGGTCGAAGATCTTGTCTTAAAAGATCCTGGCAAAATCTTGTCTTGAAAGATCCTGGCAAAAAAAGGGACATATCTTTGTAAGATCTTGACAAGATATTTGCAGGATTTAAAATGTACTTGCCAGGATCTTGCCAGGATTCTAGACCATGTCATGGCACCATTAGTAAGGGATTTACCATCCTATATCAGGATACTAAACATGCTCTTCAAATATTAACAACATTCATTTTCAATCATCCCACAAATTCATTTTCAATCATCCCACAAATTCATTTTCATTATGGATTTCAAATCATAATACACTGTCAAGGCTAGTTTCCACTCAGGAAAAATCTCCTTTGGATCGGAATGGACAAGAAGATTTCTTTGTCGTTGAGTTCTCAGGCAGCGTTTATACAAAGGAGAATTCTCCTGAGTGGAAACTAGCCTTCATCGCCCACCAGGATGGTTTGAAGGCCCTCAAATTATTTTTAAACGCCCCACTCAGGAACCATCGACAACTGTTTTGGTCAGATTAGCAGAACTGGTGCTCACTCTCCACAATTTTTCATTTGATGGTGAACATTACCAACAGATAAGTGGTGTAGCAATAAGAACTAAAATGGGTCCCAATTTTGCCAACTTGTTTGTTGGTTTGTGGAAAAACAAATCTATGAACAGTACACTGGCTCTCTACTGATACCTGTTTTCATGCTGAGTTGGAGAGATCCATCAAATTTGTTGATGAATTTCATCCAGCACTCCTGGTTTCCATCAATGGCAATAAGCTCGCTACCTCAGCGTTCTACAAGCCAACGGACTCCCATAGCTACCTCTTGTATTCTTCCTTCCACCCCAGCCACACTAAGAGGTCTATCCCTTTCTGGCAATTCCTTCATCTCTGTCGCCTTTGTAGTGAATATGATGACTTGTGGTCCAAATGTCTGGCGATAAGAACATTCTTTGTCAGGCGTGGCTATCCCTTCTCACTTAGATACCCATAGAGACCCTGTCTCTACCACCCCTAGCATTAATTCTACCCCATTAGTTTTAACACATCGTCCCTTCAAAATTGTTGTTAGGATGTCATACTTAGGAATTTTCATATCCTACAAAATGATCCCAAGACATCTTCCATTTTCACTGTTAACCCCCTAGTCTCTTTTCGGCACAACAAAAATATCCGGGACACATTGGTTTACAGCTCTCTACAGCAAAATTGAAAGTTAAATGATACTTACCTGGAAGTTGAAGTTTGACGTAGATTCTACGAAATATTGGTTATTGAGCTAAGGAGTATGTGAGATATGCGTGCGAAGCAAGCTAAATCACACTTAAAAGCTGAGGGGTCATGACATCACAACCTGGGTTGGGAAATTGTGTGTGGTAAATGTGTAGGTCAAGTTCCACCACAAGGGAGGGAAGGTTGACCTTAGCTCAATAACCAATATTTTGTAGAATCTACGTCAAACTTCGACTTCCAGGTAAGTCTTGTTTAACTTTCAATTCTAATTCATGATTGGTTATTTTCGCTAAGGAGTCATGTGAGACTTCAAAGTGTCATGACTCATGGAAGCAAGGAGAAATTTTCACAACAGTGAAACAAGTCTAAAATGGCAGACAGAAGGTCATTGCCATGGTTCTTGGTAACATCTGTAATAGTTTTGTTGTAAAACTTATTAAAGGTTTTTTTTTGTCCAACCTGCGGCAGCCAGAATTTCGTTTGTGTCAATCTGCTTCACATGCGCTGCTAAGGTGGAAGCTGCTCTAGTTCTGTGTGCACTATATGTCTAGGTGTTTATACCAGCTTTGTGCATAACAGTTTTAATCCACCGTGCAAGGGTGTCAGTTGAGACAGGGGTTGTATGGTTTTCGGAAGCTCACAAACAACAGAGTACGAGTTCCTCTTTGTGTTGATGTTTTGTCCAAATATCATTTCAGATGCTGCACTTGACACAAATTTTTGTTATCGTGAAAAGCTGCTACCACCACTCTGTTTAGGTGTTTTCCTGGTTGAGACGTTTTTAGTAAAACATGAATGTTAAACCTGCATCGGTCAGGTTTCAAGTTCATCCTGTTGATGCTTGAGAGTCTGAAGCTGCTGGCTTGTTGTAATTGCAATTAACATGGACAGTTTGAGGGACAAATCCTTTAGTGAAATCTCTTCAAGTTTCCAGTTTACAAGAACTTTACAGTCAATTTCAGATAACTTTTCACTGAGCACTTCCCAAGTTCGTTGCAAAGCTGTCAATTACAATTTCAAATTTAGAAATTAGCAACGTAGTCCTGAAAATCGAAACTCAAAATTTTAATCTTGAATCTCAAAATTCGTAATCCACGACAGATGATATGAGTAGAAATCCTTTTCACGTCAACAAAGTGAAATTCCACTGAACATACGCGAGGAAATTGTGGAATCGTGGCTAAATAAAACATGACCATCTGAGATTGCAGAGCAATTAAAACTACCGTTACGAACAGTCTTAAATATTATAGAAAGGTTTATCGACAACGATGGGAATGTTCAACCAACTGAGCCAGGATAGAGATTCAGAACTGCTCGAACAGATGATGTTGTAACATTTATGGAGTATGCTAAAACAGTTAAACCAAGTACATATGCTGCTGATATTCAGAATCAACTGCGTTGACTCTACATTTTTTTGTAGTTCCTGACATTCTTCTCGTTGAATTTCCAATTTTCTTTTTAAAACATGACACTGTGTTTGCAACACGGGCAAGACGCTCTATATTAGAGATGCGTCTAGTTTTAATTACAAAGTAAAAGCACATGAAAATCATTTCGTATCATCTACCGGTAATATATACCATTTCACAAGGTGAATATGAAAATTGTCAACATACTTTACGTGCTTGAGGATGACAGTCCTGATTTTCGTTCTTGCAGGCTACTCTTCTCCTAGAAATCGGTTGTAGTGGCGAATCTTTATGTAAAACTTGCAAATTATACCCGACCAAACATTTGGCTCCTAACAATATTTTATCTTGGAATAGAACATCGATTATTATTATCATTAACAACTTAAGATGAAGTCTTCAGGTAAATCCGTTGGATAGATAGATAGAAAGATAGTTTATTCAATTTTACAGTTGCACCTGAAAAGCTGATATGCGTAAAACTTTACATTAAATAAGGACTAATAAAATATAATCTAATTATGCTAATTAATTATGCTAAAAACTATTACTATATATGAAAGTGTTTTTCAATCGGTTGGTCTTACATATAGGCACGTTGAAATTCCGCTTACTTCTAAGATTAACATTACATGTGTTTGGATTTGGCAATAGGTCGCGCAATTTATGGTTCACATTGGAGCTAATTTCAGCAAATAATTTGGTTGTTAAATCATTTCTACGTTCATGAAGTGTGGTTAGATTACTAACAGCCAAACCTTCATGGTAGGTAGTGAATGGGTAGATAATCTTTAGAGCACGCTTCTGCAGTCTTTCTAAATCGTCAGACAAATACTGCGGGAGACCATTGTGGAACACAGGACAAGCATATTCAGTTACGGGTCGTATGCATGTGACGTAGAATGTCAAGAGCTCCTTTGTTAACAGTTTTGCCCTTTTTAGTTTCGTCAAGAAGTACAGTCGGGTCGACACCTTCCGTATAATTTCGAAGATATGAACGTTCCATTTTAAATTATCTGAAATATTCAAGCCAAGAAGTTTGACATTGGAGACTAACTCAATAGCTTTCTCATTCAGAACAACAGGGGCGAAGTTGGGATCTTTTTTAGCAAATGACATTCGTAGCTCTTTGCACTTTGCTTGATTCAGTTGAAACTTATTCTGGTGCGACTTTGCGGTTAATTCTGATACAGCATTCTGGATGTTGCTTAATTGATTTTTATGGACAGGTTCAGCAATGGTTGTGTCATCAACATATTTCCATAAGTCGATGTTGGTGACTCCTATGTCGTCATTCATTAGTATGAAGAGCCACGGCCCTAGCTTGGTCCCTTGTGGGATGCCTGCAGGGATGTCTTTCCATTCTGATTTACAGTCATGCTCTAATTTGACTCTCTGCTTACGGCACTTTAGGAAATCAATAACCCAACACACGATTCCATGTGGGAGGTTCAAAGTCTCTAGTTTACTAGCCAAGATAGCGTGGTCGATTAGATCAAAGGCTTTTCTATAGTCAAAAAGAACTACTCTTACAGTTGCACCGTTCCCGTCTGTGTGTTTGGTCCACATGTGTATCATACTAATTAGCGCATGCGTCGTGGATGACTTTGAAATACATCCAAATTGGTTAGACCCAATTTTTGTCAGTATGGCTGGTTTGACATGTTCTTCAACGACAAACTCTTCAGCGATCTTGGATAGTATTGGCATGAGAAAAATAGGTCGTAGGTGTTTGTTGACATCTTTTACTGGATTTTGCTTCAGGGCGGGTACTATATCCGCCTCTTTCCAAGAAGGTGGAAGGCGGCCTTCGCGGTATGAGCTATTTAAAATGTCCGTGATAGGTACCATTAATATATCTGCATTCTCCTTTAGTAGCAAAGCCAGGGATGCCATCTGGGCCCTGGGCCTTGATGGTGTTCAACGCTGATAATTTTCTGTAAACAGAGTGGGTGGAGACCATCAGTGGAGGGGACAAAGGTGCGTCTGCCCCGTTGGGTTGGAATTCAGCTGGGAGCGGTGAAAAAGCACTCATTGGGAGTATGAAGGCTTCATTGAAAATATTGGCCACGTCCTGCTTATTGGAAGAACCGGCTATATGCTGGAGGGATTTTGTTAAAATCGTCAGGTCCTCGAGAGGCTGATGATATGCCACTTAGTTTCTTAACTTCTTTCCACCACACCAATGGTTTACATTCTTTCAGATGGGCAACCTTCGCTTTGTAGTACTTCCCTCGGCAGGTCTTCCATTCTCGATTAACACGGTTTCTTAGAAGGCGGAATAAGGGAAGATTCCCTTGAGCGAGAGCTCTTTGGTGCTGTCTGATTAGATCTTTTAGGCTATTAGTAAAACCAGGAACACCGGAACACCGGGGCACCGGAACACGGAACACGGAAAATATTCTTTAAAATTGGCAAAAATAATCCGGGGGGAGAGGGTATAAATTTCTCGTGAAAAATGCTATAATGTTGTAAAACAATAACCGTTACTCACTCCGAAAGACAGCCATCACTTTCGTTGTACATTTGCGGCAGAATTCTCAAGCTCGTCTTTACAATTACTACACTTACTAGCGACCGAAGGAATACGCCATGCCGACTAATTTAAATTCCACGATATGACTTTGTGCGGCGAGTTGTAAGAGCAGCCATATCAAATGGAAAAGACGAAATCACTTGTGAATCAGTTTGTGAATACGCTAAACTTTGGGACTGGAGAGATGTCCAAAGTTGCCCACCTCCTCCTAAGAACCTCTTACTGTAACTTATTGGTATTACACACATTACATCAACTCCTGTAGGAGTAGGACAGCTAGGAAAGTCCTTCTATTTCAGAATTTATTTTAATAGGTGACTTTGTAGAGAGCATTGAACTTGTACGTTTAAACGTATCTGTTATAAAATATTATTTTGTTTGATATAAATTTGATATAGATATTGTTTTGTTTAATATAAACCGGCCCGGAAAATCATTACTCCTAGCCAAAATTACCTATAATTCACTGAGGTTAGAAAAGGTATGCATGTTTAGTATTTTTATGGGCGGCATTGCAGCCTTTCAATATCTACGTAAATAAAATTGCATAAAGCAACTAATGAACGTCAAATCTATAATTGGCTGATTGGTCAATTGTCATACTTTTCAAGCTTGCCTTTGGCATATAAACACGGAAATTTTGCAAACCAGCTCAAAATTTTGCAAATCGTCGACACCTACCGTCATGCCAGAAAATGGTAAATATTTGATATATTTATTTTTTGATATACTTGATATATTTACTCACATGATATGCCGCGACGGTGAAATAAATTCGTGCTCAATTGATGAAAGAATTGCTAATTTTTGAAGTAAACACTACATGCCGGGCTGGACTGTCCGCCAGGATGAAATCTTCTTCAATTTAAAATAGTCTTTTCAGCGTCATTCTAATAGTTTTGCTTTCTGCGCAATGAATAGGTGGAAAATTAAAGAAAAGGCAATATTAATGCGATAAGTTCAATCACTATGGTTTAATATTAAAGGCATGCGTAATTAAGAGTTGTTGCAATAACCCGTATAGAGTGGCGATAGCACAACAGAAGATGAAAGTCCATCCATATTAAGGGGAATAAAGAGCGGGTCAAGTCCGCCTAAAAAAGCGGTAAGCAACTGGTGATTAGTTATGAAATGTATAAAATTAGGAAAAAAATTTATTAAAAGCCGAGAGTTGACTACATTATGGCGTTTGTTGTGTGGACGTCATCCTTGAACGCTGCTGTCTTGAAATTAACTGAGATCGTATTAACTAATCCCATATGTGAGTATCAGTCATATATCATATATGACTGATCCTGGAGGATGGTAAAGTTGGTTTAATTATAAAAGTTGGTCGGTTGGTCCATACTAAATGACACCCCCAATCTTAGCTTTTTTGCCACGCCCCTGATCAAAATAAGAAACGCAGTAGAAAGGCCTCGTTGAAAAAACCTAAAGGAAAACCTTTTGTGCTCACTATGAAAAAGTTCAACAATTTGAGGTTGTGTTTAAGGTCAGGGGCACAAACGTCAGGGGATATGTCATATGTTCATCAATAATAGACCACTCAAATATTTTGTTACGATGCGATTACCGAACTGTTCACTAGGGAGGAAGAGGAACTTATTTAGAGGTCCTTCTTTTAGCAAAAGAAAGAATTCCTCATTATTTACTAAGATAAGTTGAATGCTCTAGTCTTGCTAAACATAGAAAAGAGCACTGACGTTCGATTCATGGGACGAAGAACAGTACAGTTTTGGCGTATCGGTGCTTCCAATTGGGAAAGCATTCCCGCGAGAAAAAGAAAAAAGGGACGTACAACGAAAAAGGTACTTACATTTTAATTCATATTACTCACCTATTACTTTACTATTTTCTTTTTCGACAAAAAGACAGAAAATACGACATGACATATCATAAGCAAATGGTATTTAGATTCTATGACGAGATTCCTCAAATTGAAAGTTCTGATTCCGAATTCGAAAGTGAAATGCAGGTATCGATCGAGAAGATTTTAACATTTGATCAATGTATTTAACATTCGTGAGGTTACAAATTCTGCATGATATTAATTCTTAGGCAGCGATAGATTCCAGTCGCATCACGATGGTCAGGGAAGAAATAGGGGAACCCAGCCAGGCATACCGAGAGGTATTATCTCCATCTTGTGGCTGATCATGTTTATTCAGTTCGTTGATTGCGTTAATTCGCGTGATTGCGTTGATTTGCGTTATATTTTAACTTGCATCGATTAAATTGTACTATAGGTGAACCAATTCCCGGAGAAAGCAAGAGAAATTGAAACCATTTCTATAAGCAGTGGTGGGTCAGTAACGTCTCTGTCCCCAGACAACCAAAGGTTGTAAATTATATATACTACATTTCTCATTGCACTAAATAGAAGAGGGCATAAGAGGGTGGATCACCTTTGCTTGCTTGTTAAATTAATATTCTCTTCCCGAATTTGCTAACAACGTGCAATTGGGTGAAATCGGGGCAAACTATGAAATCTACAGTTTCCCATTCTAGAATACAAATAAATTCTTTTTTTTTCAGTCAATTTTTAATATCTAACGATGAGTACGGACGGATTGAAACAGATTCATCCGAGGAAGAAAAGAGTGGTTCTTTGATGACAAACTTAATGGAGAATACATTTAACCTTACGTAAGTATACATTGAGAAATTTATACCCAGTTCTGTTTCGATATTTACTGCTAGTAATGGGCACCTATGGCCATCACGTCAAAGATTCGCAACTACTAAGAGTATGATTGGTTGAGACAAATTTTAAAATTTTTTTTACCAATTTCTAATTTTACAAATATGAAATCGATCTACAATCTGTTTAACACTTTAGTCGGAGGATTGAATATAATCTTGACTTTTTCACAATAACGCAATGTACTTTTTAAAATATTTTCCCTGCAGATCAGCCCAAGAGTATCATCAGGGTAATCCACTGTTGCCTATATACAGCAAGCCATCATGTCTGAAAAAAATGTCCAAACAAGACAAAGATAGCATTGTCGATGAAGTTTTTAGCGTGCTTCTTAAGGAGAAAATACCAGAAGAAAAAATATGTAAAACGATTCCACAACAAGTAATGGAGAACTGTGTTTTTGTAGTAGATACAAGTGCACTGAAATCTCCGGAAGACCTACTGGCGGATAATTGTGAGTCCTGGAACAATGATGGAGTCCGGCACTTCTACTTCGAAAGCACAGAAATATCATGCGATTCTTCAAGCTCTAGTCTGAGTTTAAATGATAGTATGGAATTTAGAAAGTTAGGAAAAAAGGCTAATGAAGATGCTCTAAATAGCCCATGGTATAAGATTTGTCGCAAATACTACAGAAATCGTGATTCCTCGGATTATAGAAGAGTCATTTCTTATCTTTTAGGTGAGCAATGAACGACAACATACTCCTCTACTAGATATTATCTTAGGATATCATCACAACATCCTCGTTTAATATTCTATTCTTTATTTATTCTTATGTATTAAAATATTCTAATTTTTTTCCTTCAAAGATGAGCATGGGTTTGTAAAGAAATTAGCGATGGTAACTTACCAGTTCGACAACGAAGAACACACCTTTACTATAACGTCCCACGGCAATAGTAAACAGAATGTGCGATATAGAAGAACACACGACAGTACTTTAAGAACCATCGAAAAGAAAGTAAGAGTGGAAAAAACATGCCCGATAATCCTGGAAAAAAGCCTGGCACTTCTCGACGAAAGGGAAGGAAAGGAATTGAGCCTGTACTAGAGAGAGAGACAAGAATTTCTCTCAGTGAACCGATCACCGCATATGCTGGTCAACAGCGTTTTCAACAGCCACAACAACAGTTACAACCACAGCAACAACCTTTACAGCCGCAACAACAACAGCATTTTCACCAGCAGCAACGACAGATACAGCCACAGCAACAACAACCTTTGCAACAGCATTTCCAGCAGCAACAACAACGTTTAGAACCACAGCAACAACCTTTGCAGCCGCAACAACAACAGCATTTTCAACAGCAGCAACGACAGTTACAGCCACAGCAACATCACTTACAACAGCAACAACAACCTTTGCAACAGCATTTCCAGCAGCAACAACAACGGTTACAACCACAGCAACAACCTTTGCAGCCGCAACAACAGCATTTTCAACAGCAGCAACGACAGTTACAGCCACAGCAACAGCACTTACAACAGCATCAACAACCTTTGCAACAGGATGTGCAACCTTTGCCGCAACAGGCTGTCTACACACCGATTGGACCAGTCCCTCCAGGAGTTCCGTTACCTCCTAAGCCGCCAATTCCTACGACAAGCGCTGCCTATGAGCTGAAAAAGATAGCTGGGAATATAAGCAAATGCAACGGATGTGGAAATGTGTTTAAAAGCCCAGGTGTTAATCCTCCAGACAATACCGTAGTCATTTGCAGAAAAGAGCGCGAATATTATCCTCATGTTAATGATGACGGCTCCAAGTCATGGCATCTTGGCAGAATACAAAACAGACATTACCATCTCAGCCGCGATTGCATAATTCGACGCAACCCGAACTTTCAGCCTGTTGATTTGCTTCCAATTGTTTGTAATACGCCAGTAACAGATGGTTTACGGCAAGTATTAAGCGTAAGATTTGGAATTACACTGCAGTAAGGATCTACACTGCGGAATTACGCTGCACGCAAGTGGCATCCTAGGGCGTTTTTATTAAACGTAAAGACAAGTAATTGCCATTTTCGCATCAAAGCGGAAAAGTTGAATACGAGAGTGCGAAAGGCTTGCTAGGAACTGCTAACATATTTTTGAGAAACATAGAAATTACTAGATTCCAAATAAATTAGCATTAACAATGTCAATGTTAAGAACCACTCATTGAGGTTTGTTAAATTCAAATTCATTATTTTGGAATAGAGAATTGATTCTCAGTGTTTAACCTCAAATATTTCCGTCGATTCAGAAAGAACTTTCTCATTAACCAGCATTAACAAAATTTATATGTCACACTCAATGAGTGTGAGTGTGAATGAGCTTTTTGAATACAGGCGATAGTAACTGTTGACATCTTGTGTTTATTGGGCTTGATATTTTTGTTTGCATTCGGGTTTTAGTCACCGCCAAACGTTCTCATATCAATATCCGCTGTGGACACATGTGTAAAACATGTGAATGTTAAATAAAACGTCTTTATAAGTCTGGTTCACATTTGCCTTAATCGCCCTTTTGCACGATCAGTTCGGCACAAGAATCTTTGTCAGTAGCAAAATAAGAAAATTGGTGCCAAGGATGCGGGAATATGAAATCGACACAAATTCGTGCGAACAGTTTTAATGGCGTTTTTCTTCATATACCCCCCCCCGGATTGTTTTTGTCCATTTTTAAAGAATTTTTTGCTGTTCCGGTGTTCTGTGTTCCGGTGTTCCTGGTTTTACTAATAGCCGATCTTTTAGGGCTGGGTTAATCCACGCTGGCTCGTTGGAGTGGATGGTTTTAGAATGTATAGGGAGTATACTGTCAAGGCCCAAGGTTATAATTGATTCGAGGATGGATACTTTCTCAGAGCATGAGTTACCAGAAGTGACAAGAGTTGTAACGTCAACCTCTTGCAGGTATGAACTCACAGCAAGGCGATTGCTTGGCCGTAGATCTCTCAATTTAACCTTGAATCTTGGACGTGGAAGCAGGTTGCGCTATTTTGGTTTGACTTCGATAGACAAATGGTCAGATAAGCCAAAAGGGGGTCTCTCATTCGGAGCGTCGAAGAAATCTTGAAGATTCGTAAGTATTAAATCCAGCCTATTCCCTCCTCTAGTTTGGAAGTTGACGATTTGTTTAAGATTGAAGCTGGATTTTAACCTTGTGACATTGAGCTTGTTAAAGTCGCCGAGGAGAATTATTCCATAGTTCGGGTAATTGGACTCGATGGATGAGAGACTGTTTATCAGGTAGTTCAGTATGGCTGGATCATTTGAGCTCGGTGGATGATAAACTGTTCCAACAACAATGTAACTGAAACCCCTCGGGAGGGTTTGGTCGAATTTTAACCCACAGAACCTCAAAGGAGGGGTCGGTTAGGTTGTTTAACAAGGAGTACTGAATGGAATCTCTGATAAACATACACACACCACCATGTGCACCTTCTTTCCTGTCTTCTCGAATTAGATTGAAACCACTGATGGCGACTATATTATCATGAATGTGTTCTTGAAGCAAAGTCTCAGTTAAACAAACAAGGTCTAAATTTGCATATTCAACATAATGCCGAACTTCGTTGATTTTTGGCGCCAAGGACATAACATTAGATAGCAGTATACTAGGCACAAACGATTTCTTCGGTCTTTCATTGGTATCACTGGTTGAACCTGATGCTGATAGTGGGTTGATGTAAATACAATTTGTTGGATTGTGAGTCCTCAAACAGCTTGATGTTGAAATCTCGTTAGCACAGTTGACTAGGTTCCTCGGCTGTACGGTGTTGATTCTTTGGCAGCAAGTTACTTCTCTTGATTTTACAAGTTTTCCTGCGCTCTTTCCTTGATATGACGACCGGATATTCCGTAGGAGACCATTATAAACATTGTAGGAGCGAATATGTGCCATATATGTAAGATTTAAGAGGTAAATTATAAAATAAGCTGGAACTAAAATATATGCTGCCGTGAACAATAGGCGCATAAAAATCCATTGGCCTTTAGAGTTTGAAAAACTTTCGAACTGGTTTCATCGTCTCACTTGCCTTTAAACGTAAGGATCCACTCAGATATTTCGTCCATAATGGCAAACTTTGAAAATTGAAAATTTAATAATAGATTTTCGTCACTCGTCAATTAGCTCTGCAACTTTGTTGCGAGGTTCACGCTCTATTTCTAAATTTGGAATTGTAATTGACAACTTCACAACGAACTTGGGAACCGCTCAGTGAAAAGTGATCTGAGATCGACTGTAAGCACAACCGAGATATCCCAGGTATCTTGATATTTAGGAAGTGATGGCCTCAAATACACCCTTAAGGAGCCGAGTTGCAATTAAATGTGAGCCAAAACTGACATTGCCGGGTAGGCAAAGGATAGAGGACAATGCACTTCGGGCAGTATTGATAGCACTGTAATAACCCAGGCCTGACTCGTATAGGGATGATAAAAAATTTATTCCATCTGATATAGCGGGGTGAATTGGATCAATTTTCCTCTTGTTACAGTAAAGTCCCCATTTCTGGAGGTAAGATCTATATTGTTTGACAGTCCCTGGTCGCCAGGATTGGACAATAATGCTGGAAGCTTTGGCTGAAATGCCCTGTTCTTTGAGGGATCGCCAGACAAGAGGGAGATGATTAGCTCCACAGAAGATACAGTGGATGTATTGTGTCTGGATTGCTCAGAAGGATCAGTGTTGTCTTTGTTTTTGGTAACAATATTGGGTGGGTTATTAATTGACTCATTAGTTTTAGCCACCATGTCTGTGTTGGCCATCTTGGGATTACCATAATAACTGTGCACCATTCCTCCTGGACTTTTTTTAAAATTGTAGAAATGAGACAAAAAGGGGGAAATATGTAAGGTTGATAACTTTCCCATGACATGTGAAAAGCATTGACAGCTATAGCTCCTGGGTCTGGGTGGAACAATACATAGGGTTCTAATTTGTAATTAAGAGCAAATTTCTATAAAGACTGGGGTAAATTTATAAAATTGTGGCACAAGTTCAAGAAATCACCCATCTTCATTTTTTGTTTAAAGATGGTCCATATTGAAGCAATAAACAGGATGAGTTTCTTTACCCTGACTTTCTCCTTGTTTTTGCAAAAGCTCACAAAAACTATTTTGGCCACAAAAGGTCGAAAATCAAGATGGAGGACTGCCTTATTTGAAGTGACAAAAACTGTTTGTCGCTCAAACACCGTACAAATTATGGTCAAAAATCGCCTAGATATACACAAAAGAGGTGTTTACGAGTAATTTAATTAAAAAATATTTGCAGTACATGTATTACCGGTTTCCTGGGGAGCTGTCGAAAACAGGTCATATAGCATGAACTAATAATGCTTATTTAGGACTGTTTTTCTAAGTTGAAATTTGATCTGCGGTATAGGTCAATTCGACCTAATAATTTTTTGTGACAGACTGAAGGGTTCTATTTACCTCCTGATAAAAATTTGCTCAGTAGATTTAATGGCCTTTGAGATACAGCATTACAAAGTTCGTTAAAATCGTAACAACGGCACCCGATAACCTGTGATGATCAATAGCTACTCACCTCACAATTGACTAAAAATGCCAGCAATAAGACAATATCACTACAGACACATACACTGTAGCAATAGGGCATGTATATCTTAAAAGATTCCGTTTTTCCTGGGGAGTACACATGACCATATTGACCCGCATCTGTGACATAACATCGGTTTGAACGGCAATCTAATTTGTATATTGACAATATTCCAACGAATGTCTATCTTGACTAAATGTTTATTCAGATTCGAATAATCCACACAATATTCACACATTTAGCCATTCGATTCATTGGAGCCATTGCTGCCTGCACCGTCATGTATGAGTTAAGACTGACAGTCTGACACATGTCAGTGGTAATTTAAATTATATTGTTTGTTTTATAAATGATACTAAATTATGTAGAAGATGCTTATGATTATTACTATTGCATTAATAAACTTTAAATTTTTCTAGGCATAAAAACAACTTTCATAATAATTTTGGCTTTTGTTTTCAACAACTTAGACCAATTATTGTACAGTGTCGATTGTACAATGTCTATACCTCAAAAACATACTTTTACATGATCAGCTTTCACTTGGATTAGATTTAATAAAAGCATTTATAGATTTCTACTTTTGGCTTTGCTCCTTTGACAAGTAAAATTGTCTACACATTTCTCTTTCGGCAGGGATCCACCGGTTAACAGAGTGGCTATTGCTATTTTTTCCACTGATATTCTCTTGAAACCCAGTGAAAAACTTTAAGAACTTGCCTAAAACCTTCCTACCAAACCTCGAATTTTATCAATTGATAGTTTAAGATACCTCGGATTCGGTCTAGGTTTAAGAGACCTGGGGTGCAGGTTGCGTTATTTTATGCAATTCAATAGA
This sequence comes from Dendronephthya gigantea, assembly GCF_004324835.1. Lineage (NCBI taxonomy): Eukaryota > Metazoa > Cnidaria > Anthozoa > Malacalcyonacea > Nephtheidae > Dendronephthya > Dendronephthya gigantea. Next base: position 183,420 of record NW_021163072.1, read on the forward strand.
TGTCTTTGTTGTTACATTGGTGGAAATGCATTCAACAAAATATCACTAACCGTACACCTGTGGACCGAAAGTGGGGTAAACTCTCTAATATTTTCGATCCCATCCTTAAGTGCGCGATGCAGATTTTATTGCAGATAAATACTTCAATGCCCAGTCTTGCACTAATGATACTGATGACCCATCTAGTTTTTCCAAAACGTCAGTGCATGCAGCGTCCTGATTAACTGATCGAAGAAGGTGGATCTCGGTTTTTGCTTGCCTAACTCTAAACTGGAGCTCGTCTTTAACTGTATCAGTTAGAATATTAGCTTCTGTTCCTCAAGGGCAGCTTCGATATTTTCGATGGTAGATGTAAGCATATTGCAGCAGTGACAACTTTGGGAATGTTCATGGTCGCAGGTAACCTGGAAGGCTTTTTCCTTTGGATCACTTAAAATGGTCTACAGTGATCAGCCACCATAGAACATAGAGACATGTGAACCTTATAATTGCTTTTAAGGTAATGCTTGCTTTCTCGTATTGTCTTTTGCTTCTCTTTCACCCATCCCATTCCTTGGCCTACGTCTTCAAGAGTCTTGGATACACTAGTAGAGCTAATGTAATGAAGACCTTGAAGAGATTTACGGGTAGAAGCTGTACAAATGTTAAAAATCCGAAACAAACTGCGACTCAAGGGTTTAAATCCCATTTCTTCACAATAATTGATATACTGTGTCACTATTCGAGGTGGAACCATGGTTCTTATAACGTTAGGTACTTTTATAGTCTCTTTGGTCGACAATGTGATTATCTTTCCTCCAAAAGGCAAGTCCCGTGCAATATGCGAACTGGTAATAAAATTGATAAAGTGGTCAATTTGTGAGGTAGACACTCGTAGTCTAGATGTGGTTGTATTCTGTACTGGCGCCCCTCTACCGTGGATCAAACAATGACGTTTGGCTTCGGTGAGCATGTATTTGGTGATGTTTGGTATCCAGTGCTGTAACTGTTTGAGTGGCATTTTATCCCCCATAATCGATAGAATTTGACATTGTGTCTCCCAGCAATCAGCAGCATTGTAGCATTCGGCAAGGGCCATCATTAACGTTTCATTGAGACCATGGCAACCAGACAAATCTTTGTAAGTTCCTGCCATTCTGTGCATCGCTTGGTGCAATATGATAAACCTCTGCATTTACTGTCTGCCCAGTAATAGCGCTTTGTTCTTTCGGCTGCATCATTCCATAGCACGCTCATTCTTGAATGGATCGGACTGACGTTGCAACAATGCAAATACTGATTAAGGGCACTATGGGTTTTGCCATTCTGCTCTTGCGTGATCATATCAACAGAACTGCTCTCACTTGAGGACCCACTGTTTGGTGGTAAATAAAGGCTTCTAAAGAGGGTTGCTTGGCTACTGGTATATGTGGTTAAAGGGTAGAACTTGTTTCATCCTACGAATCAAGTTGTACTCGATATTAAACTGGTGTTTAAAAACAACCTTGCATGCTGTACAAACGTACAAGAACCCAATCTGCCAAAGAACAATTTCCTCAGGCGTATCACAAAAGGGCCGGGAAACGAGCTTGAGATCTAAAATTAAGCTGGGTACGTAAACCAATTCTTGTACCCAGAACTTTTTTCTCACTCAGATCATCATGGAAAATAAGGCTCTGAAATTGATGGCCAAAAAATCTGATTGGCTATTCATTAACTGTGCTAATTATTGAATTTTTTTATTGTTTAAATACGTTACTTAGAATCCACCAAAGACTGAAGACTTGTAAAATACGTAGTCAGCGACTGACCCTAACTCTAAAACTGACCCAAAAACTGGTCTAAAACTAACCCAAAAACTACTCTAAAACTAAGCTAAAAACGTGGCTTAACCTAAACAAAAAACGTGTCTATAACTAACCCAAAAACTACCCTAAAACTAACAGTTGTGTTGGTTTTCAAACACATTTGTCATTTTCAAAAAAGTTCGAGGAAAAATTCTCGCGTTTTGCCAAATAGTGTGACCTTATTCAACACAGATTAGTTAGTTGTAAACCTTGGATGATCAAAGAAAACCGACACTTTTTCGGCTAACTTTCCATCTAGTTAAAAATAAACTAGCACAGTTATTTCAGTTGTATCCATCTGCCAAACTGACATTATGCAATTTTCCTGATTTCAATTTTGGTAGTTAGTTTCCTTTATCAATTCGGTTAGAGTTAGGTTTATAGGGTTAGTTTTTGGGTTATTATAAGTTAGTTATAAAACTCGAAAGTACTGACTCGCGCATCTGGTTGGCAATTGCATGAGCATTGCGCCAACAGAATAAGTTTATGTCCACTGAATACAGCACACTGATCACTGAATACTGCTAACTGTGAATTTAATCCGGCTAATTACATGGCACACAACTGCTAGGATACCATCACCACTCTGACCATGCTTTTTTTCATTAAAAACATCACGAATTTAGCATACGTTGGTCAGTTGACAACAGTTCTAATTAATTTTTGTAAGCTAACACACAAAATGCATGTTCTTCATGGTGAATAATCTCAGTTATTGGTACTAGCCAAAGTACAAGTGGATTATAAGAGAAATTAAAAACTGATTTTACCGTATATATATACAACATACCTGAACCAGCAGGGATAAATATCCCAGTCCAACGCAATATTGTTTTGGACAATGTTTTATTGATCCCGCGAGCTGCCTTACGAGTTGATCTTCCAGTTTGCTTGTGACTAGCCAGATCTTCTGGAACTCGGCAGCGTTCCGAGCCTTTATGTCATCCAATACCCAACAAAGATCAATGTGAAGGGCAGATTGTCACTTTTGTAAGATCAGACGGGGAAGTGAAAATCGATACACACACCAGAATTAAATTGACTTCCGAGTCAACATCCTTGATTCCCATTGCTCTAATATGACCTGTAATGTCTTTAGTGCATGATGTGAGTGGAACAGTGGTTGCATCTTCAACTGGGCCTCTGCTCATTTTGTCAGCACCACAGAAGCCACCAACAAGTCGCTGGAATGAACAATTCATCGCCTAAAGTTTCCAGTTTCGCGCTCTCTGTCTTAACATCTGGTTTGCCAATAGAAGACTTTGCTTCACCAACTTACTCAAGACCAAGCTGATAATGGAATCTTATGCGTGTGTGAAGGCCGGATGTGACACCGATTAAGTGCGGCACGTGTTGAATGTATATCAATTTTTCACGGTGCTTTATGAAATTTTATTGCATTTATTTCTATAAACTTTCAATCACAATACAGATGATTTGTCAAAAAGCCGTCCCTAGGCTAAGAAATCTCAAACTATTTTGCAGGGGTTTGGTGTTCAGAGTAATAGTATTAAACAAAATTCACCACTGACCAGTGTCAGTTTTAATATTACGGCGCAGAATAAAGTAAACATTGAAGGGCAAAGACCCTAGGTGGCAAAGACTCCAGTGAGTGGTTTTAAAAATGTGTGAATATATATATATATATATATATATATATATATATATGCTATTTACCAGATTGGGCATCCATATATGGTAGGGAAATATTTCCCAAGGTCTCAAAAACAGCCTGAGGCCGAAAACTGAGGGACATTTTTGAGACCGAGGGAAGTATTTCCCAATATAGACTGACTAAACTGGTAAATAATAGATTTATTTTTTTCTTGCAGTCTGAATTCATATTTTAGCGTTGGCTCTGTGCTTTTAAATCTTGTGCGGCCAGTAAGGCCTCATACGGACCGCTCACGTAGCCAATCTGATTCCAGGAAATGCTAAAATATAATTTCGGACCGCAAGAAAAAAAATAATGTGCGGATATTTCAAAGGTTATTAAAATCTGAATAAACATTCAGTCAAGATAGATGTCCGTTGGATTATTATTGTCAACATACAAATGAGATTGCCGTTCAAACCGATGTTATGTCACAGATGCGGGTCAATATGGTCATGTGTACTGCCCAGGAAAAACGGAATCTTTTAAGATATACATGCCCTTTTGCTTTGGGGTATGTGTCTGTAGTAATATTGTCTTATTTGTGGCGTTTTTGGTCTATTATGAGGTGAGTAGCGATGTTTGTTGCAACGTTTCGGTTTAAATACGGCTATTGATCATCACAGGTTATCGGGTGCCGTTGTTACGATTTTAACGAACTTTGTAATGCTGTATCTCAAAGGCAATGAAAACCACCGAGCTATTTTTTAATCAGGAGTTAAATGGAACCCTTCCGTCTGTCACAACTAAAATATTAGGTCGAACTTATTAGGTCGAACTGACCTATACTGCAGATCGAATTTCAATTTAGAAAAATAGTCTTAAATAAGCATTATTAGTTCATGCAATATGACCTGTTTTCGACGGCTCCCAGGAAGCTGGTGGTAATACATGCACTGTAAATATTTTTTAATTAAATTACTTGTAAACACCTCTTTGTGTATATCTAGGTGATTTTTGACCGTAATTTGTACGATGTTCGAACGACAAACAGTTTTTGTCACTCCAAATAAGGCAGTCCTCTATCTTTGATTTGCAACCTTTTGTGGTCAAAATAGTTTTTGTGAGTTTTCGCAAGAACAAGGAAAAACTCAGGCTAAAGAAACTCATCCCGTTTATTGCTTCACTATGGACTATCTTTAAACAAAAAATGAGGATGGGTGATTTTTTGAACATGTGCCGCACTTCAACCACTCTTTCCTGACATCTGCTCTTAATTGTTGAGGCAAATAGATCTATGTCAGGTGACACCTCAAGTCTAAGTATTGCATCCTGAAAAACCTGTTTATTAAGTGACCACTCAGCACTTGTGTTAGTGATCCTTGACTGGTGGTCTGCCTCAACATTTTCCACCCCAGGAATGTGTATAGCTGTAATCAAATGTGATGAGTCACAAGGATTTGCACAGTGCATTTCTTACATTTGACTTGCTGGTACCCATATTATTAATATCAGAAAGTGCTGTCATGTTATTGATCATGACCTTTACATGTTTACCATTAATAGAACTTACAAAAGTTTTCTATGCTAAGAAAACAGCTAGCAACTCTAGGTAGTTAATATGATGGCATGCCTCTTTATTGGTCCAATGTCCCCCTGTTCTAGTTTCCCCCAGGGTGCAACCCCAACCGGTAGAAGAGGCATCTGCAGTAATTACAATATCTGGCAGTCCACCATGGCTAACAACATTGTAGCTGCCTGGAGCAGAATTGATCCACCAGGTCAGCTCCTCTTTAGCCTCATTATCTAAGGTCATGAAGGAATCAAATTTGCCTTTAGAGACCTTAAGGGTTTGAAATTTCACTCAAGGTGTCAAGGTGTCAAAAAAATAGTGGGCCAAGCATGACGCCTGGAAAAGTTGAAATTAGATATCCCAAGACTTGGGATACCTCTCTTATGGTAAGTGATGTGTTCTTTAACAGGTTAGAGCACATCTCGAGGACCTTAGATACTTTTTCAGGTGTCATATAAATTCGCATAAGAATTGAATCCAATATAAATCCTAAAAAACACAGTCGTTGTGATGGGATAAGCATCGATTTGTCAGGGTGAATAACAAACCCTAGTGTCACCAGCAGTCGAACAGTGACTATAACATTTTCTAGACAGTTGACATATTCATCCCCTGCAGATACGAGTCGTCAATCTACGGGGAGGAAATGTGTCCCAGTTTCCTTAAAACTGAATACACTGGTTTAAGAAGCTTTGTAAACTTTTGTGGGCAACTAGAAAGCCCATTAGGGAAGCATGTGAATCGTACAAAGAACCTTCCCACTCAAATTTCCGATATTTATGATGTAGCTTAGCTATAGGGACAGAATAATAGGCGTCCATAAGGTCAACTGATGCCATAAAACAATTAGGGGTCATCAGCCTGATTGCATCAATGAGTGTGTCCATTTTAAAATGGTGGTATTCTGTGCTGGTTAATTGCTATACTAAAAAGACACATACCAAATATAAAAAGGGAAGCGCCACATGGCTTTACAAGGAATGACACGCAAGATGATACAGCCAAATAATTAGTTAGGTGTGTTAATGTTAATACCAGTTAATATAGGACAACAATTTCATCGTATTGCATGCCCAAACATCATCCAATCACACGCAAGCTGGTGCATTGCTTGTCCCATCATTAATTGGAATCTCACAATAATTAGATTAAGCTTGTCCCTCATATCCACGCTTAGCATATTTGCACGATTGCAACAATGCAACTGTTGGTATATAAATATACTACAGAACAAATTTGAAATAGCATGTACTGAAACTCAAAGAACGTTTCCTCATTGATCAAGCAGGTTTCTGCAAGTTAGGTAACTAAATTCACTGCAATTCATGCACTGAAGGGATTCCTAGTTTTGACACGTTTCGATAAATACATAAACTTATTCAGTATGGATCCTCGCCAAAAGACTGTATGAAAAAGAGTTGAAAAAATGAGGTTTTACTTCGTTGTTTAAAGTATTTGAGAGAAAACTGAATAGTTTGACCTTAGAAACGTCATAGTTTCCCCCTAGAGACGTGCACGTTTCAAGCATGAAACAAACGTGTTCGAACATGTTTACAAGCGCGTGCAAGGATTGCAAACATGTTGTTGACAACATTGTTCATGGCATGGGGTGCAGCACAACATTGTTGAGGCCTGTTCTCATCAACTGGGAACAACTAGAGCATTTTTTGCCATGTAATAATTCCAGATGAGCCATATAAGAATTATTATATAGCTCAGTGGCTGACCTGCTTTGCAGTTTGCATGCTAACTAAACAATATGGCCGACGTTTATGTGCCAAGATTCAGCAAAGATTGTTCTCATTGCGGTTATTTACTGAAATTCAGTTATAACTTCTGTCCACAATGCGGGAAAGAGAAAGAAGCAAACGAAGAACAAGACTAAGATGCAAGAGCGATCATTACGGCATATTTCACGAAAGGTCACAAATATTCACGGATAGTGGAGATGTTAGAAAAGGAGCACAACTTGTAAGGCAATGCATAGAAGAGGAACTGAATGGTCCTGGGTGTATGGGAGGCTACCGTTCTGTATGGCACACACTCAAGTTGCAGGGCTTGCAAGTTCCAAGAGATGTAGTTGAACAACTTGTGAGGGAACTTGATCCTGACAGTTGTTCTGAGCAAAAAGGAAAGCGTTTGAAAGGGAGATGTTTTAGATCACCTGGGCCTAACTATAGCTGGCATGCCGATGGTTATGACAAATTAAAGCCATACGGTTTCCCCATTCATGGGGCTATTGATGGATGGAGCAGGAAGATTTTGTGGCTGAAGTTATGCAGATCAAATAATTTTCCAGAAATTCCAGCCTCATTTTTTCTGGAATGTGTAGCTGAGCAAATGGGTTTCCTCGAAAAAATGAGAATGGACAATGGTACTGAAAATGGGATAATTGCAGTAATGCAATCCCTGTTCAGAGATGATGTCAATGCTCACTCCTATAGAAAATCTACAGCCAATCAATGGTGGCCACAATGCACTGAGTTCTAATAATTATTGCAAATTTAAATATACATCTCTCAAGTATCAATAAATAAACAATGAAATGGGTAAGCATTGTCGCGTAGCAAGATGGCGGTGTATTTTGAGCTCTGTAAAGAACAAATACAATCCGTCTGAATCCTTATCCATCCTTAGTTTTATGTTGTTTTTTGGTCTTGTATCTGGTGCTACATTATTAAATGTCTGTTTCTGTTCCTAAAATGGACAAATTTAAGCAGATTCTTGCTCGTAAACTTACACCTTTGTTGGTCAAATTTGATCAACTTAACAATAAAGTCGATGATGCTCTGAATTCACTCTCCTTTTTGAGTGAAAAATACGAGGAGATGGGGGGAAGATTGTCTCTACTGGAGGAAAGTAACAAAGACTTACAGAAAGAGAATTTATTTTTGAGTAAGGAATTAGCTAAGGCAATGAATGATATCAAAAATCTAAGTGAGCTTCAAGATGAATTCAAACAGTATGGGCGCAGAGAATGTCTTGAAGTCAGAGGAATCCCGCAACTTCAAGGTGAAAATACTAATGAAATAATATTAAAGATAAGCTCGAAGGTCGGAGTGGTTATAAAAGAAGAAGATATTTCAATAAGTCACCGTTTGCCTGTCCAACAATGAAATGCTAATAATTTTAACCCAGCTATTATAGTAAAATTTACAAGGCGTGATATACGTGATAAGTTATTCACTGCAAGATATAAGTTGAAAGATCTCACCTCTAGAGATCTGGGTTTCTCTAGATCTGCTCCTTCCATGATATTTATAGTTGAAAGTTTGACAAAAAGGAAAAAGGAACTCTTCAAAGTTTGTTTACAAGCCAAAAGAGAAAAGGGATATCGTTTTTTGTGGACACAATACGGCAAAATAATGATGCGTAAAGACGAAAGCAGTGAAGCAGTTACAATCTCCAGCTTGCAGCAATTGGATGGAATTTCTTAACTTATTGATCTCCACAGATAAGTTGATTATGGATATAATAATAAACTATTTAAAAATGTTATATGTTATACTAGACTTTATCATCAATGACTAATTTAAATATTGATAGTCTGCCTAGTTTTGATGTTGTGTCAACATTAGCTAAAATTCCATTCCTAAAGGAAGTGGACATTGATGGGCAAATACCAAGTAATGTCAACTTCAAATATTATAGTATACCATGCCTAAAATCAGCGAGACATTTCAAAATTTTTTTGAAAGAACGCGTTCTATCGTTCTTTTAACTCAATTCTGTTCGGCAATCTTGTCACGGCATAGATGTCGAGATGCCGCGGCAATCTTGCCGTGGAACACCAACAACACCTAGTCAAGGTGAAGTCAATTAAACCAGTACAACTCCCGTCGAGACGCGTACCCGAAGCCCTTAGAACCCCGCTGCGAGACCACCTGAAAGAGCTGGAAGAGCAACGTGTGATTGAGAAAGTGACGACCCCGACTGACTGGGTAAGTGGCACGGTAGTAGCACAAAAGAGTAACGGCAATATACGACTGTGTTTAGACCCCCGGCCATTGAACAAAGCATTAAAAAGAAGTCACTATCCAATACCAACAATTGAAGATGTACTTCCTGACCTCGCCAATGCTAAAGTGTTCACCAAAGTTGATTGCAAAAATGGCTATTGGCAAGTCAAATTAGACGACGAATCATCTCTCCTTACCACTTTTAACACGCCGTTTGGGCGGTACAAATGGAACCGAATGCCGTTTGGCATTTCCCCAGCTGGTGAGATCTTCCAACGTCGTCTCGATCAAGAAATAAAAGGACTGGATGGCACCCGCACCGTAGCAGACGACATACTAATCATAGGCAATGGAGTCACCATGGACGAAGCCATCGCAGACCACGACGTCAAGCTCGAAGTTTTGTTCAGTCGTTGCCGAGAAAGGAAAATAAAGCTCAACAAGGAAAAGATTGAGTTTAAGAAGACGGAGATGCCCTACATAGGTCATTTGTTAACATCCAACGGTGTGAAAGCTGATCCGGCCAAAGTTGAAGCGATCTGCAATATGCCACAACCGACCGACGTACCGGGAGTCAGACGAATCATGGGCATGGTCAACTATTTAGCAAAATTTCTCCCAAAGCTCTCTGATGTGACCGAACCATTACGACAACTTACGCGAAAGGACACTCCATTTACCTGGACTGCAGAGCATGACAGATCATTCTTCGAAACAAAGAAATTGGTAACTGAACCACCGCTGTTAAGCTACTATGATCCGAGTAAACCTCTCGTTGTCCAGTGCGATGCAAGTGAGAAAGGACTTGGGGCAGCTTTACTCCAAGAGGGCCAGCCTGTTGCTTATGCCAGCAGAGCACTAACCCAAACGGAAACGAACTATGCGCAAATCGAGAAGGAGCTGTTGGCTGTCGTATTTGGTACAGAACGCTTTCATCAATATACATACGGTAGACAAGTCGTTATAGAGTCTGACCATCAACCCTTGGAAACTATCTTCAAGAAACCCCTATCGTCGGCACCAAGACGTCTTCAGAAGATGCTAATGCGCCTCCAACATTATGATCTCCAGGTTCACTACAAGAGAGGAAAAGAAATGTACCTGGCGGACACGTTAAGCAGGCATTATTCAGGCGAAACACGAGACAACGACCAAGGACGAGGTGCCCAATCACAATTCGCTGAAAAATTAGAACAAGTCGAGCAGATCGAAGAAATTAACGGACTTGTGGCATCAACCAGCACCATATCAAAATTTAGAGAGGCAACCGCGAAAGATGAAACCCTTCAGGCAGTAAAAGCAACTGTACAGCAGGGATGGCCAAACAGCAAAAGAAACCTCCCCGAGGGGGTAAGTCCATATTTTGACTACCGTGACGAACTTGTATGGCAAGATGGACTTCTTCTGAGAGAAGATCGGGTCGTAGTTCCAGCGTCCCTGAGAAAAGAAATCATGCAGGAGCTTCACATGGCCCACCAAGGGGCAGGGTCTACTTTAAGACGTGCCCGCGAAAGTCTCTACTGGCCCAACATGAGCAGCAACATTAAGGAACAAATCTCCAAATGTGACCTGTGTGCATCTTTCAAGCCACAGCAACGAAGGGAGCCGTTGATCAGTCACCAGGTCCCAGACCGTCCGTGGGCAAAGATTGCAATAGATTTATTCCAGTACCAGAATAAAGATTACCTAGTTACGGTAGACTATTATTCAAATTTCTTCGAGATAGATCGTGTATACAGCTCAACCTCGTCCACTATTATCAAGAAAGTAAAGAGCCACATTGCCCGGTATGGCATACCCAAGGAGCTGGTTTCAGACAACGGCCCGCAGTTCATCTCGCAAGAGTTCCAGTCGTTCGCTAAGGGCTATGGTTTTCGTCATACCCAAACGAGCCCGCACCATCATCAGTCCAATGGTAAAGTGGAAGCTGCCGTCAAGCAAGCAAAGAAAGCTGTGCGAGTAGCCCAGACGAGCAACGGTGATTTCTACCTGGCGCTTCTCAGCATTCGCAACACCCCGCAGGAAGGAATGGCATCAAGTCCTGCTCAAAGATTAGTAGTTGCAGACGGCACTACTTACATCCGAAACCGCAAATATTTGAGGAAAGTCGGAGTTGAAGATTCTGCACAGGATGAACCGTTGACTGCACCAAACGAAGAGCATGAGCAAGCCGCCGTTGAACCAGAGCAACATCACGAGGAAACAGTCGAGACACAAACTCCGACGATTGACCAAATTCCAGACGCCGCAACGGATGTGACATCACAGGCACTCACAACCAGAAGAAGCCGAAGAGTCATCACAAGACCCAAGAGATTGAATGACTATGTTATTTATTAACGAGAAAAAAAAAACATAGGCACAACGATTATAGTAATGACAGTATTGTTTTTTTTTAGTTTGCTTTTATTTATTTTATCCACCTTTTCTGTTTAAAGAAGGGAAGATATAACGATATGATATTTTGACATTGATCAAGGTCGCGTGACTTATTAATTAGACTTTCATATGCATGGGGCATTGTTGGCCCACTATATATAATTTAGGTAGATCGGGCGGTTGATATATATATTTTTCTCTGCTTGCTGTAATGTAAGGACTATGTAAAAAAACAAGTATAAAATATATCTTTATAAAACTTGGCTACTTCAGTAAACGAAACAGGATGGTTCCCTACTTTCGGCTCATACTTGCTGCGCAACAAATTTGTCAAACATTTCTTGGGAGCGAATTGTCACCAAGTCCTTTTGACATTGCCCCTGCGAAGTTTTGACTGGCACAGATTTATTGGTCAAGCGAAAACTTTCTTTGGCCGAAATTTCATTCCTTTTCTCTTTTTCCTAAGTGGAGGCATTGCAACTTTTCACTACAAACAGATACTGTCTACTTGTACCGGTATGTTTTTCAAACTAACTTGCGGAATACAACGAAAGTAATACATAAAGCATGATAAAAACATGAAAACGTAAGACCTAATTATCAGGATTTCATTATCACAGGTTGTTGCCCAGTTGCTACTGCTGTTGGTGATACTGACTGTGGAAAGTCGACAGCTCTTAGGGTGATAGGGAATTTGATGGGAATGCAAACTGTGTCGCAGTCTTCAGGAGAATTTGTGGTATCTGACCTGACCAGATCTTCTATTCAATTGTCATGGGATGATCCCACGTTTTCATCTGTTTTGCGGGCACCTCTTGTGTCCGTTTTTGAGAGGATAGGAAATCAGACGCAAATGCAAGGGTGTGAGAAACCTTTGACGTCATTTCTCCTAACAGTTAACTTTAAGATGGACGACGACTTAAGGTAAATTTATAAAATGAAAAACACGAATAAACATTGCCTCAAATAATGAGTAATTTTTTTGCATGTTCTATAGATCTTTTGAACGGACTACGCCGATCTGGTTTAACAAAATCCTGAATAACGACTGCAAGCAAAATTTCCCTGAACGGAAAAAAAAGCTTCTCGAAGCCGCTTCAACTCATAGCCTCGTGGACATCATAAAGATGGGAGAAACTTTAAACAGCTATAATTTGGTCTGTCATGTTGAATATTTTAAGGGACAATTGGCCGAGCTGTCCCAAAGACTGGCGGACATATATGCCATTTATAGGTTGCTGGTGCACAAGGTAGGTATATACCAGAAAAATCTATATACCCACAAGTAAACACGTGGTTATCTGCATATACCACTTGAAATACTGAAATATGTTTCTATACATTTCAAAAGTTTATCCTTTTTCCGGTTCAGATTATTGACATTGTTGACGACGAGGAAATTATTTCACAGGAGAATGTTGACGATTATTTGAAGGAGTTTCTTCCGTATGTGAAAGCAATCTACAATGTGAGCATCTAAACTGCAACGAGCATCGAAGATGTATCTCGGCAAATTATGGAAGGAGTTCAAAAATTGAATCTCACTAAAAATGAGGCAAGATAAATCCTCTGTAGCTATACAAATGTGCATGGTTTTAATAGTATATTACAAGTGTTTCTCACTTTTTACATTTGCATGTTACTTGGTTTTAGTGCAGATTCGTTTTGGTTCGTTTTCACGTGAAAAGAGGCACATATGAGTAAAAAATTTTTTTGTACGTTCAAAGTAAATGGCAGGAGAGAAGAGTTCAAGTCACTGTTTCTTGGTATGTCAACCAAAGTTAGCTGCCTTAAAGTACCACGCCGCAATTTTAGTAAGAAGTTGCTGAAAGACATTGATACCCGTAAGTAAGTCTTTCCAGTGAGACCTTTTTTGTATTTTGCAATTTGATCAAAATACATTATCCTTTCATTGTAGTTTTTGAAGGTGAGGAAACCGAAGAAATTCAGCAAGACGAATGTTCCAACTGTGCAAGAACTCAACAAGAAATGAAAGATTTGGACGATTCTATCGTGAGAGAATGGAATCGCACGAGGCGCAAATAAAGCAACTTGCAGCAGACCTCGCAACTGCCCTGAATGAACGTGAAAAACAATGTGGGCGTTATAATAAAGAAATCACAACACTCCGCGAAAAACACGAGAAAGAACTTTGTGCCCTTGAAACAAAATATGATAAAGAAGTTGCTACCCTTCGCAAAAAGTGCCATAACACAATTAATACCATTTCTGATGCTCCTGACCCGAAGAGTACACCAGATGACATCAAATGTGGGAGTGTGGCAGGAATTTTTGCTGACATAGCACAAGGTATTTGTGTATAATAGTAGAATTGAAATATCGCGTGTTCCCAATATTCTAATTGGAAAAATCCTCCTGCAGCTTATTCCCATGTGTACCTACTTTTTCTGCAGACTCGATGACACAGAACGCACCACAGGCAGTTAGGAGTTTAAATGACTCGGGTAAGTTAAAAAATCACATTTCTAAAGCGTCCATACAACAAATTTGGTCAGTCAACAAACTGTGCAAAAGTGTAAATGCTGTAAGACTTTTTGTAAATATATTGGGCAAAAATTACTGGCATGTGATTGGTTAATGAGGAGAGCATTTTCCTTAATTTTTGAGGGCAAAATTACTTGTAGTTACAATCAATTGTTTTAATTTTTGTGGTATAATAATTATTTAATCTGATTCTTTAGGCGTCTTCGATTTGGAAGAGAATGAGAAAGGTATGCTGAATTACTTTGTTGGTTAGTTTACTAATGATTGTCAAATATGGTAAAAAAGTAGTACATTTATTCATATAATAATACACGATTATTGGACGATGGGAAGACATCTCAACTAATGCTGAAATTAAGAACAATTACAAATAAATACAAGTACAGTGCACAATTCAATTGAGTATTTTGCACTATTCAATTTAAGATTTTATTTTAGTTTTTAAGTGTTTATGTAAAATGAGAGGGCACAGGTTTGTCAGTATTTTACTATTCTGTTCATACCCTCTCTAATGACATGTGAGTTGAATCAAATATTCTGATGTGCAATAATGTACCATATGTTAAACAAATGTAAGACAAACCTTCCTCAATAGTTGAGTTCATCACTCCACAAGTTTTAAAAAACTCGTTTGTTTTGGATGGATAACCAAGTGATTCTGCTTTTTGGCAGTGAAGTGAGCAGAATGCACGACCTCGCTGTGGTGAAAGTGGGCAAATTTTTGGGTAGTTGACACTACCAAACCCTTCTACTTGAATTGGTACTTTCCACATACAGTGAGCATATCGCAATTTTCAGTTACCATCTGCAACATACAACTGACCACACCCTAGAAGATCAAACATATGTAGCTTTCTCAAAAAATAATGCATACAACTTGGCTTTGAAATTATTCTCAAACTGATATTCTTGTTAATTGAAAATGGTTTGTTATTACAAAGTGGACACACCATACACATAACATTTATCCTTGTAATTATTTGACACGTATTGCGAGGTGTACAAACAATGTTAACATAACTAGCCCTAAGTATGTGGGGCGAAAGCTTCACAAAATAAAATAAAATCTTTTATCCAAATGGCATGCAAAACTTCAAATCTTTTAGTGCTTTTTCCTTTTACCTTTGATTTTGCAATTATTCGAACAATTGTGAGAATACAATTCTGCACACCGCTTCTTGTCTACCATATCCATAATATCATCCAAAGTTCCAGTGTTATCTCCATCTTTTTCTTCCTTAAAATACCATTGTCCCCTTAATCCTAGGGATGCAAGTTCAAGTTCTGTTTCACGACTCCAGAATGATTTTGCAACTACTTTGGCTGACATTTCTCCTGGAAGAATGCCTACAATACACAGAAAATATTTTAGAAGCACATTGACTACTAGCTACCTGAAATACCACCTTACCAAGGTATTGCACATATACTTATTTTTCTCTAGTCACATATAAACAAAAATTAAAAAATCACAGGAGGTCTTTACCTTTATCATCCTCAGTGCACACATTTTCATCTTTATCTGCCGATTTGTCTATAAGACAAACATTCCAGTTATCATGACTAAAAAATTTGAGCTTTTAGTTTCACAAATAATAAATGCATTAATATGTTAAAACCAGTTGACTGTTTAAAGATTCAACCTTGCTTTGACCAATTGTAAGATCTGATTTCTTGCTGATAAATTTCATTATAAGCCTCCGCAAAACCACTAAATGACACCCAACAGTGGTTACTAAAAATTTACAATAAACTTTTCATTATTGATTCATTGAAATAAACAATGTGCAAATCAAGATATACAAAATATTCTGGGCTTCTTTTTTAAAAAACATACATTACCTGAGAGATGGCACCCATTTATAAAGATCCAGTTGAATGTACGTAACGTTGCTGACTTCTATTAAATCAATTGAACCATCATTCGCGGGATAAAACCGCGCGCCGTCATTTTCACAATACTTGCATATTCCATAGTGTATGGAACAATCTCTGCAATCCAAGGTTACCTTGACGCACCGAACTGGCCCACTAAGTGTGTATAACACTGCTGAAGTTGGGTTGCTTCTCATTGATAGCATTTTCTCACATTGAAAACAAATGGATACTGGTGGACTTAAATACTTCAACTTGTCTTCAGAATCTTTTTGCTCCATAAAAGCGGGACATAGGCTTCAATAATTTTGCTGCAGAGAACAAACTCTTCAACAGAAATATCATCCTGAGACATGCGGGACAACGTCAAAAAGATATTAAAGGCATGTGAATGCCGTAAAGAAATTCTGTCCAACACTTGCGTGATGTTTTCTGGAACATCTTCAAGGGTTTTCGAACATTTACGAGTCCTTGAACAGTCAGTCTGAAACCAAGTCTTCTTCTTTAAGGTCGTACACTTTTGACAAAATGTCTTCAAGCTTCACCTCTCGCAATTCATTGATAACCTCACGAAGCCGAGCAGTGCGAGATAATTTCGCCTGTATGCTAGCACGCACCATGTCAATATCAAAAGTGCTCGTCTGTTTTCTTTTCTTCCTTGCTAGCGACATGTTTATGCTGTGAGCACGATTATTACGATACGGAAAAAAAGCACGATCGAGAATATTTCAAGTAGCCGCTAAAATGTTTACCGCGTGTAATATACATGTAACTTTACATCATGTAACTTTACATCATGTAATGATAGAACGCTTTTTTAGCAACATCGCGCACATGCACTGTAATTTTACACCATGGAGCAATATCGCGGACAAAATATTCATCGCGTGCAATTTTACACTGTAACATTACACCATGGAACGATAGAACGCGTTCTTTAGCAATATCGCGCAAATCAACGGCTGATATTAGGCATCATATGTATTATAGCAATGAAGATTTCCATAATGATCTGGAAATTCAGAAAATAATCAATGAGAAGTCCTTGTGTGCTTTGCATTGCAATATTAGAAGTTTGTCTGCTAATCATAATAATCTATCGGTTACATTAAGTTAATTGGGATGTCCTTTTTCATTGATTGCTGTGTCTGAAACTAAAATTAAGTGTGGGGAGGATTTTATAACTAATGTTGATATGCCTGGGTATACATTTGTGTCTCAGCCTTCACTTTCCAATGCAGGAGGTGTAAACTTATTTGTTAAGAATGATCTCAAGCACTCAATAAGAAATTATTTAAGCACCGCTGAAAATTATTTTGAGACATATGGGTTGATCTTAATACTCCTGGTCAAAACATTATATATGGTGTAATTCACCGTCATCCAAAGCACAATTTTGAAAATTTTACAAAATATTTATATAAGATATTGGATCAAATTCAAAATTCAAATAAAATGTGTATTATACTAGGAGATTTTAATATTAATTTATTGAACTCAGATACTCATCGACCAACTGAAGATTTTATCAACAATATGTATACTTACTTTATGAATCCCCAAACCTACAAGAATAACTGACCAGACAGCAACTTTGATAGACAATATATTTTTAAACTCTATTGAATATATTACAATGAGTGGAAATCTTTTAACTGATATAACAGATCATTTACCCAATTTCTTAATTATTAATAGAATTGGTACTTATAAAAAAGAAATAGTATATATAAAAGAAATTACACAAAAATTAATCAGGAAAGAATTATTAATGAGGTACAAACAATTAATTGGGATAATTCATTATTGAATTGTGATAATCCCAATGATATTTTTGATTCTATTTATGGTAAGGTTTCCAGTGTGATTGATACTTATGCACCATTGGAAAAAATATCCAAAAAAGAAGCAAAGTTTAATACAAAGCCCTGAATAACAGCAGCTCTAAAGATTTCGATAAAAACAAAAAAATGTTTATAGGAAATATCTAAAAAATAATTCATCATATAATCATTTTAAATATAAAACATATAGGAATAAATTGAGTATACTTTTAAAAATATGTAAAAGGAATTATTATCAAAATTACTTTGGAAATAATTCATGCAATTTAAAAAAGATTTGGTCAGGCATAAAAGAAATTGTCAATTTAAATAATAAAGGAACACAAGGTATCCCTACAAAATTTAAAAGAAGGTATTGTGGAAACAACTGATGCAAAAGAAATTGCAAATCAAATAAATTCAATAATTTTTTTTCTTCAATTGAAACAAATGTAAGTAATTCTGTTAATGCTGTCGATAAGTCGCCTCTTGAATATATAGATGTCTCGTACACGGACTGCTTTTTTCTATCTCCAGGCACTAGCAAAGAAATAGTAATAGAGATAAATAACTTAAATATTTCTAAATCCACTGGACCATATAGTATTCCAATAAAGCTTCTAAAGGCTCTACATGCTAATCTATGTAAGCCACTTGAAATTTTATATAATTGTTCATTTAATACTGAAATCCCTAATAAGTTGAAATTAGCCAAAATAATCCCATTATATAAAGCAGGATGTCAGAACTGTGTTAATAACTATAGACCTATTGCTTTGCTACAAAATATTAGAAAAACTAATGTATAAAAGATTGATAAGTTATATTGAAAATAATAGTATTTTATTTAAAAATCAATTTGGTTTTCGTTCAAATCATTCTACAATTCAAGCTGTCCTTTCCATTACTGATAAAATCCAGCAAGCGATTGAAAATAAAAAATACTCTTGTGGGATTTTTTGGGATCTGAGTAAGGCTTTTGATACTGTGGATCATGTAATTATGTTGCAAAAGTTAGAGCGCTATGGTTTTCGTGGTATTGTTAATAAATGGCTTGAATCATATTTATCAGACGGAAAGCAATATGTCTCAATAGGAAATACAAACTCAGATGAGGAATTGGTTACCTGTGGTGTTCCTCAAGGTAGTGTGCTGGGACCCTTGTTATTTCTCCTGTATGTAAATGATTTTAGCAACTGTTCCAGGTTATTTGATTTTCACTTATTTGCAGATGATTCCAATTTGTTTTATTCCAATGATAACCTATCCAGTCTTGAACATCAAATAAATATTGAGCTGTGTGAAATCTTTGAGTGGTTGTGTGCAAATGAACTGTCGGTTAATATTGATAAGACGAAATTTGTCATTTTTCTAGTCCTCAAAAAAACGTTGACTATGTGCCTAAACCATATTTAAATGATATGCTCCTGAAACAAGAGGATTCTATTAAGTATTTAGGCATCCACATTGATTCTCACTTAAATTGGAAATCACAAATACTCTATATTTCGAAAAAGATTAAAAGAAGTATTGGAATATTTTGCAAATTACGTTATTACGTCACACTCCCAATACTAATACAATTATACTATTCACTGATATATCCCTTCCTTAGATATGGAATAATTATTTGGGTTAATACATACATGACGACTTTGCACCCTTTGATCTTATTACAAAAGAAAGCTATACGTTTAATGACATTCTCCAATTTTGATGAACATACTGAACCTTTATTTAAAAGAAATAGATTATTAAAACTAAATGATTTAATATTTCTCCACAACTCACTATTTATGTATGATTTCTACAACAAAAATCTCCCTATACCATTCGAAATGTTTTTTTTACCTGTTAAATTGAAACATAGTTATAATACTCCCTTAGCCTCTAAAAATTCGTATTCTCTACCCTTAATCAGAACAAACTATGGGAAATGCTCTATAAGATTTCAAGGTCCAAAAATATGGAACGATTTAGACAATGAAATGAAAATGTTTTCTAGATTCAAGTTCAAAAAGAATATCATTATCAATAGGCTGAATCTCTACATATGATTTGTTATTGTTTTGTGTTTTGTACAATTTTTTTGTTTATTGGCGACCTCATAATGTCTCAAATGAACTAGAGGTTATCTGACTTGATTAACTATTGTTACTTCAGATAACCTGCACTATTTAGTCGAATTTCACTTTGTAATTGTATAATGTATGTTTTCTATGGTGCTAATAAAGTTATTGTTATTGTTATTGGTAAATGCACATGAGGTTGAATTGGTCTATTAGACAAAATATTTCATTATCAATGCTTTCCAATCTTGGCAAGGATGAATTGCTTGAGGTAGAATATAGATATCACTTGAAAAACAGGATACATACTCAATGAGATTCTTAATTGATGATTTAGTTTCTCTTCCTGGTACCCCTTGGTAGCCGACGTCCTCAAGTAAAGGGTATACATCATCATTCAGGGGCCGGTTGTTCGAAAGGTGGATAAGTTGCTATCCAACGGATAACTCGCTATCCAACGGATAAGTTTTATCCAGCGTGTGATTTGCGTTGCACGAAGCTCGGATAACTTTATCCAGCGGATAAAAATCGCTATCTACTGGATAAATCTATCCAAGGTCCGGAGGTAGTTTAAATCCACTATCCAGTGGATAAATTTTTCAAACGTTGAAGAGTTTGCTTTTAAATCCCTTCGTATTTAACATGGCAATATACAGGATGCCTGGTTTTGCGCTTCCCCGGGTCAATATGCGTGCTGACAGGCTATACAGACGGGAAATTCACGATATTTTTGAATACTACAACGATGATGAGTGTAGAGCACGATACTGGTTTGGAAAAGATGCCATTAGATTTATTGTAAATCTTGTTCATAACGAAATTCATCCTCCGACGAATCGTAGCTATGCCTGCAATGAAACAAGTGTTGATTACACTTAGATTTTTAGCGACAGGAAGTTTTCTTCAAGTCATCGGCGACACCTTTGCTGCATTACATAAGTCCACAATTAGTCGAGTCGTACGTAGGGTCTGTATAGCTTTGGCTCGAAAGCTGGATCAATTCGTAAAGTTTCCAGGAACGAGAGAAGAAAAGGATGAAATCAAGCGAGGATTTTACGAACTAGCTGGTTTCCCATGTGTTGTTGGTTGTGTAGACGGCTCACACATTCGCATTATCGCACCGTCGGAAAATGAACCAAACTATATCAACAGGAAGGGTTATCACAGCATAAACGTCCAAGGAATCTGTGATCACAAAGGTACAAAACATTCATTAAATATATTTATACCTTGTTGATGTTGTGTTTTATTACATGTAATACGTGATATAACTTCTTTATTGTATAAACTATGAAAGTCTAATATTGGATAAATATATACACTTAGGACCCAGTCATTCATAGTTATCTCTTGGATAATATTGGATTATTTACATTACATACAATATGTAGTATGCAGTATATAATACAATATCAAAAATATTCTCATAATTGAAATATATTGTTTCATTTTACAGGAAAGCTCCTAAATGTAGTGGCAAAATAGCCAGGCTCAACGCATGATAGCCATGTATTTCGGACCTCATCAATTGCCCAAGATCTCGAAAGAACAACTTTGGATAGTGGTGTTCTCTTGGGCGACAGTGGTTATGCCTGCCTGCCATATTTGATGACACCATATAATGACCCACAGACAAGGAAAGCACGTTCTTTTAACAGATCCTTAAAAAGCACTCGTTCAGCAATTGAACGTACATTTGGCATACTGAAAAGAAGATTCCACATATTGCATGGTGAAATCCGAATGGCACCAGATCGAGTGTGTACAATAATTGCTGCTTGTTCTGTTTTGCATAACATTGGAATGGACTTCAATGAGCCAGAAGATGATGATGTTGATGAGGATCCAGGTTTGAATGTTGGTAACAATTATCAAGGTCCTCACAGGGGAAATGCTGTCCGGGATTACATAACAAATACATATTTTTGACAATTTTGTGTGGAACTTTAAAGTTTTAATTAACAATTTGAAAATTGTGAAATTGTTTGGCGTTTGTAAAATAAATAAATAGGGCTTACTGTGGCTGAATGGGTATAAAGAATCCTGGTCAATCACAATGCAGTGTGTGTGTTTGTTAACATTTCTGTTATGTTGTGACTGTGAGCCAGAGGCAGCCATTTTGCATGCAGCATTGCATAATGATTGTCCAGGGCTCTTTAAACAACTGAAATATCGACAAATAGTTATGTTGATATTGTTATATATACACACAGTTGATGAAATTCAGTTAAAAATAAGTACATCAATGTATTATAAATTAAATATATTTGCAATTTTGCACACAATAATTTTGTTTTAACATTTTGCAATCAATTTCAATAAAAAGTATGTATTAACAATTATTACATATTTTTATATATACATACAAATAATGAAATATACTTGAAGTAAGTAAATCAATGTATTACAAACTCTTGAATATATTTACCATTCCAAACAATAATTTTTTTTTAACACTGCAATCCATTTCTTGCCTCCATTTCTTGTAAATCAAGCTTTAACTTTTTATTGATTAGTTGAACATTTTCAATTTCAATTTTTAATTTGTCCTTTTCTAGTTCTAGGACCTGGATTTGAATTTTTTGTACTTCATTTGTTGTGACACGCCTCTTTTTTGGTGGAAACCCTTTCTTGGTGGGGGCTTCAAGATAGGTGGGGGCTTCAAGATAGTTGGGGGCTGCAGAATTTGTGGGGGCTACATGGTGATTTGTTCGGGCTGCAGTAGTGGTTTGAGCAGCTGGTGTGGGCCGATAAGCAGATGGGTCTTGGAAAGCCACAGTGGTGGGTTGTTTAAAAGTGATTGAAGCAGCATGGGAAGCTGGGGTACTTGCATAGATTTTCGGATAATCTGCATTTGCAGCTTCCTCCATCATGCTATCTCCTTCCTCCAAGAAACTATCTCTAAGACTATGTCCTATATGTATAATATTACAAAAATTAAACTACTATTGAAATTAAACGATATTGTACATTGTAAGTCATAAATACATTTATATACCTTCAAAATTACCAAGAGCATTGGCAGAACCAGATTCAATACCACCAGAAATTCCTGAAAAAGATGGCTCGTCCCCAAAAATACTGATTATTCTCTCTGAATTGCCTGTTGGTGGTATAGGCTCCTTCCCTCCTCCTGTCTTGTTTCTTGTCCGTTTCTCTAGGGCAAATTCTTTCTTTGCCCCGACAACCATCGACCGCCATTTATCCTTTACCTCTGACATTGTTCTCTTGGCAACGCCGAGCGAGTTAACTTTGTCGGTAATTGTTTTCCAAACTTTTTTTTTTTCTGGTTGGTTATTGTGTTTGAAAACTTTTCTCTAATTACAGTCAGATTTTCCTCTGCCATGTTTAGTATAGTCGTGCATTCGGCCGGTGAGAAATTTGGCTTCCTAGGCCGCTTCACCGTGTTCACAATTTGGATTTCGGCCATTTCGCACTTTACAAATTTTCCACCATTTTCCAAAATAATGAGCCCACGCACTGATAAAAGACGTAAACAGCGCTCAAAAACGTCACATTTAGTTATTATAATTTATTTAATTCGTAAAAATATAAATTAAATGTGTTTATCCGGTGGATAGTTATCCACACTGTTATCCATGCTTCGTGCAACGCGTTTTTATTCTCCCGATAACTATCCACTGGATAGGAGATTTATCCACTGGATAGGACTTATCCACTGGATAACTTATCCACCTTTTGAACAACCGGCCCCAGAAGTATACCTGGAATATCACCATCGGCAACACCCTGAAGCTAAAAACATAATATTGTGTATGATTAATGGGGATATTACATGTGCAAAATGGGGATAGTACATGTCTCTCATTTTATTTTTTGTACTCACTCACTTTTTCACAAAGTTCTTTATGAGGAACTGAATTCACCTGACAAACAGATAGATTCCCACACAAGTAATTAAATATTTGTGGTGAGAAAATGTTAGGTGCCTGTCCGCCCTGCATAATGGACATTACCATTATTTCCCCAGTCAGTTTGTACTCTTTTCTGGTTAATGAC
This sequence comes from Dendronephthya gigantea, assembly GCF_004324835.1. NCBI lineage: Eukaryota > Metazoa > Cnidaria > Anthozoa > Malacalcyonacea > Nephtheidae > Dendronephthya > Dendronephthya gigantea. The sequence goes on from NW_021163072.1 coordinate 207,043, forward strand.
ATTGTTGATTGGATTGGTTTTCCATCTGGAAAAAGTCGTCTCCCTGCATAATCAAGCATTTCTAAGAAAAGCAACCGCAAAATTCAGTATGAATGCTAATCAACATAAATTACCCCAATTCCTGCATGTACTTGTCAATGTTCACACACTTAAGACAGAATAAAATGTGTTGTAGCAATTACATATGAAATATTCAAATCAACTGCAAAAGCCTTTGAGAAAATAAAACTACTTTATGTCTGCAAGGCATTGCAGCAAGCAAAACCTCACAAAAACTCACACTCAAAATCATTTAAGTGGGAGATTTTAATCACCTGATAACTATTGCATTATGGTTATTGAATATCTTACCTTCAATCTTGCCATTGATTGAGAAAATTCTCATTCATTGATCAGCAGGAATATAATTTCTGTGTCAAACTCAATGAGTTTGAGTAGGCTTTTACATACAGAAAAATATGTTTGTGAGTGGTGCGTACATACCTGCAAAAAATTCTCGTTTCGGGCCGCCATAATTGACCGCTGGTTTACCAGCAAATGTCACTTTCAATTTTCTGTCTGGTTCATAATAGCGATATTGTGACCTCTTAAAATCTTCCCAAACCATCTTCCGTCGTACTGTTATACGAACCGATTCCATCTTAAGTTTTAGGCCAGTATTATGCAAAATAGTAATGCATTCTACCAATGTATATCCATTGCTGGTCTCCTCTATATTCACTAATTCAACAGCAGAATTTTCCTTGCCAGAAATGACTCTCAGTTCTCTGTCACTTTCTGTAATGCACCCATCGATGTTAATCCCGAGGGGGGAGGGGCCGGGCAAGGGGCAGGATTTTGACATTTTTCAAAAATATATGTCAAAATCCACACACCTGGGACAACGACATTTGTCAAAAGTAACAACATTCCCTACTCCAGGGACTAACACAGCTGTCAAAATCCTGGCTATAAACACAGGTATGTATGCATGTAAAAGCTGACTTAAAAAAGCCAAGATAAGAGATGTCATGTACTTGGTATTTAATAGTTCTAATATCCGCATATGGTTGTTGCTTGCGTATTGCTGTTGTATTTCTGTCATTGGTTACATTAAAGAATGAGTATCAACCGTCATGCTTTGTGCCACTATGTTTACAGTTGGCTTATATAATATTGCCATTTTTGGTCAAAAAACCTGATAAAACTGTAAACAAAACGGTGCAAAGCGGGTGATACTTCAAGTTAATATTGAGTCAAAATTGTACTGTAAATCGAACATTAATATACAACATAGATTTGCTTTTGATACAATGAACATAATAACAAGTTAACCCAAAGTTTGAGTTTCCCTTTATTATCAAAGTAACCATATAATAAACGAAAAATAAATGTTCGTGTCAAAGTGTGAAAGAGAACAGCTGAAATGCTATACAGCTAATTCAATTAAGGTTGTCCTCTGAAGGTTAAAACTCAAAACTGCAAAACTTTGACCATACGACCGAAAAGCACACTGCTTGCAGCTAGATGCTTTGCAGTTTTGAGTTAAAGAGTTTCGACCTTTAGAGGATAACGTTAATTGAATTAGCTGTATACAGTAGTTCAAACTTGAAGGTTATTCTTTATAAGAAATGCTAAATACATAGACTATGAAAACTGAACTTAAAATATACATTTAGTACCCTAGTCTTAAACTGGGCAGTCCCTTGCATCCAAAGACGAAGACTGAAAAAATAATTTCAACTGTTTTCGAATCATTCTGTTTTTATCATTCCTTAATTATGCCTCTGTACTATATTGAGCATTCTCTGAATTCAGCATTAAGTAGTTGTGGCTCATTTTCGTTATTACATTGTCTAAAGGCTTGTTTACACTTACTGTACGCTTGTTTTAATACAATTTTTCCTGTGAGTTTCTGTGCGATTTTCTTGTGATGGGTGTGAACAAATTGCGCCTGAAATCGCAGCAAAAAGTGCAAGTGTAAGCAAACCTTAATTCAGTATACTGTCTACATGTTCCAACTTTCACTAGAAGCAAGACATAACCAATTTTCCAGACTGGACAAATCAGTTTCCAAAACGCCAGAGCAAATTGCATGAAACTAATTGTTACAATCATCACAGCATACCCACGTTATATTGTCATCATCATTGTCATCTTGTGCCTCAGGAGGGTTTTCTTTTCCACATTCAAAACAAATATCTTTCTCATCGCTTGTCAGTTGTGCATCAACCGTTGGTTGACCTCTATTTTCGCTCGGCACCTGGACTGCAAGTCTTCTTTGTTCCTCTCTTTGCAGCGACGGCTCTTTTTTTTGCCCTGTTAACGCAATTTTCATGAAGATGTCGTAAATGATTGCACCACATTTCAGTCTCCTCTTGCGAAAGAAGTACTTCTCTTGATAGCTCACAAATTTTTCCCTTGTCTGGCATTTTATAGCAAAGTTTCTTCATCGCCGACAATAATACCTCCAACAGTGGCTTAACACTCAGGTATTGTCCAAAAATGCCTGTTGCAAATTCTTGGATTTTAGGTAGTGTCCAGAACATACTGACTTGCACTGTGAACATGAATCCTGCCCAAAAGGTCTGGTGGAATCCTGAGAGGGAAGAGGCACAAAAGAAAGTGGTGGGCCATGCATATACCATGTGACTTCAACGTCCGGTGGACCTTGGACAACGTGGATGTATGCATTCTTTTTTTATAACAACATCGCAGATAAAATATATATTTGGTGGGCACACCTTTCACCATATGCCTTTGCTGAAGATTAATAATTTTGGTTATTTTCTTATACATTTCAGGGTGCTCTTTTTTAAGATTTTCTTTTTCTTTCTTATTCTCTTTTAAATATATTTTGACCCAAGCGTTCTTGTTTTGATAAATCCGACTATCAGCCCCCGGAAACACGTGAATTTCAGTAGATGCACAGGGCGTGCGCCATCAACACGCTTTGCATAAACATCGATGGCAGGAGATAAGTTTTCCTACAGTTTTTAGTGCAAAGTTTGAGAAACTTTGCAGTATTGTGATGAGTGGCGAAAATTCAAACGAGTCAGTAAGTCAGTCAGACAGTCAGTCAGTCATAGTGTAAACTTTATGGGGGGTAGATTGATTTATGCGTATAGTACCTTTTTGTATATGATCAGTAATTTAAAGTTTTTAAATCAGTTTAACTTGCTTTATTTATTAATTCTCTACATCCCTTTTGCTAAGTTCACCAAAATATTGAGGAATTTTGACCGTTACTGTAAATTTTGAAGCATTGCTTTTCCGCGGTTTGGGTTTTGTTTCAAAGGGATTTGCGCAGATTTGCCCCCGGAACACCCGATTTTTTACCTATACGTCGCAACTCGCAACTGCGCATGTGCCGTCAAGCCTTCAACATTATTCACGATGTAAAGAAACGAGGAGCGACGAGCATTGCTTCAAAACATTCCGGGTGTAAAAATCGTGCAATTCTTTGAGATTCTACGCAATTTATGAACTTAAGTTATGAATTACGAGCATTCAATTCGACACAAATATAATTTGGAAGGTTTATTCCATAAATAGAGCTACATAAGAGGTTAGAAAGAAACGACGCTGTGTTGTTTATGTATTGATAGATCTCTAATCTCTTACACGAATGACGAATATATATTATGTCGATAGCAAGTCGATACCTTGTATTCTGCATACAGTACATAAATGATGCTATACAAAACGGGCATTTTGTGCAGTAATCAAATCATTTTGGCGGTATACAGTATTGATTGTAAGTATATTGTTTTGTATCGATTTACGCGTCGAAGTATCCACATCATAGACATATAAATATGCACCGGTTTATTTACATTATTTACAACGCAACTATTTTGGCTATTCTTATGAAATGACGGATAAATTGTTGCCATCATATAAATGTAGTGAATGTAGTCACAGTTGTTTGACGAAGAAAAGAGACTAAACTGAGATAATCGCGCCCGGTTTACATGGCCAACTAAAATTATGATCTAATAGTGACAATACCGGTATCCGCGACTAACCTAACTTGAGTACTTTGAGTAATTTCCTTTTGATTAATGTTTAACCTAGTTCATTATATTTTTACTTGCAAAAGTCAAAATGTTTATGTTGGGAAAACGTGTTGCTTAGGTATTACAGGGCATGAAAACTTTGCACTATCCTTGGATCCCTAGTTGTTGATCCACTTTCCCTGAAGAAGACATACAACTACTGCGTAGAGTCGAAGGGATAAAAAGGTTAGCGTGTGCTAGAGCTAAACACCCATTCTGCAGTTCCACACGATTTCTGAAGCTCGCACCACAGTTCCTTGCTGTAACCATTGTGACAGCTGTCTTTGTTTTTAAATGGTGAACCGTCCACCAGTACCGAGTTTCACAGTGTGCAGGCCCCTCGACAGCACCCCCATCTACTCTAACAAATTCTATTTCTTTGTGTTCACCCGTTTGCACATTGTAAAATGCAGGTTTCAGTGATTCTTTGGTTGATAGCATTTCTATATCCGCTAGGTGTTGTGCAGCATTTTTACCATGAAGAGGGCGAGCCTTTACGATATCAGTGCATAATTCCGCTGTTGTTCTTGTTTCAGGAAAATTATACGACGTTACTTGAAGAGGTCGAGGTATATCCTGTTGCATAATCTGTTCTTATTGTCAGGGATTCAGAACCTTGAACATGCAAAGTCCCATGCTGCCTATGAGTTGCTGTAGTATCCATACGGAAACCAGCCTGATCGTCCCTTCCCAGATTTAAAACTTTCTCACCATCACTATACTGCATATCATCTAATACACCATAAAACACAGCGCTCAGTGTTTGTCGGGATTGAATTTTAGGTTGAAACCCTTCCGCGCTCTTCTTTGATAAACCTTTGCGATTCCTTTATACCTTGCAGCGGACTTTCAGTGTTTATTTCTCGCAATACAAAGTTGAACTACTGTTCCCTATGAAATTTTTAACCCAAACTTTTCTTGAAGATATTCTTTCACATGTTTGAAAGCTGGCTTTTTCTTAACTTTTTTATTTCCGTCAAATGTCATAACGCCAGTACGGCGCCAAGCATCTGCCCCTCCCCCACACTCCTGAACAAAGTTCTCGATTTCTTTACCAACATAGGGACTTGAGCCAAAATGCGTGAAATTTTTTGCTGTGTTTCCTTTTCAACAGTCGTTTTTCCATTATCTTTTTCTTGGCATCTCTTACTGCTTTTTGGCGAATTGAGGCTTGGTGCTTTGCAATCATCTTTCTGCCATTTTCTCCAAGAACGCTACTTATTCTTTGTTTCCAAATCTCTTTATCGCTACTATCTGACTATGAAACAATATATTCTTCATGCTCGCTGTTGGGTGAGGGTACTTCTTCTGAAAGTAGAAATGCACTATGTGATTGAGTTAGACTATTTAAATCCTCTTTATCTATATTTAATGATGATATCATAGTACCGAAGTCACTAAGCCGTTGGCTTACGTCATCTTTGCTCATATCATCAAACTTCGGCTGTAAGGTAAACACAAATTGGTGCCAGTTAAAGGAACAAGACTTGAGCATGTCATAAAACTTGTTGGTATCGTGCAGCAAATCGTTTATTTCAGGTATATTTTCAGAATTGCTGTGATTATCATTATTAGACACCTGAACACCAGTTGCACCAATACTGTTTATCGAAACATACGAGTCTTCTTCAAACTCTGCCGGACGTGAAGGTACGAGGGAAGGGTGAGTGTCATTTGCCTGGTCTTTATCACTAGCAGTTTCATCTTCAGATTCACTATCACCATCGACTTGAAATCCAAACAATGAGAGAAGTGCTTTATCTTTAAGGTTTGCTATCTTCTCAATCGATTCTTTTATAGCTCTGGCTTCTTATACAGGTCTGTCTAGTTTTTCAGCACGCTTTTGAATGTCACATATTCCATAATCCTTTTTTGTTTTACTGTTTGAATATTCAGATGCTTTGATTGCAACATATTTTAGCATTTCCCTCTGGGATTCAGATTCGGCAAGATATAGCAGTTCTTTAAGTTAACTTTTTGACAAGCCTGTTTCGGAAACGGTTGGTTTATCAGTCACTTTAATAATAATGTCTCGAAAACCGTATAGTTAACTGTTTCCAGTTTCTCAACAACGAAAATCTGGTAATTTCCCTTACTCGGACCCCCCACACCAACACATGCTAAAGGCTAAAGGCATACGTAGAATTTTTCTTTTCACTTGCGAGGCTTTGCATTTCAAAACAGTTGGACTGACTAATTTAAATGCAGACTTTAATGTCATAAAACCATCTTTAATAACTGTACTTGTAACTTTTATCATTCCTTGACAGGTACTGCAAGGCTGTTTATGCTCATTTTGCCAAACATAACACTTTGGTACTGTTTTAAGGATAAGCCCTCAAAATCTGAAACAAAATCGTCATTGCCTAGTTGTGTATAATAACAATTTTGTTCTGTTTTGTTGGATATAAATATCAATATCTTCCCCTCTTGGTTCTACTGCATGCCAAGAGGGGCATTTTAAAAATTGTTAAATTCATTGGTGCACTTCTGAAACTCTTCAGTGTGACATCTTTGATTTCCAACGCATCTTCGTAACTACATGTATCTGTTGGAATGATCTGAAACTCACTTTTTCGCCAGTCTTGAGAATAGAGCTCGTTTTCACTAGAGGTATCCAGTGGCAAATTTTCATCTTCACCTAATATTATGGTGTCTGCTGATCCACCAGACTCACCAACACCCTCAGTTGCACCACCCTTATCTCTCTTACTTTTAAAGAGATCTGTTATCTTCTTGGAGCTTTCACCACTTGCCGCACTAGATGGGAGTTTGCTCGACTTCTTGCTCTCTGTTTTCAAGCTTTCCTTTTTCTTATACCACTTTGATTTTGCTTCCTTTCTTTCTAATGCAGCTAACTGACTCCCATCTCTTTGATTAACGCCCTCAATTCACCGCTCACCTCATCACACGTTTTAAACTCTTTAGTGTTTTTTAATCTATTTATTCATTGTTCTTTCAAACGGATTTGATCTTCAGTGGATTGCAGTAACTTTCTGTTGTTTTCTATTGCATTTTCCCTTTCTTCAGCCATGATGTTTTTTTCAAATCTTTTTTCATGTGATCCAATACTTTTTCTTCACTTGAACTCGATAAAACAGAGCTCCGTCCTGAACGGGAGTATCCTTTCTTGAATGGATATCCATCATCCTTATCTTTCTCTCGTGCCTTTTCATATAATTCACCTATATAAAATATAATAAAACCTACATGCCCAAGAATTGCATGACAGGAGTACATTTCACATATTTTATCACACAAAAATAGCTAATGGTTTTCTTCACACATTGTACTGTGTTGGAACAAGATTATCCTATCATTCTATAAAAATAAGCCTCACCTTGCAAATAAGCCCTATGTAATGTCCCCACCCCAAATTATCTATTCTAAAAAGCCATACATAAACTTTTTAATGTCTGCAATAGATTCCAGTCAGCGATGTTTTGCAGGGGGAACGCGGGGGAACGGCGTTCCCCCACTATTTTGACAAGGGGAACGGCGTTCCCCTTGCGAAAATTACACATGGGGGAACGGCGTTCCCCCAAAACGAGATTTATAAAAGTATAGAACTCATTATAAAAGTATAGAACATTAATGCATGATCGATTATTGTAATTTCTCAACATATAGTAAAAAATATATATAGATCCGTGCTTGGTAGCCAAGCCTTGAAGTGATTCCGCTTATTCAAATTTGTTAGTATCTAGAACCTTCGAAGAACATGTAGTGCCTAGTCACGCAGTCACGCTAATGTTTTGCGCACATTATGTGGTTTCCGGTAGGCGCGCAAGGAAATGCCTGAAACTGACGAACACGGTATAATTCTGTTAGGAAATAAACTCGCCCAGTGCGTAATACTTCTCAAATATTTTACGCTAATCTTAATTGTTTTACTGCCTCTCCTTTACTAGCTAAAGTATAAAAGGGCTTGTAAATTTAGTAATAATATAGTCCCGCTAAGCACTCTCAAGAGTGACATCTCTGTAGAACGGTATTAAGTATCAACGGATTTCTAAGGAATAAAATAATATCAAAAGATATTATCGTCCTTGTGCTAAAAACACTTAAGAAATAGAATATTAGGTTTTATAAGTTGGTAAGGAAATGTCCAAACAACCTACAATCACTGGATTTTTTAAAAAGTCAGCTGAAGTTTTAGTTGCAGAAAACGAGAAAGTACCAGAACAAGCAGAACCCCAACCGGAAAATGCAGGTGAACATAGCGAACGTGTTGAAACCAACGAAATTGACGAAGCTGCAGGTCCATCGACAGCGGCTGATGTGATTGACAAGCCAACAATCTGGACGGATAAAATGTGGCACAAAAAACAACAACTCTACCCATGGTTACAGTGTAAGAATGGAAAACTTGGGTGCAGTTTCTGTATTTCCGCAAAAGATCTTGGTCCGCACAGAACACAAGGCCGTTACCTGAGTACAGAATGGCAAGCAACAAGCGTGACATATTACGGGAATTCGCAAGAAGCTAGGTTAACTTCACTCCGTAAAAAAATTTACAAACATTTAAACAGCGATGCACATAAACGAGCAGAAGAGATGGTGAATCAGCAGAAGAAGAACATCATGCCTGCGCATATAGACGTCATGAATACTGAATGGTTAGATACAACAAAAAGAGTTTTTCGCACGAGCTATTATATAGCAAAGAATGATCGACCGTTAAACGATATCGAAGGGTTAGTTGACTTGCAAATTCATAATGGGCTCGATATGGGGACTGGGCTGCATTCACGATCTTCTGCAACTGCTATAATTGACCATATTGCATATGAGATGCGTTCCACGATTTGGAAGACCATCAAAGAAAACAAAGGGAAAGTGTCTATTCTGATCGACGAGTCTACTACTGTGTCTGGTATTTCAACACTGATAATTTACTTAAAAGCTCAACTCGAAAGGTCAGGAGAAGCACAATTCTTGTTTCTGGACTTGGTGGAGTTGACAAATGGTCAAAGTGCAAAAGAGGTTCATACAGCACTACTTGCTTGTTTAAAACGGCATGGGTTTGACATGGATTACTTGCAAGAACATTTTGTTGCATTTACAACAGACGGAGCTAGTGTCTTGACTGGAAAGAAGTCGGGAGTCATGGAGCTACTTATGAATGATTTTCCAAATCTCATCACCTGGCACTGTTTGAATCATCGCCTAGAACTTGCGGTTGACGATGCGATTTCAGAATTGACGGGAATAAACCATTTTAAGATTTTTGTTGAAAGACTGTATTCAATTTACAGCCAATCGCCCAAAAATGTGCGCGAACTACGAGAAGTTGCTAAAAGTCTAGATGTCCAGCTTCTAAAGATCGGTAAGGTACTGAGTACGAGATGGGTTGCGAGTAGTCACAGGACGGTTTTGGCAGTTTGGAACAACTACGAAGCACTCTGCAAACACTTCAAAGACAAAGCAGCTGAAAAAGGTAAGAATTCAACAATGTACGAGGGGTTAAACAAGCGAATCCAGTCGGAGGAATTCTTGTTGGACTTGGCACTCATGTGTGATGTTCTTTTTGAGCTTTCTGAGCTCTCCGAGGCCATGCAACACCGTTCAATGAACATTGTCAAAGCCGACAGATGTATCAAGCGGTCCATGAGAAGCATCGAAACATTGAAGCGCAAGACTGGAACAAAGTTGATGATAGCTAAGGATGCGGTCAAGGAAGGAAAATTTGGCACTGTACCGCTAGTTTCAAATCGTAGACATGTCAATATTGATGCTAATGCACTAATAGACAAATTGCTAGATGCAATGAAAGATCGTCTCTTTGCCACATGTGCCTCTGGAACTGTTCGCGAAAGTGCTGCCTATCAAAAGCTTCTTGATCAGATTTGCTTTCTCTACCCGACTTATTGGCCACAGGATCTTGATCTAAATTATGGTGAGGAAGAGGTACGATCATTGTGCGATCGGTTTTCCCTTTCAAGAAGTTCAACAGTGCCTGCATTCCAAGACTATGTTGATAGTCAAGGGAGACGAGTACCTGACGATCTCCAGTCTCTATTGAGATGTTGCTCCTGTATCCCGGTCTCATCGGCAGAATGCGAACGTGGGTTTAGTCAAATGAACTTGGTTTGTACGTCAGTAAGAAATCGCCTACTTGTTGAACGAATATCGAATTTAATGTTTATTAAACTTGTTGGTCCTCCGATTAATGCTTGGAATCCAGAAAAATATACTAAGTCCTGGCTGCGAAAACATCATTCGGCCAGTGATGAAAGAGTAAGAAAGCGAAAGTTTGAGGAAGATGCTGAAAGTCAGCAGGAGCAGACAGCCGCAAAACAACGACTTTGGCAATTACTTTAGACATTTTAGACATAAATATCACTGATATAGAACATAGTCTTAACAAGATAATTAGTTTGAATTTACTCTTTGTATAACATGATATTGTATAATTTGTATTATATGTATTTTGGCAATGCCTAAATTGGCTATTAACTTATTACAGGCAGTTGACCACGCCCATATATAGGCCACGCCCATATATAGGCCACGCCCATTGAAATTTGAAATACGCATTCGGCGTTCCCCCACTTCCAAAATTTGCAAAACATCGCTGATTCCAGTTTTTTTGCAACGTGAGGTTAAAAATATAATGAGTGAGTTAAAAGACATCTAGTTTTGGGATAAAAACATTTTGCACTTCAAATATTAAGCAATAAACACTTAAAGTACCTCTGTGTTGTAACAACATTGGGTTATCTTTGGCCAAAGTTTGAGCAGCAGAATTTACAGCTATCTCGTATGGTTTCAAACTGGATCCTGTGTAAATTTTCGCCCCTGGCAAATCAGCATCATGTACAGGTATGTCCTGAAAAAGAATATGGTAAACTACTAAATATACAATAGCAGTACATGTGTACATGAATTAAAATATCAGGTCTGTCTTTCAAGGCATCACAGACGAGAGATGAACCAAGGTGAAACGTGCGCGATATGTGATAGTAATAAACTATTAAGCAACTATTGAATGAGGTTGAGCAGAATATGACGAATTATTAAGGCAGAGGTTTGTGTTATCTGCCAAAGCCGAAGGCTGAGGCAGATAACACAAACTGAGGCTTTAATAATTCCTCATATCCTGCGAGAACTGAATTCAATATATACTTATTTTATACTTAATTATTTGTAAAAAAAATTGAAATTAGATTAAATGCTTGCATTAGAGATTTGTATTTTCTCGCTCTTTGCTTTTGGCATTACCCGCATAAAGTAGCGTGATGTCATAGTGTGCTACAATTTTTTCAATATACCACGAAATGACGTCAAACGTGGTATAATTGTTTTCATTATACCACGGTGATGTTATAACTCCTAATTTGGGCGCTACATGTCTAATGCCAGATGATTTTACTTGCCAACGGGAAAACTCTGAAGCTTAATGGGTCAAATCATTATTTTACCAAATTTCAGTAATGCAAATGATTAAAACAACACATATTGAAAAATATTCAGTTTTCCTTAATGCTAGAGTTATATTTTGAGGAATCTATATATTATTCATTGTTTGTTATTTACTGTATACATGAGCATCTTAAAATCCACAGCCGGTGCTTTTCATGATAAAATAAAATAGATAGCAAAAGACCCCAAACTTTTGCTAAATAAAATGTTATGCTGACACTTTTAATAAAATGAAATCAATAAAAATCATTGCTTACTGTTATTCTACAATAGTTTATTTAAAGTGCCTATATCACTTGTGGAATCTTTATGTGTTTGAAAAGAATGTAAAAAGTTGGTTAATATATCAAAAAAGTTTTTTGATTTAGTGCAATAATTTTAAAGATACTAGCCTTTAAACTACCTGCAGTTCCTGAGTCCCAGGCTCCTGTAAACAATGGATAGTTTCAAATTGAATAGCCGTGTTTAAACCCAGGAGGTTGGGACTCAGGAACTGCAGGTAGTTTAGAGGCTTGTATCTTCGAAATTATTGCACTAAATGAAAAAACTTTTTTAATATATTAACTAACTTTTTATGCTCTTTTCAAATGCATAAAGATCCCATGAGTGATATAGGCACTTTAATAATCTAACAAAAAGCACACTTGCATGGTGTATAGGAAGAAACTACATGTATCACTAGTATATAAATTGTTTGTAATTGGCAGAGAAACTGTTTTTGACTCCTATGAAATTATATTATTTTGATATTGTGATTACAGAGGATCGGAGGTATACACAGATGATTTTCTTGATATCGATTCCATGGAAAATGCTGGCGTCGAGTGCTAACAATCCCTTTTTTTAAATATGCTATATGAAAATTATATTCCCATGATACCCATAAAATTTTGTAAAGGATATATTAACCAACTTTTTACATTATTTTCAAACGCATAAAGATTCCACGAGCGATATAGGCACTTTAAACTTGTATTGCATGCACAAACTGTATAAACTAACTAAATAATATGCCATAACCAAGAATACAATGAAGAATTTTTAAGTGGGTGCCTACCTCAATGGGTGGTCCAATTGTAAGATCAGTTGTGATAGTCCTTTGTTGAAGAGATTTTGTTTGTCGAATTGGAGCCTCAACTTGCACGACAGTTTTGTTCTGCTCTGTACCTGGAACAAATGAGTAAAGTATTATCTAACCTTCACTAGCTCATTGTTTACATTATCTACATGATATGAAATGCTACAGTTTATATAAACAATAGCAACCCATGTCCTGGTTTTCAACTATGCCTTGCAGTAGTATAAAAAGCTTTTGTATTAAACTACTGCAATTTCCTACAAAGATTCAAAGTTTATGACTAGATGCATTATTAATACTGCCAATGTGTTGAAGACTGCCTACTCTGTCCTAATTTGTAAACATTGTGTTAAGGCTGTGTACCTGAAACAATATTAAATAACAATATATAAATCCACTAAACTTCCATCACACTGTATCATTATACAACACTTTGGAAGGACAGGGCCAAGGTTCATTGCTTGCATTATACTTGTTTTGATTTCCTATCTGGTGTTGCCGTTGTAAATAAAATAAACTTCTTTATAAACTATTGCAAATGTCCTATTACTGTTTATGAAGATGTATATGATTGCATGCATGCATTATACCCATGGCCATGGATTTAAATACACTGTAAAGGTATAAATTTAGATAATATTTGAAGTACACACTTCACCTACCAATATTTATACTTCCAAAAACAACAACATAAGCAATATCATCCCATCCAGAAGCAAAATGGTGAGAATAATGAATCGCTAACACGTCGAACCCCACGCCAAAATTTACTTTTTGGTGCTTGATATTTTAACCCACAGGCATTGGGAAATTGTGTAACTACATTGCACAAGCTGAGACACCCATCACTTTCTGTTTCAACTTCGATGATTCCTTCGTCATGAAGCGATGAACCAATTTTCACAAAGCACTAGCACACAAATAAACATCAAAATGCATGCTTTCTGTTTTTATATGTATTTTATATAAATATGTATATTGGAACTTTTGAATTATTAATGTTTACAGATATGCATAAAATACATGTTTAAAACGCAAAAAGTAGAATTACAATAATATGCAAAGACAAAGTAAAAAGTCATTTCGTAAAAAAGTACAACAGGATGGATCAAATATCACATAGAGTTTGAGGGGATATTAAAACATACCTTTCTTTCATCGATGGAGGCCATCTTTGCTGTTTAAAATGCCGTGACAGTCTTGCGCATTTCAAAAGCCTGGGTAAGAGAGATCGAGTCGAAGTTCCCTGGGGTAAAGCTACAAATTTCAAAAACCACACCCCTGGGCAATCTTGGGATTTCAAATGCCTTACCCCTGGGATGGATCTGTCAAAATCCTTCCCCTTGCCCGGCCCCTCCCCCCTAGGGATTAACTTTGATAGGTGCATAACAAGAGCAAATGAAGCAGAACATCCATCTGTGTGCTGTTCCACCTCATCAATTGGGAAGCTCTTAAAACACAATGGGCAGTCCACTTTCATAATGGTAGAAATGTAAGTAGATGGTTGGATGTCAAAACTTCTCATCCGATACAGATAGGCTTTCTGAATCTGAATCTTCCAAGACAGCCTTCAAATCACTTATTTTCTTGTTCATAAGAGGAACAAGGTATAGCCGGATCTGGGAGTAACCAAAGCCAGAGACTGCTTTGTACCTGTTGCCGATAAAATATACATTAGTCATGAAGAGAGTCTAATGGGAGTATGTGCAAAAAATGCATATATGTATCTCCTGATGAAGGCCCTTAGGTATGTATCTCTTGATAAAGGCCCTTAGGTATGTATCTCCTGACGAAGGCCCTTAGGTTGAAACGTCGATGCTGCCATGCTGCTCCCTGGTTATGTTGGAACATAATTCTAGCAATATCCATTCCACCTTTCGTACAATAATGAAATATGTTAAATAATTAAATATAATGCCTGGGGCAAAACTGGATAAAATATTAAATATACCTCTAAAGCGTAAATGGTTCAGAAGAACTAGTTCCAGGAACAGTAGTGACTTCAGTCTCATCTTTAAAAGCAAGTGCGTATTTCAGTTTAGAATTGAAACGTTTGTTGAATGTAGCATGTTTCTTAACTGATGCATCAAGGATATCTTTTGCAGAGGATAAGGTAGGTTTTTTAAGTAGAAGTGCATCGCCTCGTTTGATCTTTGTGGAATCCTCCATCACTGCGATTGTTATTTTCACATGGTTGTTGTTTGGCTTCGCTCGTTTCGAGCCCTTCTTCTGCACAAAGAAAGAACTACTTTCCTTTTCCTTGGCAGTTTTGAAAGCAATAAAACTGCTGAGGGTCATTTTCGACTTTGCTACACAAGTCGTTGGTGCTTCGATGTTCTAGACGCATTAATAGATGTAGCCTCGCTGCCAGTTGCTCTTGAAGCATCTGGCATCACATTGAGAACAAAACTTGAAATTCGGTTCAATAGTTGAGCCGCAACTATGACAAAACTTACCGATCCGTGAACCTTCCATATCAAATTCGAATCCACCGTCGAATCTGGTCCTAAAAACCGCCTGAGAGTACAGAAAAACGTTAGATCTCATGACTGACGGAATTCCATTTCTAGCAAATACAGATTTTGTATGGTTCACAACAATTTTGCTGGTGGTGTTTTCCAATTTAGCGATTTCAACATAATGCAAATAATAATCCACCACAATAAAAAAATCTTTCTGCTCCCACTGAAACAAATCAGTCGCAAACATTTCCCAAGGTCTCGATGGTATTGCTCCTAGCATCATGGGTTCTTTGGGATTGGACATTTGGTACTCTTGACAAGCTTCACATTTGGATACAACAGCTTCAATTTGTTCATTCATTTTAGGCCAAAACATAATATCCCTTGCTCGTTGTTTGGACTTCTCCATGCCCATGTGACTCTTGTGTAATTTTTGTAACATCTTTGGTCTCATGTCGCTGGGTATGATGATCTTGTCACATTTCAACAAAATTCCTATTCCTATTCAAATGATCCTCTACGGATCATTCCTGATAAAAGCTTCATAACATGATCAGTTGCTGTCTCTCTCCTGATTTCTTCCAATCATTCTTCAGATAATGGCATTCTGCTGATTACTGTATGCATGCAACACTCAAACTCTTCATCCATCTTGCTGATGTGTTCGTAATCGTCGGTCAGATAAGCTTGAGACAGTATATCCGCAATGATCATTTCCTTCCCAGGCCTGTACTTTAATGTGAAGTCGTCGTACCTTTGCAACCTTAACAACATTCTTTGTACACGAGGTGGCGCTGACGTTAACAATTTCTTCACAATTGACACCATAGGTTTATGGTCGGTTTCAACTTCAACAGTTCTGGCGTACATATACTGATTGAACTTTTCGAATGCAAATACAACTCCCAACAATCCTTTTCAATTTAGGCATATTGAGACTTGTCATCCTGAAGTAATGCTGCTCCCAAATCGCACTTTGAAGCATTGCACGTCACCGTTACAGGCTTTTTCACATCATAATAGGCAAGTACTGGCGCTTTTGTTAAGATATCTTTCACTTCTTGAAACGCTTTCTCTTGTGCACTTCCCCATTTAAGCTACACATCATTTTTCATCACCTCCCTAATTGGTTTCGTTATTGTGGACATATTGGGTGTGAATTTTGCTAGGTAGTTCACTGTGCCAAGCAATCTTTCAGCACCTTTCCTATCTTCGGGAGGGGGCATCTGCCTAATAAGCTTTAACTTTCTCTTCATCCGGTTTCACTCCATCTTCGGTTAGCTTGTGACCAATACAGGTGACTTCTTTTACGTGAAACTCACATTTCTCTTTGTTGAGTGTCAGATTAATCTCTTCACATTGTAACGTATTTATCAACCGTTCATTGTGCTTTTCCGTGGTAGCTCCCCAAACCAAAATGTCATTAATTGGATTGAAATAAATTCAGTACAGTAAATATTCATATGAAATGTCTCAATTTGCCTCCTACTTGAAATCTATTTCTGGAATTGATTATCGCTTCTACTTCTGTCAGGATAGTGTTTAATTCATCAAACGAAAGGGTGGCTCTTCCGATAGATTTCTTTAGGCTTTTGTTTCACAATCTTTATCATTCTTTCCCAAAAGCCTGCCCACCATGGTGCTCAATCAACAATGAACCTCCATGTTACCCCGGTTATTCGCGAAATACCGTAATACTTCTTCCAAATGAATTATTTGTTTCAGTTCTTTCGAGGTCGCCTTGAATGTTTTGGCATTATCGGAGATGAATGTGGCTGGTAATCCTCTTCTGCTTATAAATCTTCGAATTTTCATTAAAATGCAGGAACAGTTAGGCCTCAAGTCGACTCTTAAATGTATAGCTCGCATTGAAGTGCAAGTCATTAATAGTATACACATTTTCGTTTTTCCTCATTCTTCGGTTGTCTCATTGGGTTGATGTAAAGAGATCCAATCCCATGAGTAAACTTCGAAAAACTTTTTTACTGCTTCTCTTCCTTGAAGAATCCAAAATCTTTCGCGTATTGTTGCAAGAGCGACCTGTAACCCACTATGTTTTATTCGCTCATGCGTTTCTCATATAATCAATTCAGCAATACGGTGCTTTGACGGAAGAAGGATTAGATTCTTTGTTGATTCAGGAAGCGCCATGCCGCCATCTCATTTATTCTGCCCTTACAGCGAATGATTCCTTTTTTATTGAGGAATAACCCAAACTAACGCTGGAGGAGAAGATCGCTGATGACCAGTCACATATTCCATTTCATTTCCGAACGATGCTGCTTGTACCATCTTTAGCCATATAGATTCAGCTTTATCTAACTCCATCGCTCCTAACTCCTTGCTGCTCACATCTACATATTCTTGACTAGCTTCTCTACTCTTAAAACGTATCCGGCGACTTGAAAAAGACCAGTTAAACTGCTGTATGAATTGCAATCGATAACCTCGGCAATGTCAGTTTGCAATACAGTACCGACGTCGTTATTCACAAGTGAATGAAATACTTTAGGTGGGTTCTTTTCAAGCTCCAGCGATGCTGACTCGTTAATACTCTAACTCATTGGGCACATTGGTCATTGTGATTCAAGGAACTCGAGGAACTTCGGCCTGTTCCACCATCTAACAATTAGACAACTAGTCCAAGTTGTCCATCAGCGAATAGTCAATAATAACCTGAGTTGATTATTTGCTCATAGACAACAAAGGCGAGTTGTCTAATTGTTTTAGCATACACCCTGTACCTAGATATATTAATTTCGAGAAAATAATCAATACACCGCAATTACACCGAAAAATAATTTAATTAATTCAATTTTATATGGTTGCGTGAGCGAATTTTCCCCAAACGTTCATCATCACGAATAGACAATGGTTGAGTAGCCAATCAGAATGTAGGATTTGTAATAGACAATAGTCGGGTGTATACTAAAAACAGTTGGTTAACAACTCTGCTCCAGACAAACCTTGAGCAGCTAAGTTACTCTTCACATAGTTACATCATGGTGGGTAAGACCTGCTTTTTGTTGCTCTGCTATTTTGATCATTATACACATCTCACTGCTTATAAAAACCTTCTCTTTTGTCAGAGAAGGGTACACTATGTCCTGCTTTATGTTCAGAGATATGAAATGGGATGAAAAACCACCATTAGGTCGAAATTATTGTTCCCATCACCATTCCTGCACAACGAAGTTACATCTAACACATAAGCTAAAGGCTGGAGTGAAGCTATTGAATTTGACTTTGTCTGCTTCATTGCTGGTTTTGATGGGTGGGTTCGTGAGGACTTGTGTAATGAAGTTAATGCCTAATGGATTGAAGTAAATCGTCAAAAATGTAAATTGTTTTGTTGTGTTGTGCTTATAAACCGCCTAACACGGACACAGCGTGGTTTATTGATAGACTCATTGACAGTTTTTCATTGGTAAATCAAGATAAGTATGACATTATATTACTGGGTGATTTTAACATTGGTTTTCTTTAAAAAGACGCAAAATTGCCAAGTTCTTTACTTAGGAACTTTGGAATTTCAGCAAGTCTTTTGCAAGTAATTAATGCACCAGCAAGGGTAACAAACAGATCCCAAACAATGATTGATCTTATTCTTGTCAATAATGAGCATCGCATCCTTGATTCAGGCATGATTCCAATGGGAATTAGTGATCATTCTCTGATTTATTGTACATTAAAAACCAGGGTCAGGAAGGCTGTGCCTAAAGTTATTGAATATCGCTCTTATAAACATTTTAATGCTGATTCTTTCTTTATTGATTTTGAGCATGTTCCTTAACATGTAATAGATAATGAAACAAACATAGACGATGCAGTCATAACATGGAATACATTATTCCTTGGTGTTGCTGACGCACATGCACCAATCAAAAAGCGGCGCACTCAGGGCAATAGAATACCTTGGTTATTCTTCAACATAAGAGAAGCCATGCATGACAAAGATTATCATCATCGTAAAGCTATTAGATCAAATTCAAACTATCATTGGAGTATGTATAGAAAGTTACGGAATTCGGTCAACCGTGAAATGAAATCAGCCAAATCAAAATATTTTGTTGATCTCATTAATGATAGTAAGGGAGATGACAACTTTTTAAGGAAAGCGTTTAAAGGATACAACATGCTGCAGTAAGAAATGCTCAACCCTAAGTTCAATCATTAGTGATGGTATTACATATACTAAGCGAAATTCTGTTCCAGCAGTTTTAAATTCGTATTTTACAGCAGTGGGAAAATCCTTAGCATCAAAGTTGCCTGATGCGCCCATCAAAGGCCAGATCACTACAACTGTTCTAACTTTGAACTGCAGAAGTTAAACATTGACTTTGTTTACAATCAGTTACGGTCCATTAAGCGAAATAAAGCAACCGGTTTGGATAACGTTAGTGCTCGGTTAATTAAACTTTCAGCACGGGTAATAGCGCCTTCTGTGGTTAAATTATTGAATATATCTCGAGAGAGTCGCACCTTTCCGAAAATATGGAAATGTGCCAAGGTTACAGCACTGTTTAAATCATTCCAATATCCATTTTGGCAACTTTAAGTAAAGTTTTGGAAAGAGCCGTGCACACTTAGTTCTATCAACATCAAACTGACAATAATCTTATCATGAATGTACAGTATGGTTTTAGATCTAAGCGTCCACTACTTTCAGTGTTGATTAAGTTCTCAGATGAAATCCTTACTAGTATGGAAAATGGAAACATGTCTGGTTCTGTATGACTGGACCTCTCAAAAGCTTTCCATACCGTCGGTGGGTTGGCATTTCTGATTTAGACCTGCAATGGTTTGAATCTTACCATCATGACAGGTCACAGAGAACTGCATGCGCAAACCATGTTTCAGATCTTTTACCAGTTACAGTGGGCGTTCCACAGGGCAGTATATTGGGTCCACTCTTGTTTATAGTATATATACAGGGTGTATCAAAAAAAAGTAGACAATTTTGAAATGTTAAGAGAACTATAAATTTATCAAAATATCTCATAGATTTATGCTAGTATGGGTACTTTGGCATGTTCAGGTCATTCTAACACTAAAAACAAACAGAAAAATTAACCTCGAAAAATGGAAGAGCGGTTTGTGGAAGCATCATTTTGAATGGCTTGTGCAAACATGAATGAGAGGTTTAAAATCCAATTTGAATTCAAGGGCTGAACGTTTGGGTATTTGTTTACAAAGAATCGAAATTTCAGAAATTTTGATGAAAATTAAGTCAGTCGTGCAACTGCGTAAACGTGGGCTTTTTTTATGCAAACTGACTTTTTTATGCGAACTTTTATGCGTGATTATTTATGCGAACTTCTAAATGAAATTAATTTTTTACAACACCATTGTTAGCTTAATCACCCGAGCAATCACTCATGCATGAAATCATTCGAGCATGAAAAAAGTTACTCAAGCTGCGAGTTAAACGGAAAAAAGCCCACGTTTACGCAGTTGCGCGGCTGACTTAATTTTCATCAAAATTTCTGAAATTTCGATTCTTTGTAAACAAATACCCAAACGTTCAGCCCTTGAATTCAAATTGGATTTTAAACTTCTCATTCATGTTTGCACAAGCTATTCAAAATGATGCTTCCAGAAACCGCTCTTCCATTTTTCGAGGTTAATTTTTCTGTTTGTTTTTAGTGTTAGAATGACCTGAAGATGGTAAAGTACCCATACTAGCATAAATCTATGAGATATTTTGATAAATTTATAGTTTTCTTAACATTTCAAAATTGTCTACTTTTTTTTTATACACCCTGTATAAACGACCTGCCAGGAATTGTCAATCAGTGTCAAATGTCCATATATGCTGACAATACAATTTTATATTGTTGTTCATCATCAACAGATATTATAGAGGACTCCCTCAATTCAGATCTTGCAGTTGTGACGGAGTGGTTATATAAGAACAAACTAACACTTAACTTTAAGAAGACCAAGTTTATGTTATTTGGTAGTGAAAAGAAACATAGCGATTTTTGATATAGTTGAAAATGGTCATGACCGATTTTCGACCTGCTAGTCTGTTGGCAGCCAATTCCTGTCCCAGTTTGTAAAGCCGAAAAGAATTAATTTGCCATTAAAGATGATAGTTTGTTATAAAAATCAATTGGAAAACCCTTAGAAAAGCCGGAAATCAATATTTTTAGTACGTCGCAATCATAGCCAGAAAGCATGTTAACCAGAGGTTGGAGCTTTACTGGGGTTGAAAGTGGATTTGGCTGAGTGGTCAACGTTGCCTTTCTTATTCCTAGGGTGACAAAAAGTACATTGATTATGGCTATGGGACCCTTTGCATTTAAAACATGCATGTTGAAAACCATAACTACCAGCACAACATTGACCATGGTGAAATTTGAAACAAAAACCAGCAAGGATTGATGTGGGCTCTGATTTACGATTGGTTCGGTTAACGTTTTGCACCGCGGAAGGTGGTATATGTATGTATTTACATACATAACGATAACCGAATTTCACAAGGATTCTTCCCTTTAAAACGATGCGCTCAGCTTTCATCAACAGCCATCAGTAAGTTGCCTACAACAGCCAACTCCAATGTTGTGTCTGGCAGTACGTAGTTGTCATTGTGGACGTGGATGTCATGGCCAAGATGTTGCACAAGCCAGCCCATTTCACTTTCATTCATGTCTACAAGTTGACTGGTGGTCACAAAATTTTCGTAAATTGGTTGAGGTAACCGGGCAAAGCTCTTTCAACTTTATTTGACCACATATCCGTGTAATTACATCATGGCCTCTTAACAACTTCTTTGACTTTCCATTGTTTATGGCAGAGGCAAACAGGTTGTCTTTGCTTACTCCTCCCTCACAGGTACTTTTCTTCTTCTTTTGCCAACAATTTCCACCATATCAAATCTAAGAATACAAAAAGGTGTTCTGTCATGAGATGCTACATATTTTAATGTTTATGAAGCCGTTTCATGCCTCAGCAAGAAGCTTCAGTTTCCGCCATTTTTATAGCTTCATTTTTTGGTAGCAAAAAAGTGAGAAATAGCTAAAACTGACATATTTCATAGTTCACTGGTGATGAGAGGACAAATATAGAGAAATTCCGCCCAAGTATTTCAAATTGAAATTCTTATTTACTTATATAATTTAAACTTTGTGAGATAAATTACACAAAGGGCACATACATATAACACTATCAACTTTTTGCTTAACTGACCTCCTTTATTCGCTCTTTTTTCTTTTATTTTGTTATTCAGCTACCTCCATGCATCAGCCATGTGTAATAGGGCGCATGATGCATGTGATCTGCGAGAAACTGTGACTCTCGCTAAGAGGTAAGAGGTAAACGACTTGAAAAAGACAATAAAACTGATCATTTTCAAATTGCATTTATAAAAGCTTCTAATTTTCATTCATCAAATATAATTGTAGATTCCACACAATGTTTGGCAGTGGTTGTGGACATTGAAGCGTATAAATGTATGATAGATGCATTAAATCTAAAAGCGTTGGAAACTGTAATGTTTGCAACAACTAGATTCTTGAACTCGTCATTTGATCAGTGGAAGAAAATCTACAAAAGCTACAAATGGCTAATAGAGACCTACATAAAGTGTAGAGAAGATGGTGATGATGATGAAGATGAAACAAAGTATCAGGTACGAACAAAAATCATACTGTATATGATTATTGCACCAAAATTTTCCCTTTTATCATAAAATTCAACCAACTTATCAAGTTGTATGTCTTTATATAGGTTCGTGAGGAAGACTTCGCTGTAGACCTTTGCGGAATGCTGGATATTTTGCAGCCTGTTGTATCACTGATGATCCGAACCCAGGCAATAAATCTGCCACCGTGGAAAATTATTGCATGGCACTCGCAAGTAACCGCACTTTTAAAGAAGTCAGAAAAGGAGTTGAAGAAAGTAAAGATGGGGGTCTCAACCATCCAAATCAATTCTTCTAAAGCTTGCTAAGCATTGGCAGGAGATCAATGGCGTTAGACATGGCGATAATGAAGATGAACCAGGAACCTTTCGGGTAAGTGATACCAAACGACTGTAATCACAACAATTTTCAATCAAACAAGTATGCATAAAAATAATTTTATACAATTGATTTAAGTTGCAGTGAACATGCGAATACTTTCATGTTTTAGACTGTTCTACTTTACTTCGGTTGGCTGGTGAGTGATGAGAATAGTCAAGTAATTAGTGGAAAGAAAGCAACGATGTCCACTTCGGCAACCAGAAGTCCACAAGATAGCCTTGCCGATTTGATCTATTTTTGTTTAGGTCTCCATCTTTCAATTACCGCTCATATGATCATGCTGTTTCTAAACGTTGTGGAAGAATTCTGGAAAATGTTTGATATTGAAAAAGCCATCTCTGCAATTTCACTGTCGAGAACAGGAAGTCAGCTGATCATGAGCAGAGAGCAAAAGATCAAGTGGGAAAAGGATGGAATGGAGGAATTCAGTTCCTTTTTCAACATTGTTTGCAATCTTCTCCATGTGAGCGCTCTCTCCGACAGTGACAGCTCATCGACGCTCTTGCCACACCATAGTGTTATCGTTTTCAAGAGACTGAAGGACACACTAGAGAAAATAGTTTGGTTTGGCTTGGGAAATTATCTTGATATATTTGTTGATCTAAAAGGCAACTTAGTTCCAGAGTTCAAGGAGAGCCATCTTGTTTCCATCACAGCTCTTGATAGCGAAAGCTTAAATCAAGTTTTTAGTCTTGAATTTGCATCTGGGGTTGTAGTGAAAGCCAAACTACAGGAAACTCTGATTGCTTCTTTCTACAACGACAAGATCATTTCTGAATCTCTGGGCAATGAATTGTGCATTGCACTGGATGTAGCATTGGCTGCTAGTGGCTGTGAAGCTATAGTCGAGGGATTTTATAGCGTTGTAACAGCTCAGAAAAAAAGTGGTGGTCAAGGAAACAATGTTCTCGTTGAGCGTGCAATTGTCGACTGGAGCGTGCAATTGTTGACTGGAGCATTCCTGACCCAATAGTTTGCCCTAAAACAATGATGGAGGTAGCAAACCTTTACACTGTTGGCAACAAGAAGCTTGGAATCGCAAGACATCGTTTGCAACAGCTTTTTTATGAGCGTGGATGAGCCATAAGGAGCCACAATGTGAGCAAAGTCATAGATAAGGCTCCGGACTGAAAGGCCCAGATGCCCACATATAGTGCAAGCTGACCTGCCTGACCCACTAGGCACTAGTGACTAAATAACGGAGAAAACATCTCGCAAAGAGCCTTCAATATATACTTTTAACTGAATACATACAACAACATATTGTGTATAGTTTGTGTCTGTTTTACAGACAATAAGTTTTTAAGACAATAAATAAGCATTAAGGTGGCCAGCGAACCAATTTTTATGCTTGTAGCTATGTAACGCATTGTGCAATGCATATAATCATAATGTATTGCACAACAACTCAGGTGCAGTGAGAATTTTCCAAAAAAAAATATTGGGTGCGGCTGTGCCCAACTCTGCAGTCTGGCACATCGTTTTGTAATTTTGCAGGGAAAAATGTTTTGGATATGTTAGTAGGAATGAATGTGATAGGCTTTGATTATGTTACTCTAGAAAATTTCTTTTTGATTGCATTTTTTGGTTGCTAAAATTTTGGGTTATTCGATTTGAAAAACAGTATATAAATTCTATTTTTCCCTGCCAAATCTTAGCTCAAATTTGATTGGATCATAGTGATTACAAAAAAAATGCATACAATTGTACTGCTGTTTGGGATTACTAGTAACTGCACTGAAATAGACCAATCACAGTTGAGTAATACTTTTATGTATATTATTATTACCAGAAGTTACTATCGCAAGGGAAGTGCTGGCATTGCAAGTCCATTTATCACATGTTGAAGAAAAACAATGGCTGTTTAAACTAAATTTGTCTACTCCATAGAGGCTTTCTGGTTTTTTTTCAAATGAATAATATTGTGAACATTGTGGTGAACAATAGGTGCATTACGTGTTAGGTGTCACTACTGTTACAGTAACAATGTTGCAACAACATGCGTTTTTGTGTGTGTATTTGATACAGCATTAATTCGCTCCTGCCAGCAGCTTCACACGTGCTGAGAGTGAGAGCAGTTGTGAATAGACTCATGAAGGTTATTTCCGCCATATTGCCTGCGGCTGCAGGGCAAAAAAAAAACTGGGTTTGAGCTGCACGACCAGCCAATTCAGGCATTTACATTAAGATTTAATACATATGGTGGTCACAGAATGTTTTCCTTTTTGCCACCATTTCTAACGAAGCACTGTGTTGTTGTGGCGAGACGGGATATTATTTCAATTAATAATAGTAATACTCAATCTCACCTCCAGTGTGCCCAGAGCCCGCGATGCTTTGCTTGCAAGTGTGAAAATTGAAGGCTATTATAAGATGTGGGTGGCGGCTTTTCAGGGCGGCTGTCGTGCCTTTGCTGTGACTTCAAGCAAGTTAAACTGCTCAATAAAACGAGTGCTTCGTTAGAAATCATTAAATTTGGTGTACACTTGCAGTTTGCCTACGAAGTGGCAAAAACGAAAACTTTCAATGACCGCGATTCGTATTGAATCTTAAAACTCATTGTCATTGGATCAGATGGCATCTTAAAGTCGTTAGCTCATTTTAACTTGCGATTTCTGTGTGAATACTTGACCGATTTTAATAAATATAGAACCATTTTAAGGAGGAAATTGTCCTCAGTAGATACATACTTTTTTCAGATCGATATGTTGCCAATTCGCCATAATACTCACTTGAGTTGAGCGCGTGCTTACTGCGTGCTCGAAATGTTGTCATGCGGTTGGAAAAGGCAACAAAACTCTATGGTACCCTCCCCCTAGGGTAAATGTGACCCCCAAAATCGATTCCTGGTGTAAAATTGGACCAAGGGGTGATGTGATAATTCACATCATCATGCATGTTTATATTAAAAAAATCGGCAAAAATCCTCTAAAGGCTCGATTTTGACAGTGGAGATATCAAAATAGTCCTGAAAATGTGAACTAACTGTACTAATTCACTGTAACCGTTTTAGTTTGTATTTGCGCAATATTTTATAGATTAGGCTGCTTTGATGTGTAATATTGAATAATAAATAAATCGCACACATTTTAAGCCTGCAGCACACATGAGCTATCAGCCAAGCTACGGGTTACTCGTGCCTGTTAGCTCAGCCGACAGCTCACCGTGTGCGGATAGATATTTCTGAGTTTTCTGCCACATGCAACCTTTTCTCGCCTATCAAACATGTTTGATACTATTTAAATTGTCTTTTCAAGCTCTATTGTTTGGTGGTGTCCCGGGAACTTTAGCCTAAATACTTGCCGAGATATTTAGTTTTCCTTCTCCCCGACAATATTGTCGGCTTTAATCTATGTATGACAACAGTGAGTCAGTGGCGGGCCACGCGGGCCGGTGCGGCTCAAAGCCAGTTTTAGTTTGCCCTGCAGGCAATATGACGGAAAAAACCTTGCAGAGGTTCGCTAACGCAGGTAACTTCTGTACATAGAATGCGTACCATATATGATTTTCGCCAGAATGAATGACAAAAATCAAGATTTTGCCTCAATATACGTGCCCACACTCCGAGTCGTACGCGGCCAACCTCCAGATTAGTTCAAAGGAAAAAATGCAACATATTTAATAAATTTTAAAACGGACAAGTGTCTACACCATTAATAATATGCGTTAAAAAATTCTCAATTCTGATTGGTTTAGAGCAGTGCAATTTTTAGGAAATTCCAGTGCCAAAAAAAGGAAATCCTAGTGCTAATTTCTTCAAGATGTTTTTAAAAATGCTTCTGAGTATTGTAATTGTTGTGTCTTTATATAAATTAAATGTTTTATGTAAAACGTTGAAACAGATTTATTGATAAAGGATTTGAAAACAACATGCGACTGCACATGAATTTTGGTAATTTAATAAATTGTTTATCATATAAATATGTAGCATGTGTTGCTTAATTTTTTAATGTATATTATTAATAGGTAATAGCATAGATTCTCATGCAATTTGGGAAAACATGCACTTGTGAGTTTTTCAAAGATTTCATATTTTGAGGTATTTAAAAACTGTGGTATCCTTTCCATGCATGTACTCTAAAAACGATCTGGTTAGAATTTCCTGGTTTCAAAGAAATTCGGTGCAAGGAGTCACAGAGCTAGACAGGGCAAACAAAACAAGTTGTCAGTAGAGAAATTTTGGGATTCATGAATTCTTAACAACAATTGAGCTTTGTTGCGTTAAACTTAAAAATACCAGCTGTAGTTATGCTAAGCAAAATAATAACTTTTACTGGATACAGCATGGGTCTGTCCATTCGACCTTGTGCTCATTGAGGAAAAATAGGAGAAAATAATGAAGTAAAATGCATTTACAATACAAAAACCAAGGCAAACATAGTAAAAAACAATTGGCTTATAAAACCTAGAAAATGCAATTAACTTTATTATTGAATCCTGAGCAGATAAATTTGGCATGCATTCATATATATTATCATAATATTGACATCAGTTACAGACAGGGGGGCCGGAGCCATGGGAGGCAGTGCGGGGGCAAGTGGTTGTGCCCTTCTCACACTTCGAACAAATCGACATATGTCCTAATTTGTAAGTCGCGCATGCACATATATATATATATATATATACATATACATATACATATACATATACATATACATATACATATACATATACATATACATATACATATATAAACACATCTTCAACCATTACTGCCATGATACTCAGGTGTGAAAACAATCACCAGATCTTTGCTGGGTTCAGAATGCAACAAGAAATTAACCGAAGTGTCTGAACAGAAAGCTGTTTGCCATGCATGTGGTTTGATCCAATCACTGAAAAGCAAGGAAAATCTCCTTGTCCATTCGAGCTTCAATAAAGCCTGTCGATGCACATGCAAAGCTACGACTTTCGTTTTCAAACCAGATGCTCCAAACTCTGATTGACACAACTGCTTCTACAGTGAAACTTTCTCAGGTTGATCAGGAAGAGCTCACCCAATTCTAGCTGGAGGAAAGTTCAAAATAACCTTTGACCAGATTGACTTCACAGTATGATATATTTCATTGGCACAGGACTAAAATTGTTACATAGGACTTTATTATGAACTCTTATCAAGATTACTACTGGAGGTATAAATGATACTCTCTGTTTATTACAATTACTTTTTTTTACTATTATAGTTTATTTTATCCATAGTAGAAAATGAACATTTCATGGTCCGAACATTTATTGCTACAAATTGTAATAGTTAAGTTTTGTTAATTGTTTTGTTAATTAATCCAGGGACAATACACTAAGTCTATAAAGAGGAGATTGCTGAAATTCCATTTTCCATCTCAGAACTGATCTCATCTCTACAACATTCATAATGAGCATCTTGTAAATGCACATTTTCAAAGTTTTCTTAACCCATGGTACATGCACATAACTCTCCTTTTTACTATTCAGATTCTGATATTTATTGTTGTTAATGTTGGGTTTATCGAGTTACTGCCTGTGGTTACTGCATGTAGTTATTAAATGTTGTTCTTCACTGACTATATTAAAGTACCTCTTTGTGACATTGCAAGTACAAACTAACAGTTTCAGCATGAACAAAAACTGTAAAGGTGGCATCAATTGCCCTCCCAGGTGGCACCTATGTCCCCAAAGCAACCGAAGACTGAAGGTTAACCCTTTAAGTTGCAGCATTATGTACAACAAATCTGCTACTTTTACTCATCACATGGCAAGCTCCAGGAAAAGCTTGAGCTCCATGTCACTTTAAACAAAAAAGCTGAGCCAGCACTACACTTGCAATAGTAAAGTCTAGTTTTTAGATTATGTGTACAAACCGAAAATGAAATATGTGCAATCAAAAACTGTATTAGCATTGGCCTGAAAATCGCACTTGATCATGACACTTCTAATAGCCCAGCCCTGAAATATATCCTGATTGAAGGAAAACTATCTTATTATTAATTATATGCGAGTCTTTGACTTTCCGCAGGCTAATGTATGTAGTAGTTGTAATGGCAAACCGCAGGTGCCATACTAATCTGACTGGATAGGTTGATTTTCTTTACCAAGCAATCGCGGATATGCTTTAATCAAGCATGTGACTGGCAATATGGTGTATGCAATTGTATTTATTTTTGAGGCCAATTTCATGTTTTACAATTTTTTCACAAGGAAGCCAGAACTTGCCATCCATTCGATATTGCTGATGTAGAACCAGTTGATAATTTAATGGGTGATTCCAATAGCGATGACGGTAACACAATGAGCGAAGAATACCCATTATACAGGAATACAACATTTCCGAGAACACCCAATACCTGTGAACAAAGTGATAATGATACTGAAACTGTGATGACTATTGAAAACGATGAACAAACAGTAGACAACTTTAAAGACAGATTCAGTTGTACTGAGACAAACAATGAAGATGAAAATCCAAAATAGCTTACAAACGTAAAGGGACAAAGATGAAAGAGATTCTAGGGAAGGTAGAATTTCCAAAAGAAGAAGATGTATACCTAAAGTATATACTCTGGAAAGTAATAACAAGAGTGTTTGGTGCTTGTGTCAAAAGGAAGATAACTGTGAGACCTCGTCCCCGATCAACAGCGCTGAAAATTTTTCCGAGTATGACTTTAGTATTGAGTCAACTGATGACAAGTTATTTTGCAATTCCTTCGTAAATCCAATTATACCTCAAGCACATGTGACACTGATAATTTTGATATACACGTAAAGTAACGCTCAAAATGATGATATTCCCGTGGCACACGAAAGATTGAGCACGATGATGGTTGTCCTAGTTGGCCACCCAGTAATACATTCTTTTTGGCTAGCATTCCCTCCCAGAGCAGCATCCTTCTGTCTGACAAAAGCTGAATGGGCTATTATATATCCTACGTCAGAGAAACCAAATACTCTGAGATGTCCTTGGACTGACATAATGGCACGATATATGAAGGATCACTTCGATATATGAAGAATCACTTATATATGAAGAATCACTTCGAACAACATTACATTATTAAAGAGAATTCCAGAAAGTGAAACACTCCTGTTGTATTTATTGCTTCAGGTCATTGCATATTTGAAGATTGTTCTTGCACATTCCAATTGCAAATGCGGTGTGAAAATGTTGTGGCAAAACTGATCTCAATTATTTACTAAGGATCTATATAACATGCTGCCAGAGAGAGACAATCAAGATTTATAAAAAGTGACACACAAAAAGAAATGGCAACCAAATTTCATAAAGGCCCAGATAAACCATCTAAAACGTATCAGGAAATAAAGGAAAGCCTGTCGTTCAATGTCAAATCATCCGGTAACAGGACTGGTTGTGGAAATCAACTGAGTACTATTAGAAAGATTGCTAGTGAAGGTCAGCAATGATAAAGGTGTTGTTCACTCATTACAGAAAGTTAGAGAGGAGTTAATAAAAAGAGAGAGAGAATGTTCAATGCCACCAAAGGCTATAGAAGGATTTGTTCATTTATTTTTTTCCTCTCCATGTTTAAATGTGGACTGAAGATGAAATAAGGTTGTGGCACCACTTGTGTGGCAAAGATATAGCTTATTTGGATGTGACAGGAACGATTGTAAGAGACTTTGTGGGGAAAAGAGTATTGTATTATGCCATGCTAAAAAGAACAATCCGCCTATACCGGTTGCAGGAATGGTAACGAATGATCACAGTGCGCATAGTATCTGTGCCTTTATAGAAAAGATTTTGAAGAGATGAATCAAAAGTATTTAAAGGAAAACAACAAATACCCAGACAAATACAGATATTCTAAAGCAATAATATTAGCTTATTAAGGGTTAAATGGTGAATCTCTGAAAGACTTTCTCATTAGAGTATTTAAAATACTGCAAAAAAAGCATCAACAGAAGATTTCAAATTTACCGTAATACACGTTGGGTGTAGTAATTTCATAAGCATCATTCACAGGAAATTGAAAGCAATTATACGCTCATACAAGGGTTCCAAATCCAGTCACTATGATTACATTTGGTATCATTTCAACATGTACTGTGCATCATTACTGGTAAATTCTAAAACTCTGAATGAATTTGATCAAAGATGTTACGGTGTACTTAAAGATGTTACGGTGTGCTTAATAAACAAGCATCAAAATGGATGTTTTAAATTGTTTGCCAGGTTATGGGATATTATTCATGACATGGAGGACAGAGAGATACTGTTTGATGTACAGAATTATTGCATGAAAAAAGAAATTGAAAGGTGAGGAAGATGAAGGGAATATAAATTGAAGGGGTGAAAAATCTCAAAATTCGTTTAAGACACGTGGCAAGCTGATTCGAGATGAGTGATGAATGCAAATTTTCAGAGAATCGGAGCTACTGCCCCAAATTACCTTAGAATCATATTTACCCGAGATGACTGTATGGTCTGGTGTTCTTTTAGGTTCTTTGCATAGACACATATGTGAGAGCCATACTAATTACGACAATTTGAACCGTTACCCATATTTATCATTCAAATCTGCCAATGCAAGGACTGAAGGTTATATTATATTGAAGGCATGATGCAAAATTTAAAGCAAGGGGATTTTCCCCTGCAAGACGTAGATTGCGACCAGATGTGTTTGTGTTGGAAAACTACTCAAGGATTATCCGACCAAGTTGTAAGTAATAACATCAGAAGGCAGAAAACGCATGACAAACCAAACGGCAATATGACTACCAATCCATTGCAAATAACATCTCTAGCAACCACTCGCAGAAAAATAATGATACAAAAATTGCACCAAATAACGCAGCCACACCTGCAAAAAGACGGAACTTGCCCCTGAAACTTTCAACACATTATTCGTTTCATTAGGCGACAAAGTTGCAAACCTTGCTGATAGCAATTGAAGATAAACATGTTGACGGTCTTGAGATGAATTGTGACAACTAACCGACCGACCCAAGGTAAAAATGCACTTGCTTATTTAAACATGCACATATTATAAAGAACTTATCACAGTCAGTCAAGTTAATGTTAACGATAAAAAAGTGTTAACAATGAGAGAACACATCTCATCTTTACTATTTAGTGTCCCAACTGGCAACTGCTTAGAGTTTGGGATTAATTGGGAATCAAGGAAGATTGTGGTGCAGGAATAGTAAATGTTCAGCATTTCTTGGTAGAAGGCGTGCACGATGCTCCTCAAATACGTTTCCAGCTTCGGAAAAGAGGTGTTCGGAGTAAACGGACGACGCTGGATAAATAACAACGCACTACTTTGGCAATGGTTGGAAAAATTAATTTCTCTTCTTTCCAGAAACTTAAAGGGTCCTTGCACCTTTCAATAGTGGGACTAGAGTAACAGCGTATCTGTCTAATTCACTTGCCAACTCAGATAGACTAGGTCCCTTCAGCCTTTTCCGATGCGTCTTCGAAACTTCTGTTTGATCTCTTTCAGAACTTTGTTCATCATCAGAACTTTCTTCGTCAGAAAGCTCTTCAAGTAGAGCAGACTTCTTCATAGCACTCAAGAAAATCAAGATGGATTTCCTCTTTTAGCGATTTGGGTGTGTTTGTTTCTTTACGTTGTTTCGCAGCCTTTTCTCCTTCAGTTGGTTTTTTTCTAGCGGCCTTGTGCTTAATGCCATCCGGCCCGTCTTTTTCTGCTTCCTGTGTATCCGCATCGTTACTAACTGGCGTAACTGCGGCCTGCATCTCTTCTAGAAGCCACTTCTTGGCAGTTTCCTTGTTGTTTAGGAACTTAAACTTGTAATGTGGATCAAGCACCGTTGTGAGGACATAATTCTTGTCTTCCTTGACATTTCATTTGTTAGGTAAACAAGAAAGAGGGCGTTACGTATTTCAGTTTTAGTAGTTTGCACTCCACTATCATGACCAGGGTTCGACAAATATCGATCAAGAGCAACAACATGCAGAATAACATCACCCAGTGCCAACTGCTCAGAGCTGACTTGCTTACTACTTTCAAAGAATGGTTGAAGTATGCGCAGAATTTTCTCGCACAGATTCCATTCGTTTGAGCTTAGTATTAAGTTTTAGTGCAAAGTTTCAAAGAGACTTTGTAGTATTTGATGAGTGGCAAAAATTCAAACAAGTAAGTCAGTCAGTCAGTCAGTCATAGTGTAAACTTTCCGGGGGTTAGGTTTATTTGTGCTTATAGTAACTTTTTGTGCATGGTCAGTAATTTAAAGTTTTTAAATCAGTTTAACTTGCTTTATTTATTAATGCACTATCCTTTTTGCCAAGTTCACCAAAATATTGAGGAATTTTGACCATTACTGTAAAATTTTGAATCATTGCTTTTCCATGGTTTGGGTTTTGTTTTAAAGGGATTTAACCTCTGGAACACCCGATTGTTTCCTATACGTCACAACTGTGCATGTGCCGCTGGGCCTGATAAATATTCACAATTTAAAGGCGGATTTCCACTCACAGCGAAATCGTTCGCTAGCGAAATATTTGCATATTTTCTTTTGAATTGAGAACAGTCAAGTCGAACTAATTTATTTATGCTGTTAAAATTCAAAAGAAAACATGCAAATATTTCGCTGGGGAAAGATTTCGCTGTAAGTGAAAATCCGCCTTAAAGAAACAAGGAGCAACAGGTGTTGCTTGCAACATTCTGGGCATAAAAATTGAGCAACTCTTTGAGAATCTACGCAATTTATCAATCTACTCAAGTTATGAATTACAAGCATTCAATTCAACACAAATATAATTTGGAAGGTTTATTCCATAAATAGAGCTAAGAGGTTAGGAAGAAATTACGCTGTGTTGTTTATGTATTGATAAATCTCTTACACAAATATATATATTATGTCGATTGCAAGTCAATACCTGATATTCTGCATACAATACATAATTGATAGCATAGAAAACGGACATTGTGTGCAGTAATCAAATCATTTTGGCTATATACAGTATTGATCATAAGTATATTGTTTTGTATCGATTTACGCGTTGAAATATCCACATCATAGACATAATACAGTGTGTGTAATGGTAATATGCAAACAATTAACTTTATCATCTATAATATGATACATGCCAAAAGAAAGCATAGTTGAGGATAAGAAATTACTTGTATAATTTTACACACAATCACTGATCTAAGTTGAAATATTTGACAAATGAGGTAAATCTTAAGGACAAAATTGAGTTCATAATGGAATTTGATGTGTAATGATAATATGCAACAGGAAAAAGACAACTTTCATATCCTCAAGATAATCGTAAATAACACAACAAGACATTCAACCATTGAAAGGTTTGAATGCATTGAGTTGCAAAACCATTCCCAATCCATCCCCTGCTAAATCCATCTGGACCATCTAGTGTTGCACGACATTCGTCAGTAAAGATTACTTTTGAAAAATTTCATTTCATGTAGTCAGTTGCCCACTTAATGCATTTTATCTTGTTCTGGTTGGAAAGCGGGGGGTGTGTCGCTGGTTTTGTATTTTTGGCAATGTTATTAAGAATATTGCAGGGTGTTTTTCTACAGGAACGTTCAAATTCCAGCTTGCTCAAATATAGTTCTACCTGTTCCCAATGGAGTCTTAGCCAGGGCATATTTTAGTTTCCTCATTTCCCTTGAAGTAATCTTTTGTTTACCTGCATCTGACCTCGTCTTTCTTTGTAAATTGATATTCTCAATGTATTTTTTTACTGTTCTGTAATCTTGTTTCAAGTGTTTTGCAATATCAACTGTTTGAACTTTTGCTGCTAACATTTTTACTAGCTTTACACAGAGTTGTTTTAGCAATAATTAAAAAACTGAATGTGGAACACATTCTCTGATTCAAAATGTTGTGTCCCCCTTTATGTTTGAAAATTACTCTATAGCATTAGGTATATCATGTTATCAAAAGCGGTTATTTTTAAATAAGGGCATAAAAACTTACTTGCATATTACCATTACACGCACTTTATTGTATGCACCGCAGTTTATTTACATTATTTACAATGCTACTATTTAGGCTATTCTTATGAAATGACAGATAAATTGTTGCCATCATATAAATGTAGTGAATATAGTCAGTTGTTTGACGAAGAAAAGAGACTAAACTGACAAAATCGTGCTTGGTTTACATGAGCAACTAAAATTATAATTTAGTGGTGACAGTATCCGTGACTAACATAACTTGAGTACTTCGAGTAATTTTCTGTTGATTAATGTTTAACCTAGTTCATTATATTTTTACTGGAATAAGTCAAAATGTTTATGTTGGGACAAACGTCTGGTTGCTTAGGTATTACAGGGCATGGAAACTTTGCACTATCCTTGGATCTCTGGTTAAAAGTTAGAATGTTTCTTGCGAACAATGTGGGTACACACTTTTTGTTGCATTAAGAATACAAAAAACCCCTGAAAAACAGGGGAGTGTTAATTACGTATGTATGTGCGCGATAAGATGAGTCAGGATCAACAATGCACTGCACAACTGGCGTCTCTAACTGGAGAAAAATCCAGTGCCGTTGCAGTAGTGAGATGAAGAACCATTGATGTAACGGGCAAGTGTCGAATGCCATCGCATGGAAAAAATAAACCTGCCATACCTGCTTTATAATCTACGTCTTCTACAGTGCATCCATGTAGGGAAGTATGAGGTCACAACATTGACCATAACACTAATACATCATGATCGCCATTTTATTTTCATTTAGATATGATTTTTGCATCTAAACCTCTCTTTGTTAAGCCTTTTTGCAGAATCATTTGTTAACCAAAGAGCAGAGATATTAGTGGCGAAAATCTGTTTCTTTATTGCTCTAAGATCTACTCAAACAATTTTTCACAAACAATTTTATTTATGTAAGCTTTCCATCGATACCAGTTTCACTGAAGGTTAAGGCATTTTTAGATGTAAAAACCGCTTGTATTTCAATGCACATTTAACCTACATCACTATATGCGATTTCAAATGTCAGGCTGTGAGACGTCTGCATTTTAGGAGCTGTAACATTCAACAATGAATTTGGGCCCGGATAAAAATTACGTGTTCGGTATCTGTGTTGTGTAAGCTTTCTATCCATACCAATTTCATTGAAGGTAAAACTGTTTTTGGGTGTAAAAATGGCTTGTATTTCATGCCCATTTAACATACATACATACATCAATATCTCTGTAATTTTGAATGTCAGGCTGTTAGACATCTGCGTTTCAGGAGCTGTAACATTCAAGGACGAATTTGAGCCAGAATAAAAATTGCATATTCGGTATTTGTGTTGTGTAAGCTTTCTATGATGCCAATTTTATTGAAAGTGAAGCAGTTTTTTGGTGTAAAAAGCGCTTGTATTTCAATGTACACTAAATTACATAATTGAGATGCGGTTTCCTAAAAAAGGGCGCTCTGAAATTTTTAAAAAAGAAAAATGCAAATTCAATGACATCACTATCTCTGTAATTAAATGCGATTTCGAATGTCAGGCTTGCAGAAGTCTGCGCTTAGGAGCTGTAATATTTCAACAACGAATTTGGCCAGGATAAAAAATACATATTCGGTATCTGTGTTATGAAAACTTTCTATGATACCAGTTTGATTAAAAATAAAGCTTTTTTAGGGTGTGTACTTTGCTTGTATTTCACAGACATTTAATGACACTAAAGGTAATGTTACACGGAACAATTTTCAACATCATCTCGCAACGCAATAATGTTGCGAAGAAATTAGCACATGTCAAACGAGGAAAATTTTCATGCAACATTGTTGCCTTGTTATCAACTAATCATCTAGTTTCCAGGCCTTCATTTAACGCGACCAAAACAAATATATTTTACATTTTTTACATTTACATGTATAAAAAGCGCTATGATCACAGGGTACAGCTATGGCAGCTTGTATTTGTCGGAGAAAATTCATAAAAATTTTATTTTGTTTATATTTCCCGCCACTTTCAAAGCTCAAACAAAGGTCTCTGGGTAAATTAAACAAAATTCCGAGCAACAATGTTGCATGGATTTGACGTCCGTTCATAAACTTTCAACATTGTTCCGCAACAATTTTGCTGTTGAAAATTGTCCACAAGCACCATGTTACACGCGTCAATTTTTCTCGCAACATTATTGCGTTGCGAGATGATGTTGAAAATTGTTCCGTGTAACATTACCTTAAGGCACAATATTGTAAAAAGACAGAACTGGAATACTCCTCATTTGCTGCAGTTAACAGGCAACTTTCAATTTCTTTCAAAACTTGCAAGTCATTCTGGTCAAAGGGAGTCTTGATGGCTTTATTGATAGAGTCTAAAGTTTCGTAAAACTCGCGTCGTAACTCACCTTTCTTATTTAACCTTACTGGTGCAACTGGAGTGCTGGAATGCACTAGTATGTTAGTATGGTTCTCTTTCTCTTTGCGCTTGCTGTTGTTGGTTGTTATCATCTTGCAATCCAGTCATCTTCTTTGCTTTCGCAAGTAGACGTTCAAACTCTTCGGATGATCAGAGTTCTAGGGCAGATGTAATGCTTGTCGATACTTGTTCTGCTATCAGGTCCGCCCTTTGAAGCTGTTTAGAGTTATCCTACAGAAGGATTGCAAACTCATTCATCGGAAAATTAAAAATATTGGGAAGAGAGTTTTTGCAGCAACCCTTTGGATATTTTTCGACATTCTGGACTAACACTCTAATCTGCAGACAAGGTCTCCAAGGTTTCTTGGAAGCTCATGGTTCTTAAGGATGACCTCCGCTGCAGCTCCTCTTGTTAGTCCATCTAGTTCTTGAAAGATTTTTCAGCTTCAAGTTGCTACATCCATGATCCGTATTCTCCTCTGACAATTCCTTCTGGATATTTTGAAAAAGTTAAACCCTGTTTGGGCTAACACCAACAAGGGGCATACATGTTTTAACAGAAAGCTTGGGCGTCAGCAACTATTGCTGAAAGTGAGGTTACATCTTTCAAGACTAGCTTGTTGCAGTGAGCAAACCAGTGAATGTAAAAACTCTTTTAAAAGAACTCCTAACCTGTTCATTGCCATTCCAACTGGAAAAATCTTTTTGCTTTGAAACTTTTCACCATCATTGAACTCGCTCATAATTTTGAACAATGGATCAACAATCACCGTTGATCTTTCAGGACCTGAGTCACAAGCATCACCGCTAATTGTTGGAACAGCAACTTCTCTCTCGGCTGTTTTATCATTGTATGTTGATATTTGACTCATTTCTTGAGACTTAAAAAATGATGCGATTTTGGTATGACCAGTCTCATTAGCGGTTTTCTTATTCTCTTTATCTGCATCTCTCTTTGCTTGTTCAGTATGTGGCATTACTGCAAATTTCTATGCATAAAAATAATATCAAGCTCTTTAAGTCCCGTGACTGAAAACTAATTCTAAATACATACTGTAAAGATGTATGTAGTATAACATTGAATGTGGTATAAAAGCTGCCTAAAATAGACAAAACACTCGATGTTTCGACCTGAGGGCATTCATCAGAAGAGTTAGTATGGAGAATACATGTTTTGTATGGGGGCTAAACACATGATAAAATGCGCCAATAGAAAACAAAAAATAGGCACTCAAAGAGTGCATAAGGATGTGCAAAACGCATATCAATGTTCTGTTTATTGCGAATGGCGATTGCATTAACATAGACGGCCCAATGTTATGGTTGCCTGCGCACAGGCACATATGGCGTATATAATAGCAACTTTAAAGCAACGAGAACGTTGACGTCCGGGATGTTAACCGGAAACGCAAAAAGATGATTTGCATGTAACATGTTTATTTGGCTGCGGTAGGTAGTTGCAGTGTGTTGAGGAGTCAAATAAGAACAGGTAATATTTATTATTTCTTTGAAAAACAAGCAAAATGTATTTTTAAACATAACATGATTATAACATTTGTTTAATTATAAAATAATTATGTAGGTGGTAAATTGTTTGGTGAAGTGGCATCACTTAGCACTTATAAAGGTCTTTATATCATTGTTCATAGAAATTGGATCAATCATAGTAATTAATCACTAAAACTGGAATCAATATTAAACTATACCAAAGGAAATACAGTTACAAATAATTAATATAAATGAAGTGAGTTCTGCACATTTAATTCAACTATGAATATTTTTATTATGCAATATGTCATTTGCCATATCACATGGTGATGAAGTGTCACAAATTGACACTAAGTGTCAAAAGTTTTAATTTGAAGTGTTAAAAAAATTGATATTGTAAAGATCTCCATCTTTGTTATTTGTTGATGGATGAATATAATGTACAGAACATAACCTTTAATATATTTTGCAACAAAGTGCTGCAGTAGCAATATAACACAACAAAACACAACAAGATAAATGAAAGCTACTACTCTACTACTGCTGGTGTAATAGTAACTGTTATCAGTGTTATACTTGATAAGTGTTGATTGACATCGACTTTCTTTATTGAGAGTTATTTCTTTTTCAGAAACTGGGCAATCACCTTTACGCTTTGGTCAACAATAATTTGTTGGGTACCAGCTTTAAGAAACAGCAGAGTTAATTGTTTACTATCAATATCATTAACTGGTGTAATACATCCCACATTTGTGAGGAAACTCTGAACAGCATCATTGAAGGCTGTGTAGCTCCTAATCTTGCCATCATCAGACTTGAGAACCAGTTGACAAACCAACTTTTTGTTAACGGTGCTTGCTAACGATGTAATTTTGCAGTGGTCATGCTGTTATGAGACAATCTTCATTTTGTAATTCTTTTAGATTGACATCTTTGATGTCATCAATTTCAGTGATGACAGTTTTTTCATTTGTGGATAAGTACTTTTTGTCATTGAAGATGTGTACTTAACAGGTTTGAATATGGTAGGACTTCCCTGCACAGATTTTAGGTATGCAATTTTCCCAGAGTGCAAGTTTTATGGAGTTGGTATGATCAGCTACAGTCGAATCAACTTTAAATTTTGTTATGCCTTTAATACATACTGGCTCGATCATCTGACTTGATCATCACTTTCACTTTTACGTCAGCAACTGCGAACCGATCTGCATCTAGGGCTTGTTGCACAGTATCAATTCTACTGCTGAATGAGTCATCAAAATCAAAAGTCAATTTTGCTGGTGTAATTTTGCTTTTTTTGTCGATTGTGTATTCGTTAGTAAAGTTTCCAAGTCGTTTGGAGTTCTTTTTAGCTGGCGAAATTTGAACAGGACATCGCTTTTCTTGGGATTGCTTCAAATTGGCACGTTTTTCTGGAGAAAAGCAGACTAACCTCACCGTTTCTGTTGCAGATGTTTGCATTTGGAGCTCAAAATATTTCGTCTTGCCATTTGCAGATGTATTAACATCACTCAAAAGGTGAACAAAGCCTTGTATTGTTTCAGGGTCAGCTAAATTGTATGAGGACAAGTCTTAGTTAAAACTTGAAGCAGGACATAATGTAATAATTGCAAATTATACTGTATCTATTAAGTATATTAAATGGCTGGCATTAGACATTTACATTCAAGAATAAACAGTGAACACCACCAGTGTTTCCAATCTCAAAAAAATATTTTCTTCCAATTTTAAAATTCCTTCCCCTTTGTTCTGGTGGATTTTCAAAAGAACTAATAAATTTATGTGATATTTCATGTATTTAACCACATTAAATCAAGTTAATTTTGAAAAACAATGTATTTTTCATTTTCAAAATCATTATGGAGATTGCCCGAAAGAGGTTGTCAAAGCGTTGGAGGTGACTTTCCTAAAGAAACTTCCCTCAGCATTTATCATTTTCCAATACTAAAATTTCAGAGTTGCATTGTAATATGAGCCCCTGCAGCTCTTCCCTAGAAAATTTTCAGATTTTGTACTCTCTAGGCATATTTGGCATTTTTTGAAGTAATTTTGCATGGAAATTTGCACATTCTTAGAATTTATTATCAATAAAATAATTTGCTTTTTATATCTTTCATGAGAACAAAATTTCATTCTAATTTCCTCCGAGATTCTATTTCCTAAATTTTCTTAACAAAGGAAATTTCCTTCCAAGTGGAAACTTTGAACATGTGTAAGTTGTGTCTTGTCTCCAAAATCTGTGCCTCACAATATACAACGGCAATGCCAGCGACAAACGGTAATAATAAATTCCTTCATATAAATGACTGCAAGGACAACTTGCAATCTATAGTCAATCGTATGAATTTAGTAGAGCCTTCATTAGCTTAAATTACAACTTTATTATAAAAAAAGATCTGTTTAGTGCTGACGTACGAGTTTTAGGCCAGGCGTTTTAACCAAGACGTGAAAATATGAACTTTATCCTTGTATATAGACCGTACACACCTTTGAAACTCCAGCGGGCATTTCAATTATTAATTCCTTTTCTTTCATATTACAAATTTGATTGTTTTATTGCCCATGATACAATGATCTTTACTTACAGTACCTGTTGTGAGTAAGGGTACGTCTACTACTGACTTTACATTGACATGGTCTAGGCAGATACTTGAGTCGATCAAAACAAAGTATTACAAGCGAAATAAACAAGAACTATTATAAAGTGCGTACTCACATTAACCACAAGCTTTTATAGCATCGTGCAGCTTCTTTCTTGAACTGGGAACC
Source organism: Dendronephthya gigantea (assembly GCF_004324835.1). Taxonomy (NCBI): domain Eukaryota; kingdom Metazoa; phylum Cnidaria; class Anthozoa; order Malacalcyonacea; family Nephtheidae; genus Dendronephthya; species Dendronephthya gigantea. Next base: position 248,615 of record NW_021163072.1, read on the forward strand.
ATAGACTCAAAGAGTTTCCATGAGCAACAGCGACTAACCAAGCGATTCGATTCACACATCTATTGCATCAAATGCTCGATTGATCACCCGCGATTCCACGAAACTTGGATATATACTATTTTCAATAAATGTTTCATAGCCAATCTAGTGTATAGTGGACACATTAAAACAAACATAGATTGTTTTGGCAAGAGAGTCTAGGTCAGTGAATGAAATATATGCGGAGGCATGAAGGATTATCACGCTTTGTTTATGATGATCTGTGACTGCGAGACAATTAAGGCGCGTGCCAGAATAAGTAGATTCATAGTCTAAATTTACCACGGTAAAAATTTAAGTAGAAGGCTGCATGAAATGCAAGATCTTGTGTTATGGTAAAGTCGGTTACTGAAGTTTACAGTGTGCCTAGACTGTTCATTGTTATTGACATTCTGCCTAAACGAGCATGTATATGATTATGAATTATAAACTATGGACTGATCACACCCGATTGCTCTTACAAAACACATACATGCAGTATTCTCGGACAACTTTCCAAAAGTCTCGTAGTCTAAAGGCGGGCTACTTTTCAATATCACCAAAATTAATTGACAGATAAAACTTCGTAGAGTCCGACTACTGTATAGTAAAAGGAATCATTGGCATTCCTCGTTCACTTTTGTTTGTGGCATCCCATACCAATACACGCCGACAATTTCAAATCTTAGTATAACCCAAAAAAAGTCTAATAAAAACAAAATAAATGATGTCGGTCGATCAGACTAAACTTTTATTTAATTGCAACAGCCACAATCACACTAAAGTTTCATGTATAATCCACTCCGCACCGTCCTATAGTGACCTACAACTTCAATCGCATGACGTTATTACAAAGGAATTTGCGGTGTCAAATGTCTCAGATACTGTCACAACTTGTAATTCACAACAAGCAACAACAGCACTGCAAACGTTTGATATAATGCCTAGACTAACGGTAGACCTAAAACTGAAAGTTATTCGGCTTCACCGTGAAGGATTTCGCACGTGTGAAATATTAAAAGTATTAAAGGAAGAAGATGGATTTTCAATTGGTAGGCAGCATGTTGCAAAGTTTGTTAGAATGTATCAAACAACCGGAGAACTTTGCAAACCCCACATGTTCAATCAGCATCCGTACACAAAGCAAAGCGATGAGATTGTTGAGTATATCGATTCGAAAATGGAAGAAAATGACGAGACGACTTCCACTGATCTACATTTTCAAATGAAAATCTCCGAATCGACTGTATGCCGCAGTCTTGGATGGTTGTCGACTGGGACGAAGTATTGCCAGATCGTGAGAGAAGCAAATCGAGTAAAACGCCTAAATTTTTGTAAAGAGTTACTTGCCACGGAAGAGAAGTTTAACAATGTCATTTTCACAGACGAGAGCAGTTTGCCTTGGAACGGCATTCCAAAATTACTTTCGACCGTTGGTGGGAACCGCCGCGTCCAAAAGGCCAAAAAGTCCATGTCTGGGCCGGCATCTCAAGACATGGAGTCACGAAAATGGCAATATTCTCCGGCATCATGGAAGCATCATTTTTCATCGAGGGCGTCTTACAAGAACATCTCTTGCCATTTATCAACACCGTTTACCCAGGACACAGGTTCATGCAGGATAATGACCCAAAGCACACAAGCAAATTGGCAAAAGCTTTTTATGAAAAAGCAAAGATAAATTGGTGGCCAACACCTCCTGAGAGCCCTGACTTGAACCCAATTGAGCTTGTGTGGCACGAACTAAAACACTACTTGAGGAAAACGTGTAAGCCTGCAACATAAAAAGAGCTTGTTGAAGGAATTAAAACCTTTTGGGTAACCCGCATGACGAAGGCTAAATGCAATAGATACATTGTCCACCTCAAAAAAGTTGTCCCAAAGGTTATTGAAAGAGGACGCGCCTCTGGCTATTAATAAACAATTTTTGCTGCTGAGCATAGCGAGGCAGCACACTATTCTTGACACGGCAGAGATTTCTCCAGAGTTCATTCGACCCAGTCTTCCGCGCCGAACTATGTATAGTCGAAATCTCGATTTGTGTCCGTTTGTCCGATGGATGTCTGCATTTTCCGGGCCAAAGGTTGATCATCAAGTCACTTTTAAAATTGGGGGGAGTGGACAAAATATTAGAGTCGTCGGTACTAGACAAATGGGATATGCAGGGATATATTTTTTTCTGCTTTTAATTTCTATACAGATACACATACATGAAGGCGATGCATGAACGCTCATTGTTCAATCTTAGAGGAGTCCTTTCATGTGTTAATCGGCTACATGGTTCTCAAAGCAATGTTCTCATCTCAATCTAGAGCGGTGCTTTCATTAGTTTATCGGCTATAGCTTATATGGTTCTTATATGACAAATATTGAATATATTATAGCTCATATACCCAAGCGAATGGATATTGTTAATCACGTAATTGTATACGCAGTAACGCAGGATCGGGACAGAAGATAGACATTTTTAGAACAAGGATATATTTCTTCCCGCACTTAGACAGATACATATACATCAAGGCGATGAATTTTTATTGTCAATCTAGCGCGGTGCTTTTATTAATTTATCGCCTATATCAGTATATGGTTCTTATGACTTAATTCATAGTAAAAAAGGTATATGGGCATGATTATATGCAAGCGAACGAATATTGTATATTGAATATTGGATACGCAAAATGTTGATCTAGTTAGTCCATTATTGTTCAGCTCATCTGACTTTTATGGTAAACAAGTAAAGTATGGACTGTGGGTATTCAATACTAGCCTACAGGGTGTCCCAAAAGACGCAAACAATAGCCTTGACGATTGTTAGAATTTGAATACCCAAGACAAATTAGGAGCAGTGGCATGTTGAATTTTCACAGGTTACGTGCAATTACATTTCAATTCAAGAAATATCATTGCACGTAATGAATTCATATCAGCAATAACCTAACACGTTCCCAATGGATGGAAAATAGCACAATATTCAATACAAATTCTTAACTTATTTTAAATTGCATGTATCCTGTCAAAATTTTACTCGCTATTGCGTTGAGCTTTTCCTTGCGTATTCAAATTCTAAGCCTATTATTGTTTGCGTTTTTTTTTAGACACCCTGTATTTCCCTGTATATTCGGCGACAACGCGCAAAACGCCACTGCAACACTTGATCTTGGGGAACTGTCAACAAGGTCCATTTGCAACAAGCTTAATAAGCTAAAATCATTTATATCAGGAAATGAGATCACAACAGTTTAGTTAAAATACATTTCAAAATATTGATATTGTATAGCACAATATTCAATACGAATTTCTTAACTTATTTTTAATTGCATGTATCCTGTGAAAATTTTACTCGCTATTGCGTCGAGCTTTTTCTTGGGTATTCGAATTCTAAGCCTATTATTGTTTGCGTTTTTTTGAGACACCCTTTATTTCCCTGTATATTCGTCGACAACGCGCAAAACGCCACCGCAACAGTTGATCTTGGGGAACTGTCAACTAGCTCCATTTGCGACAAGCTTAATAAGCTAAAATCATTATCAGGAAATGAAATCACAACAGTTTAGTTAAAATACATTTCAAAATGTAGATCTCGCTAGTCGATTGTTGAGCTCATATGACTTTAACGGTAAACAAATAAGGCCTGTTTTATACCTCGAATTTTAGTTGCGTCGAATGCAATTCAAACAATGGATAATGAATCTTACTGACGTTTATCATCTCATTACCTATTGTCTTAATTGCACTCGACGCGACTAAAATTCAACTTATAAAACAGGCCTTATGTATGAACTATGCCGCTTATGGTATTCAATACTATATTCGGCGACAGCGCACAAAATGCCACCGCAACACTTGGTTTTGGGGAACTGTAAGTGTCAAATAGTTCCATTTGCGACAAGCTTAAACTATAGCTTAAAATCATTATCAAGAAATGAAATCACTATAGGAAATGAGATCACAACCGTTTAGTCGAAATACAGTTTAAAATGTCGATCTCGTTAGTCGAAGTGACAATTTTTGAGCGTGTATATATCGCGCTTTTGCCTTTTGAATTATTAGAGCATCTCAGTTTAACATTCAGTTCACAAATAAAATAAGGATTTTTCAATAAATAAGGAAATACAACTTTGAGGCTGAGAAATTTTTTTTTGTAATTCAAATTTTCCTTACACCGTATATAAATAACATATTAATATGACCATGCAAAATAGAAAAACATTATAGAACTAATAAATATAACAATAAAAGCGCTGTGACCCGTGCAGTTAGTTTACATTCCCTATTCTTTAAAACTACTTAGTGAACCATAGTGAAGTGATTGAAATATACTTATTTAAATTAATTTCCCATCATGCTATCTATATATCTATAATAAAATAATAAATCAATGAGTTTGTTGGTTTGCACATCATAGCACAAAAACAGGGGATCTAACTTTAGAACTCCCTCCACTAACTGATCCGGTTCCGTTTCTGGTGTGAGATTACAAAGAAGTAACTTATTCACAACATCATTAAATGCTGTTAACCGCAGCCTTGGTTGGGCACTACTATTGACTTCTATGTACAACCTAGTGTACCATTGCACTTTACATGCTTTGGGTTTCTGCATCATTTTGCAGCCTTCGCAATATGCCATGCTACCGCGCATGACAATTTTTTTGTTGCACGAACAACAACACTGTGATTTGGAGATATTTGTCACTCCGAGGATTTCTCCAGTAACTTCTAGGATGGAGGGGAGACGGCATCAACAGTGGGCAATGTTTCACTGAAGGATTCAGCAGGCAATATGACGCACTCAGACTCGGTCTTAGGAGTGTTTAGAAATCTCTCATCTTTCGTCACTTTAACCTGTAGTTTGTTAAATACGAAAGTCTTTCCTTCTTGAACTGCGTTTGTATGCTTACCATAAAATACGAGCTTGATGTACCCAGAGGGGTTGACAATGTAACATTGCTGTTTTCTTACTTGGTTTCCATCAAGGACAATAGTTTTGGTGCCAGAGAGTTGTTGCACCACCCCTTTTACGCAAAATAACTGGTCTGCAGCAACTTGCGATATGGTTGATATCGAAATGTTTTTATCAAAATCTTGGTAATGAAAGTCGACAGTCATAGGAGTGAGATGAGTCTTCTTAGTGATTACAACATCTTCTCGACAGTATTTTTTGCTAAGGTTGAAATTTTTTATCTTGACGGGTGATTTTTCCTGAGCGAATGATTCCAGGGTCTTCTTCTTATTCACCTCAAAACATACTGCTTTCACTACAGTGTTGTTTGATGTCTGGAGGTCACAATTTACGTACAAAGTTCCACTGGATTTCTTAACAGGAGAAACTGAATGGATGTAGCAAGAGATTTCTAAAAAATGAAGAAAAAGTAATAAATAACCAGCGCGCTTAAAAAGTAAAAAGTATCAACCCGACAACACATCAATACTTACGATTATCTTTTTCCGTCATTTTATTCAGATAATTTCGTCTTGAATATCTTCCGATAAAGTGATTTAGTTTAAGGACAAAATGCTGATCGAGACAACACACTCGACAATGTGATGCAACCTGTAACAGCTCTGGCAAGTATATCAGATATATCCGCCAATGTCAATACTTTGGCACAAACAGTGTAATACATACATTGCTATTATGTGTATATATTTAATTTAATATTTAATGTGAAATTCGTAATATTACTGTTATTGTAAAAATAGATTCGAAGAAACACAATATTAACGTCTATTAGATCGTTATCGATGATTATAAGCTTTCTGTCAGTAATTTTTAGCTTGTTGTCGGTTGTTGACGGTTGTTGTCGGTTATTAGTAGGACCCGTGGTACTTGTACAAGTTTAACTACATTGCCAGAACCATTTGCTAATCCATCATCAGTTCTAGTATTTATTGATATCTCAGTTCTTTCACCAATAGCAATATTTAAAACACCATATAGTTGCTTTGTTTTCCTAGGGTCATTAGGAATTTGTCTTAAAATTTTTTCTCTAAGTTCATTGGATTTAGCACCAATGACACTATCATGGGCTTTGATTGAAAACTTTGTACCTGATATATCATGGTGTGCTCTGTCATTGAAATCATCCACCTTGGCATTTTGAATAAACAAATGTGGAGCACTCATTGGATAATTTGAGTCATTCTGCTGAATGAGCCTTTCTTTAAGTTTCAAAATATCTTGTTGAGTATGTTTTCCTTCTCTCAGTCTGTTTAATAACTCAGCAAATTTTTTGCTTTCTCTTTGCGTCATTATCTTAGTGAGTTCAAACATTTTAAAGAATTCTTTCCAAATATTAGGTGCAAGAATGCCATGTTCAAAGTTATCATAATCTTTAAAAACATATCCATCCATTACTGGCTGAAGTTGAAACAGGTCACCAATACCAATGAGCATCCTTTTAAATCCTTTAGTCTGTTGTTTATTTGTGTATTAAACATAGCATTACCTACCATAGAAATTTCATCTAAAAACATAAGTTTCACACTGCCAAGTTGGCACCTAAGTGTATTAAGTCTACTTGAATCCAACGGTTTGTAATTTCCTAATGACTGACATGTAGGTATGCCAAAGCACTATGAATGGTGTTCCCTTTGATATTAAATGCAGCCTTGCCTGTTGGTGCAAGCAGCAACAGATTAATTTTACAAAAGTCATCACCAGCTTGAGAATTATAGGGGTCCTACTAAAAACCGCCCGAGACCGCTCGAGAGTATAGAAAAACCGCCCGAGAGTATAGAAAAACCGCCCGAGACTTTAAAAAAGCGGCTGACAGAAATCTGAAGTTATTTTGTGTTTTTAAATTAAATATCAGTAAATATGAAACGTTCTAAGAACCCGTATGCTTAGACAAGAACATTTGACACTAACTAGCACAGATTAGCGGGCTGAATTGTAATTGTGCATGGAAATTCTCCTGGCTCTGTTGTTTTACTCAACATGATCCTTATTGTTTTACTTTGCCCGGCCTGCATTTAAAACAGTGTCTTAATCAGGATACCAGATGTCAGGATACCAGTTTAATCATACCAGTTTAATCATAGAATACATTGAGATCAAGGAGACAATAATCGTAACTAAAGTTATGACATCATTGCCAAGTCAACGCGGTTACGTCATACTAACTTATCCTAATAAGATAGTATGACGTATTATGACACAACTTATCTTAATGACGAAAATAGTTAATTAGGAATTTAATAGCGCATAACATTGTCGTGATCATATTGTCTAGCGAGAAACAATGAATCAAAAGTGTTTGATTTTTGGAGTATATCGGTAAGTTCAGCGAAAGCTTTATACCGCACGGTAATAGTAAGAAAACGACCAACGAATATGTCCGTGCCTCATGCGCAACTAAACGGAAATTGGCCGATATGATGGAGACAAACACTGCGTCTGCGCCAAGAGATGTGTATGAGCAAATGGTGCTTGATGATTCACAGTGTGCCCCACGCGATTTAAAACAAGTGCAAAACGCTAAATTTCATGCAAAGAAAAAAAAAGGGGCTTCTAATTTGGAAAACAGACAAAACGTTGCAGATGAAGTGCAAACAGTTTTAAGCCAGATGCATGAACACCCTTTCATACAAGAGGTCATTCAAAGCAAAGGAAAGCCGCCTTGCGTTGTACTCTATTTAGAAGACAATTTACAAGACATTGAACAATTTTGTACATCAACAGCACGCCATCCAAGTGTTCTTGGCATTGACAGAACATTTAATCTAGGCGGATGTTTTGCAACAACATTAGTTTACCAGCATAAAAACTTACTGAGAAAAGGAAAAACCAACACACCGATTTTTTTGGCAGCGATATATTTACATTGGGACGGACTTTATACGACTTATCACCGGTTTTTTTCCCATCTCCAAAGCAAACTGAGGAAAGACGTCGTTTCTACTCAGGTCTCCCTGGAACCAAAAATTGTGGTTGGGTCCGACGAAGAAGCAGCAATCACAAAAGCAATTAAAAATTGTTTTCCATCCGCTGTACATGTCCTCTGTACGCGACATTTAGAAGAAAACGTTCGTCGCTACCTGACAAACACTGTTGGTGTAGATGATAAGGTACGACATAAAGTAGTTTCTTTGATCTTTGGCAAACATGGTTTAACTAATGAAAACGACACCAAGAATTTCGAACTTAAATATATTCAACTTTGTGACACTTTCCACAAGCATTTGCCATCATTTAAAAACTATTTTGAAAAAATAGCGGATAAAATTCGCCATTTTATATTCAAGCCACATCAAGAAAACAGATGGATTCCAATAGACTGGAAAAATAATCATTGTGAGTCAATGAACCACGTTATAAAATTGTCATCCAGCTGGAAAACTATGAAGCTACCAGATTTGATAGATCGCTTATACCGCATCGTTAAGCTCCAGCAAATTGACTGTCGACGCGCTTTGCATGGACAGGGAAATTACGAACTTGCTCCTTGGATGGCGAAAATGAGAGTCCCAGAAATGCACTGGAGCCAAAAAACAGAGGAAGAAAGAGAGAGTATTTACAAAAAGTTTATGAAAGGATTACCAGAAAAGAAAAGGGAGCTTATTTCCACTGATGGATTGCTCGCTGTGCCAAGAACACCCAAAGTGGCAAGAAAACCAGGACAAAAGAAAAGAATAAAAAACATTAAAACACGAACAAAAATCTGCTGAGATTTATATATCAATAATTATCAGGTTTTCCCATCAGGAGTGAACAGTGTTGTGTTGCACCCCATGAGCAGTATTGTTAACAATGTTGTTAAACCTTGTTGATGCAATGTTGTTGCAACTAGTTGCACAGGATTGATTGTTGGGATTGATTGTTGCTCAAAATTAAAGGACAAGGTTCAACAACATTGTTAAAGGGCCGAATACTGCTATAGTCATATCAATATATATTTAATGTAGCGTACCGTATACCAGCTATATCAATGTATAATAAATATATGTGTTTCGCTGCTAAACGAACAACTTTTGATGATAATATTTTGCTGTAATTCATCTTTCAGATTCTACCCCCCCCCCATGCCTTTAAAAAGAATGACTGGTTCGTCCCTAAATTTCAATCAATTTTAAAATAAAAAGTCTCTAGATCTATAGTTTAGAGTTTTTTCAGTTGAACTATATTCTGTTCATCTGCTGCTCTTTGAGCCAACACCATGTCACATTTATTATTCAGCCGGCTTCTGCGCATTGGTTCTGCTCATAACATTAGGGATTTAGAAATTGCCAAACTCACATATTTTGAATTTCTTTGAACAAGTGAAGTGAAATAGTAATAATAAATATTTTGACAGGACCGTCGAAGTCTCGGGCGGTTTACTATACTCTCGGGCGGTTTTTCTATACTCTCGGGCGGCCTCGGGCGGTTTTTCTATACTCTCGGGCGGTCTTGGGCGGTTTTTAGTAGGACCGAATTATAGTACTTTATAGCTGCTTGATACAATGCTTTTGTAAGGTGACTTTTTGTAAGGAAAACTATAAATAGGTTCATCAGAAGTCTTTATGTGATGCAGTACATGATAACAGAACTCTTTCTGTTCAACATTTGTACCAAATGATGATAACCATTATCTGGCAACTCATTGAAAACTAGTGGTTCAGTGTTCATATTAGTTGATTGAATACCAAGGTCATCAGACAGATAATAGCTTTCATTAAAATCTGGTTGTAAATCTGTATTACCTTCAGCTTCATCTTGTTGTTCTGTACTTTCAGTACAAGGCGCAATGGTGTCAAAGGCATCCCTTTCCATATGCATTTGTTGTTCAAATTCATTGAAGTTTTGTTCACAGACAGCATATTCTTTCATTTTAGTCTTAATTTCACTATATCGTTCTTGGTAAGAAGAGCAAGAACCAGTTAAATCTGTTTCTTCCTTTCTCCATGATGTGAAGAGCATTATCAATTCCCAACAATATTTCTCTGGTTCAGCATCGTTATTGAACCAACAACTTCGAATAATTCTAGCCTTGGTTCTCTTTTTTTGGTGATTTTGAAGAAATATTAACATTACTCTTTTTGTCATCATCATTGTGTTTATCATCATTACATGAAGTTTCTGTGAGAAGATCATCTGTGTCTAAAACATTTGTTTGTTTAACATATGGAGAACTTACATCATACCATGCTGCAAAGTCTGCTAAAGTAATACTTTCCAATTGCTTTGATCGTTTTGTATATCTTTTTATCAATCCACCCTCATAAATTTCTTCACACTCCTCTTCCAAGTGTTGTATTTCATCTAATGGCTTTAATAATTGTACTCTCTGTTCAGAGGGAGAGGTATGTACAAATATAATTTCTCTTGATGCTTTTTGCATTGGCAATTGTAAGACAATGTAAACTGCCTCTTGTGCACTGATTTCAACATTGTTGATAAATTTACTACCAATGTCTCTAACTTGTTGTTTAATAGATGAATTTCCCATCCGTGCCTCATTGCAAGCTTGTCGTAAAAGGTCACTCATGCCTTTTTGTCCTTTGGAAATATAATTAACAATGTATACAGCACATGCATAAACATCCAAAACAAACTGAATGTCCATATTTGCTCTCCAGGCTAAAAGGCAACCAGGATTGTAATTGTTTACTCTTAGTTCATTTGGTGCTCTTTTGAAAAATATTGTTGCTGTATTAATTGAAAATTGCACAGCTAACAAATACTTTTCTTCTGTTACATCAATTTCTCGCAATAGCTCATTAAAGGTGATGTCAAAAACCTTCTTTCGCAGCATCTAAATATGTCTTAATTGATTTCCAGGCAAGCTTTAATTATTTAACTTCATCAGTATTTATGTTTTCATCTAATGGATAGAGTATCCTTGTAGTCCTCATCATTGGAGGTTGTGGGTAGTTAAATCTACAGTTTGTCTGTCTATTCTTGCGACATGTATGAGAATGCCTGCTGGTATTGCTGGTATTCAACTCTATAAAACCAGTCACTTATTTTTCCTAATGGTTGAACATGGCTCATGAGAAACTTTCTCAAAAATTGACTGACTTGATAATCAAAATGCCGAGAACAAGTTACAGGGTCACTTTGTATTAAACAGTATCTTTCTTCCCAATTGAAGTTATTGATTTCTTCATTTGTGTAATTCTTGTTATCAACAAGATTTCCAAGTATTTTTAATAGATGTGTCCATTGAGTTTCTGCAGATGAAAAACTGCAGAACAATGAAGCAGGACCTAATTGCCTTATCATTGCAAAGAGGTCTTTTTTGGCCTTTTCAAAGTATGGTGGTAAACCTCATAGTGCCCTTAAAAATTTGAATCCTTCATCGTAATGTAATCGCTTGTCCAATGCTCCTTGCTGTTTTAAATTTCCTGCATTTAATGTTCTCTCATTGCCTTTGCATTTTCTTAAAGCAATTTGAGCCTTACTCAAAATAATTTTCATTTGTAACTTCTGGCATTTGAAAAGTATATTTTCAATACACATCGCTGCTCTTCTATCTGATCTTCTCAATTCTGATTTACAAATGTCACTATAGTAAACATTTACCTTATGTTGCTCATTGTCAAGTCTTTTTTGACCAATAAATATCCCAGGGTATGCCAATTCTTCAGAATATTTGTATAGGTAATAGCATAGTTTCGAGTGCAATTCATGCACGAGTGGGTTTTTTTAAGACTTCAAATTGCACGAGTCCGAACGACGATGTTGGCTATGGATGAGCTTCGTGGTTACTCTTCTGGTGTATAATTCCTTCTTGAAATTGCCAAGGAAAGATTTTGTTGCTCCTGCTCGTCAGCTTCGTCGTAGTCATCCAGTGATTGTATATTTCTGTGGCCAGTAACCTTTGCAATGTCGGACCTTTCAAGGTTTGCCTTTTTCAGCTTCCCAACCACTGTTTTACGGGCGCTGTGGTTTGAAAATTTTTTACCACTACATTCCAAACTCGTGCCAAATACAATATTTTTCATCATTGAATCGATCTTGTTTACTCCCATCGGCTGAACTTTGTACCAAATGTGGTCGTCAGGTCGTCTGCTAGTTTTCACTGAGAGATAAAATGGGCCGGTTTGCTGCAAACTTAAAGGGCTTCGGCTTACGTACTCCCGAAATAAAGCAACTGGGCATCTTTCTCCTTCTGTTTGAAACATTCGTGGTTGGAAATTTCGAGGCTTGCAATTCAAACAGCCTTGTAATTCAAACCGCCTTGTAATTCAAACCGCCTTGTCTGGTCTTCGTTGGCCCTTCTTTGTATTGTATGTACGCAACGCCATTGTCCGCTTCGACAATGCTGAAGTCGTCCATTTTCATTTGGTGATGCTCTTGCCTGCTCCGAAGACCAAAGTGCTGAGTAAGTAACCACCACATTGTTTGCACGAGTGCCTCTGGTGTTTTTCTTCTTCCTCTTGCGATAGCTGTCATGCTTTATTTGGTCTCTTCCCTCGACCACTTTCTCGAAGCAACTTAGCTTTTCCCTCTAAAACTTGTTTGGAAGTCGTGAATTCTCTATCTCGTATTATGGAAAAGTATATCCCCTTTCTCTGAGATGTCTGTCAAGGGAAGTTATCATTACTTTGAGGCTGTCTGGTTCGTAATCTGCACCCTGTTGATTTTTAACTTCAGCATAAAAACACTTCAACAAGTTACTTAAATCGACCGGCTGATATTTTTCAATTTCGTCAGATTTTTTTTTTTCACAACACCATTGCTTCCACACTCGTAGCCAAAACAAGGTACTTTTGGCAGTATTTGCATTTCTAGAATTGTCCTGCAAATGCTGAATTGTAGACTCGGTCGCCAAAGAAAATCTACTTAAAACGCCAGCCATTGTTATTATTGCTTTTCGTGAGAATAATTTAATTTCACCGCTTGTGAAATATCTTATTTGATTGGCTTTTATGACTTACATCATCGCTTGACTAACCAATCAGAAGCACTTTTAAAAGGGTTTTAAAGAAATTAGCACTGGGATTTCCTTTTTTTGGCACTGGGATTTCCTTTTTTTGGCACCGAGATTTCCTAAAAATTGCACTGCTCTAAACCAATCAGAATTGAGAAATTTTTTAATGTATATTATTAATCTTGAAATATACTTCATGGTTTGTTTCCTTTAGCTGGTGCAAAAAGTCAGTGGGTGTTAGCATTGTATCTGAAACATCAGGAGGTGAGGAAACCTCATCTTCAGCACATTCATCATTGTTACAGTCATCACTGTAATCTTCTTTGTCATTTGTTTCAAACATTTCTGTGTTATTTACAACAGTGGTAGTACAAGTTGTAACATCTGTTGTAACAGCTCATGTTGGAAATTGGCCAACCAACCTTCATCAAATGTCACACCTTTATCTCTATATAATTAACTGTTCCTTATTATCCATAATGTAGCTTCAATAACTTTGCTTGGTCTTACATTTAGTGCCATTGCTGAACTCCTGTACTGTAATTTTCTTTTCTGATTAATTTTAATCGTACTTGTGTCATTGAGTGTTCTAGGTAATAAATTAACTGTATCAACCACATTAGCTGGTACATTTACAACATTCCCATGAATTTTTAGTTGTTTTCCTCTAGGAGCCTGCATTCATTTTTTAAATGCAATTCGGGGAGCTATAAGTCTGCACTCAAGTTCATTCAGATCGAAGAAAGCTGGTTTGTCTGGAAATTTCATCCCATTAACAACAGCACCTGGTGGAACCTTATTCTTCACCAGATAATTCTATTTCGTCATTGGTTACGTCACTAGGGAGTCACAATGAATATGCGCGCGCATATCAAGCAGTCAGTTTTTGCACGTGTTTACAAGCAAGTAGTCTGTGAAATTTTTTAAGCGGAAATATTTTGATTTTTTATTCATTTATTCATACGTAACTTCTGTAAAAATGAGTCAAAACGTTGTGGACGAAGATGAACTTTTGGCAGAAGACGACGAAGACCAAGTTCAGGAGCAACAAGATGAAACAAATGATGTAAAGAATGTGATGACCAACCTTTCGAAATCGCTTCAAATTATAGCGGGCTCTATGCAAGCGATGGAAGTATCGCTAAAACGCCTGCATTCCCCAGCTTCAACAGCGACGGTTCAGCCAAAGAAGAGAAAAGCATCTATTGTGGACCTGACGGACGATAATGTCGACGATTTATCACCGCCTGTTCACTCTATTGACCCTTCCAATGCCGACTCGGCCGAAGGTGATCAATCAGCTCGACTCGAGCAACCGGACAGCAATGACTCATTGTTGTTTGACATTGAACAAGATTTCTGGCAGCAAGAGGACACCGGCCCGGCAATATCACAGAAGCTAGCTGAAATTATTAACCAACGGTGGTCGGAAAAGCTGGCTGATCACAAACTGCGTGAAAAGCGGGATAAGTATCCCCGCCCAGCTAACTGTGAGCGGGTCATCGTGCCTCGTGTTAACCCGGAAATATGGGCACGAATCGATCACAATGCCAAACAAATCGATCTGCGAAGTGCACGGTTCAAACAAACCTTGTCAAAGTGGGTGCTATTTTGGCTCAATCAACTGACAAATTGTTGGCAATGGCACAATCTGGTTCTTCCAGCCCTGAAATGAAAGCCCTCATTACGCTGAATACTGATGCCATGGCGTTGTTGGGGCACGCTTCCTGTGATCTATCACAACGGCGACGCGAAATACTCAAGCCTCACTTGAACAAAGAATATGCGACACTATGTGCCTCGCATGTCCCCATTACTGGGTTTCTTTTTGGGGACGACCTTCAGGCTCAGTTAAGGAGTATCAGAGCTACAAATAGAGTTAGCAATGCTATTGGGGATGAACGCCGTGCCTCACGGAAAAGTACGACATCCCAAGGTAGGGCACAAAGGCATAACAACCGAAATAATTTTTTGTTCAGGGGCTCCCAACAACGGAAACCCCCTCCAAAGAAAGCAACCCAGTGGAAGTCACAAAGGAAAAACCAGTAATGGTTTATAGCAACAAGTTAAATTTATTAGGCCGTTTACAGGTTAGTAACCTAGCACTTAATGAAGCTAATATTAAAAAATTTTTTACTCAGAGAGTTAATACCTTTTGGGGGGGTCAAATTTCAAGTAAATTTGATCAGTGGCAAGCACTTAGCTCTGACTCAGAGGTGCTGAAGATAGTTCAGGGTTAGCTAAAAATTGAATTTAGCACTGAACCACAACAGTTGAGACAAAGTGGGAAAAACGGTTTCATTCCTGAAGAGGAAATTATTATCCATGCAGAGATAATAAAGTTGCTAGCAAAAGGGGTCATAAAGCCCTCAAAACATGAGCAAGGAGAATTTATCTCCCCTATTTTTGTAGCTGAGAAAAAAGATGGCTCATTTAGAATGATCTTGAATCTTAAAAAACCTGAATTCTTATGTGGTATATCACCATTTTAAAATGGACACAATTTGGACTGCCATTAGGCTAATGACACCTAATTGCTTCATGGCATCCATTGATTTGAAGGATGCCTACTACTCAGTACCTATTGCCAATGAAGATCAGAAGTACTTGAAATTTGTATGGGATAGTACCCTTTACCAGTTTACATGCTTTCCAAATGGGTTAGCCTGTTGTCCTTGCAAGTTTACAAAACTGATGAAGCCTGTTTTTGCCATGCTATGGCAAAAGGGGCACCAATCATCTCCATATATTGATGACTCTTTTTTAATGGGTCATTCATATGAGGACTGTGCCTCCAATGTAATTGACACAGCCCGGCTGCTTGATGAATTGGGATTAGTAGCCCACCCTGATAAGTCTGTATTTATTCCAACACAGGAACTGGTTTTCCTGGGATTTAGTCTGAATTCTAAGACTATGCAAGTTCGACTCACTACAGAGAAAACCCTAAAACTCAAGCATGCATGTGAGGAGCTGCTACGAAACTCGCAACCCACTATCAGACAGGTTGCTAGAGTTATCGGTACTTTAATCTCTAGCTTCCCAGGGGTTGCCTTGGGCCCATTATATTATCGATTGCTTGAGGCTGACAAAAATACAGCCCTACAACTAAAAAGAGGGCAATTTGATAAACCAATGTCTTGTTCAACCCAAGCTAGGGAAGAACTTAAGTGGTGGGTTAATAATATTGAAACATCTTTCAACCCTGTGAAAAGGGAAAGACCTGAAACCACACTCACAACAGATGCATCTAAGACAGGTTGGGGTGGTGTGTTGCACAATCATTCCACTGGGGGGCTCTGGTCTGCTACAGAAGCAGCAGAACATATTAATTACTTAGAAATGTTAGCTGTTTTTCTGTCCCTAAAATCATTCAGATCCTCTTTATGTGACAAACATGTTTTGATTATGGTGGATAATACTACCACAGAATGTGTATTAAGACAAATGGGTACTAGTCACGGGACCAAACTAAATGCCTTGGCCAAAGAAATTTGGCTTTGGTGTATAGACCAGAATATTTGGATCTCTATGGCTCGTATCCCTGGGAAGGAAAATAGGGAAGCTGACAAAGAATCCAGGGTTTTTTAACTTGAACACTGAGTGGTGCCTAAACAACTCAACATTTAAGTTGGGGTGCCACAAACTTGGTTTTACCCCAAGTATTGACCTGTTTGCATCCAGAATTAATCACCAACTTAAACCCTATGTGTCTTATCGCCCAAATCCAGAAGCTATGGCGGTTGATGCATTCACCATAACTTGGACCCAACATTTATTTTATGCTTTCCCTCCATTTAGTGTAATTATGTTAACTCTTCAAAAGATTCAGGAGGACCAGGCCACAGGCCTTTTAGTGATACCAAATTAGCCAACACAAGTGTGGTGGCCAAGAGCAATGGAAATGTTAGTTCAGAGACCCATCTTACTGCCAAAACACAAACAAACCTTATTCCTACCGAGCCATCCAGGAAGAATTCATCCGCTGCACAACAAGCTTTGCCTCATGCTATGCCACTTGTCGGGCAACAGCTTAAAGAGCAGGGATTTTCGGAAACAGCTGGAAGAATCATCCAGACTTCATGGAAATCCGGAACAAGAAAGCAATACACATGCTATATTGAGAAATGGATTAGCTACTGTGGTGAAAGGAGTCTTAATCCAATTTCTTCAGATGTAAAAGATGGAATTAATTTCCTGGCTGAACTCTTTGATTCAGGGGTAGGATATAGTGCCATTAATTCTGCTAGAAGTGCACTCTCCTCAATTATGAACATGTCAGATCAAACAACATTTGGATCGCATCCATTGGTGTGTAGATTTCTTCGAGGCGTATTTGTAGAGCGGCCAAGTGTGCCAAGATATAATACAATCTGGGATGTTAACATTGTTCTCGAGTACCTCAAACACAACTACCCATGGACAAGAATCTTACACTCCGCGATCTAACTGTCAAGCTTACCATGTTATTGGCTATACTATCGGGACAGAGGTGCCAAACGTTGCACTTGCTTAATTTAAAGGGCATGAACCTGACTGATCAAGAAGGCATATTTAGAATTCAAGAGTCAATAAAAACCACCAAGCCTGGTTCCAAAGCTATACAACTTACATTTAAAGCTTATCCGGCTGATAAAAGGTTGTGCATAGTATACCATCTTATGGAGTATTTGCAGAGAACAAAGTCAATAAGAGGAGATTGTAATCAGCTTCTAATAAGTTATCAGAAACCACACACGCCAGTGTCGAAAGAAACTATTGCGAGGTGGCTTAAATCTGTGTTAAAACTAGCTGGAATTGACATTAATATGTTCAAGGCTCATAGCACTAAGGCAGCAGCGACATCAGCTGCAGCCTCTAGCAATATCCCTGTAAAGGTAATCATGGCCAGTGCTGGTTGGTCAAACGCTAACACGTTTTCTAAGTTCTATGATAAACCACCTGTCATTACAAATGAACAGAACTTTGGAGAGGCTCTTTTACAGTCGCTAAGCTAGAAACGAGTTTTGTTATGTTATTTTGTTATAGTTTATGGGATGTAATGCACATTGTTGTTATTAAAGGCATTACTACTTCGGCTTGCTAGTGATTGCACAGCTTTGAAGTCTCATTGTGACTCCCTAGTGACGTAACTAATGACGAAATAGAGTTTAAAAATTAAACGAGACTTACCTGGAAGTGTAAGTTGAAGTTTGATTGTAATTCTATGAGTTATTAGTAAGGAACTAGGGAGTCACCCACCCTTTGTTGGTATGCATTACCCACCCTGGGGGTACAATCACTATCACCGCTTTAAAGACTGACTGCTTGATATGCGCGCGCATATCTCATTGTGACTCCCTAGTTCCTTACTAATAACTCATAGAATTACAATCAAACTTCAACTTACACTTCCAGGTAAGTCTCGTTTAATTTTTAAATTATTACATGTAATGTGTAATAACACACCCACTCAATATTATCAACACTTGTTAAATAACAAAGGTACTTTTCAATATGAGGATTACTTTCTCTAAGCTTATCAGCACGTTTTACACTATGTTTGTACCATAATTGATCACAACATGTGCAAACATACATTGGCCCTTTAGAAACGATTTCATGAAATAATGAGATTAAATTTTCAATGTCATTTCCACAACTTAATTTCTTTTTTGCTCTATATTTCTTCATGTACTCATTGCACTTAGCCTTATCCTCTGCGGAGGTTTTTCCAGCTCTGGACTTTTTGTTATATTCATTACGCTTAGTCTTATCCTCTGCGGAGGTTTTTCCAGCTCTGGACTTTTTGTTATATTCATTACGCTTAGTCTTATCTTCTGTTGATGTTCTTTTAGCTCAGTAATTAAATTATTTGCTCCCCGAAGGGATTGTTTTGTTTCCCAAAGGGAATTATTTGGCTCCCCGAAGGGATTGTTTTGTTCCCCAAAGGAACTGTTTTGTTCCCCAAAGGGAATTATAGCTTCCCTGTAAGGAATTGTTCTGTTGTTGTCTGCAAAAGGTACTGGGCTTGAGATAAATGAAAGTTCCAAATTGATTGTCATAATCATAATCCACCACATGCTTGAATTCCTGGCAGTACGCAAACGTATTTACAATTTTACATCCAACAGAATCTGTTGTGACTTCATCCAAATTAATTGTTAAAACCAATTCCCGAACATTCAAAGCCATTTCCTAAACGTTTAACCTGCTTGTATTCTTCAATTATATTAAAATTGTTGTAGATATTTTAGCGTTTTTAAAGACAAATGCAGTATGTATTGATAAATGCAGAACGAAATTGTTTCAATGCCTCCGCTACAAGCAATTATATTCTCTAAAGTTCCATAAGTGAAAAATGGAACTATTAAATGGAAACACCACCTTCAATTTTGTATAAAATCCCGCTCCTTTAGTTTAGCAAATTTGGCTTTTAGGACCTCTCCCACTTGTATTCCCAGCACAAAATACCCATTTATCCCTTCGCTTAGCTCTAAAAAATTGGCTAAATCTTTAGTTGTTCGTGCATTTATGAAAATAAGCGGTGTTTTTTTGCCCAAAAGATCGCAAATATTCACAAACTGATTCAACGGTAATGGCGGATAATAGTTTCCTACAGTTCGCAAATTTTTGAGTCCTCGGAAGATATCGTAGTTACGTCACATTCTTACATCTATCTATCTATCTATCTTACACAGACGATGACATAAAGGATTTTGCTTAATGAGCAAATCCTTAAAAATCAAAACAAATTGGATTATTTGCCAAAGAGATGCCTGATTGTGGGCTAAGAATAGCCTGCAATGAGGGAAACCTTTCATTCATGCCAGAGGGATGGAGAGTGCCAAGACTGTATGTAGATGAGTTGCATCTCTGTACATGCTCTAATTTTCATGTCCGTGACACAATGATTACCAGAGGTTAAGTGTCTCGCAACAGGCTTGCTGTTATCGTGGTTGTTAACCAACCTACGGTGTTCACCAAACCTTACCCTTTGAGATCTTCCAGTTTTGCTGATATATAGTAAACCACATTTGATGCAATAATAAACAAGGTTGGAGGAGTGGCATTGAAATGGTGCCTGATAAAAAACTGTGAATTGGGAGCAAAATAACAGTCTGTTTGAAGTCAAGTCTGTTTGATGTTCTAATGTTTGGATTGGGATTAAAAATATAAAATTATGAGGCTATTCAAAGTTCCCAAACGCCTTTCTGCGGATTTCAGACACTTGCACAAATGACTTAGCTAGCTCAATCACATTGACACTGTCCAGATGTTCCTTGTGAACATGGCAGACAAAAATATGGTTGAGCCTTTGCGTGCCATGGTAGATCTAAGCCACGTTTTGAGATGTCTCAAAGCAGAAAAGCTGCGCTCACATTCACATGAAGTGACAGGGCATACCAGAAGAAGCTTCAATAGTTAGGAGCACTTGAAGAAACAAACAACCTACTGCAGGTGTCATCGTCCGGTAGACCAACTTCGTTTCATATAGGGATTTGTAGCTACAACTCTGCTTGAACATTTCTAACTGCACTGGAAGGGTAACAGCATCAAGTTCGGGATACTTCGCAATCACATCTTTGACCACAATTCCAGTAAGTAGCATTTTTTCTAACTGCAGGTATTCCCCCAGACCAGACTTTCCAGGGTCATATCTGTCTGCTAGACCTGCAATTATGGAATCCATAAATTCAAAGTATGCTTTCCTGTAGTATTCCTCTGCATTGTTGGTTTGGTACTCAGCTGTTTCACCAGTGTATCTTCTGGGTGGCTCTTTTTTGTGTGGAATTTCGATGGCGTCCAACTGGTATTCATCGCATTTTGCTTCAGCTTCTGAGAAAATGTGACAAAAAGCCTCTTCATTTCATAAAGAATTGATGTGATTCGAAGACTTGTTGACAGCTTCTACACTTTCTGAAACACTTGCTGACTTTGCATGAAGCGTTAAATTTAATTGCTCCAGAACTGCAATTGGCTTTGTTGCCATCATCAAAGTGAACAAAACTTTTCCCTTCTGAAATCGCTCAGAGACCATTGGCTTTTGTGGCTGCGTCTGATGGTGTATCGGCTATTTCCTCGAAGCTTTGTAATAACACTGAATAATAACCGCTTGTATAGCTTCTAATCTACATAACCATTGTGTTGCGCAAAGTGGCTTTACTTCTTTCATCAGAGAAGGGTGGTGATCATCTTCGTCATCAACTGAATCACAAATTGCTTTAAACAGGGATTTAAATTTGCCGGACCTCTTCATAAGCACGTCAAATTTGTTTACCCATTGTGTTGCATCACAAATTAGTTGACATAATGTCACCGCATTTTGCATGACAAGATTCGAAGCATGCGACCCGCAATACAAATACAGTGCTAGCGGTTGCCATTCTCTTACCCTTGCTTGGCACTCCGAGTAACAACCGCTCATGTTAGCTCCCCATCGAATGTTTGCGCATGTAAGTTACTTATGCACAACCCAGACCGACTCAGCACATCAAATATCATGCGAGGCAGAACATCACCGGTGGTGACTGAAACTTTATACAGGCCAACAAAGTCTTCATGTATGTATAAGCCAGAGTCGACGTGTCATATACAGATTGATTCTTGCTTTAAACCATTCACATCTTGTGTCCCATCAGCTGCTACGGAGAAATACGTTCATCTGAACTTCTTGGATGTCTCGTAAGATGCAATGGCTAAACATTTCCATCTCATTTTGTGCTGCTGGTGAAGTAAAATTAGTTGTCCAGTTTAGTCAACACTTCAAATCAGGGTGGTCTTCCGACCTTACCTTAAGAAGCTGCAGATAGTTGCCTTCTGAGTCACTATTGCCATCAAAAACCGGAGCCTTGTCGCAGAAGATACCTTATATGCTGGTGAACAATTTCAAGAGAGCATTTCGTGCACGTTTTTGCTCTTCCGCTTGATGGGTGACTAGTTGGGCAGATATGTTCGGTCATTTAGCTGCAACTATTTGATTAACAGCTAGTATATGTGTGTGTGATTTGAATTTCCCAATGGCCTTTTTCCAGTTATTGAAGCCTTGGGAAATAAATGCTGGTTTGTAACATTGTGACAGATCTAACAAGCCCATTGCGCTCGCCTTGGCACAGTAGAAGCATACAATCTTCTTTAATTCAATATCATTATGCGACCAATTGAAAGTATTGTACCATGTTTTTGGAAGGAAAGGGTTCGTGTTGCAGCTTTTTGAGTAGGAATAACAGATGCATCTGGTTGGTATGGTTTGTCTAAGCTCACGATACTCGAGTTTGGGCAGGATAGGTTTGTTGGCAAATTTGCAGCAGACGTAGATTGCGATACATCTCCAGAAGGCAATTTGCCTGTCAGGACTGCAGGGTGGGGATTAACAAGAAGTATATCACTTTCCTGAGCTGCTAACATTGATGAGCGAGTAACAGTGCTACTGGAATCCTGAGTAACAGCATTCAAAATTGTTGCTTCCTTATTTTGCCTATCTGTGGTCTTGAAAAATCGTGCAATGCCCAACAGCTTCGCGCGTTTTGATAGGTTAGCCTTACGGCACATAGTGTGCAACTTGGCTGGTCTGGTATCTTTAACAGACCAACTCACATGATGATACGATTATGGCAATTGGCAAGCCTAAGAAATGCGAGATATTCTTTTCAAAGTCTGTTGATATCAATACTTCGTTAAACTGACTAAACAAAGTGCAGTTCGGGGGCCTTTTACATGATCCTGCTTAGCTGAGATTCAACAAAGCGTGAGATGATTTCGACTTTTGAGGTATTGAAATCAGTATATAACATGATTTTGGCAGTAATGTAGTCATCCTGACAATAGCATGCGCTTGTTTGGTTTCATAAAGACTTATTTCAATATCTCTAAGTCATCCCATGATTTGTTGAATCTCTGCTAAGTGGGACCAGGAAAATAGTGGATAAAATCAAAAGATAAACTCTTTAACAAAACTTACCTCTTAAATATCTCTTAATTCTTAAATATCGTTTGAAAAAATTATTGTTATCTCTTAATTATCGATATGTCTTAAATATCTTTTGAAAAAATTATCGATATCTCTTAAATTTCTTTTGAAAAAATTAACATTAGTTATTTGCATAACGTTACAAAACACCAGCTCAAAGTCAGTCAGCGGTCAATAAAACAGTAGCCAATTACTTATTTATCAATTGTTTTATATGGAATTGTCAATTGTTAATAGTTTTGACTTTCGAGCTCACATTTGTGAAGACCATTTCTTGATTTTTTTTTATTTAATATACCTTAAATAAGACACTATGGTAAAAAAAATGGGGGGGGGCAATTACATATTTGTCCCCTCCTACTCCAAAAGTGGGGGGGGCTCTGTCCCCCAATCCCCCCCAGGATTTACACCCTTGGCCACATTTGATGTTTACTATATAGGTTTTATAAGCATAATTTGAGTTGATTTAAATTTGCTGATACAGGAGGTATTAAAAACAGCATTTAAGTTGCTTAATGCATATTATAACTATTCTATGCATGGAGGGATTTCGTATAATAACCATACCAAAGACATACAAGTCCACAAACATTCTTTCTGAAAATCCCCTTTTGATTAATTTATCAGTCAATTCCACCTGTGGCCATCCCCCCCCCCTCCCAGGCATTTGCCCATTTTTCAATCTGGGGGTGGGGCTATCGCGTTGACGTTGGATGATTTTACAGGCATTCACCAGAATCTATGTAGTACAAATACTGTCAAACAACAAACACTGCAACATGTACTTCTGTCTCTCATCCTATGGAAGCAGAAGATAAAGAGGAAACATATTAATACAAAAGGAGTAATAAATCATTGACCGTTGGTGACCAGGGGACTAACAAAAATGTCCATGGTGTGAAAAGTCGATCCAATGCAGCATATGGTTGGTGTGCAGAAGTTCCTGGTGACATGCATGCAAAAGGATACGTATACGAAGTATGCAAGAAAGTAATGTCTCCTGGTGGTTTTATGCACATTCTACAAAATGTTCTTTTGAGAAAGAAGATAACCAACAAAAGCTTTGGTAAAAAGAAATTCCAAGAACAAGGTGTGCGTGATAATGAGGCTGCTTTTGGAATAGCAATGGTGATGGAGTTTAAAAACTCCAGTTCATTTCCTGATGCAGATGAGTTGCTTAAGTGCAAAGGGTCAACTGGCAATCACACTACAGTATTATTATCCAAGTTCAAGCAGTGGATAAGTGACAATAGTGAAGATGCAACTTTTAAGTACTATGCACAGATGGTCACTTTGTTTGGCCCATTGCAACATGTATTGTGATGCAATTAGATACGGCAATGGAGTTGCACGAGAGGCATCTTGGATGATTATGCAGCCTCTTATTGCCCAATCAAACAAACAGAACTATCACACAGAGGCTATGGTACACATTGTGAACTTTCTTGCCATGTGGCCACTTGCTACAAGAGAGCTGCTACGAAAGAATTGTTCCATCAGTTTAAATGGGCACATTGGCGATAATTTAGCTCTGGATGAGTGGGTTGAATCATGCATAGTACAGCATATGAAAAACTACTCAACAGGTATGTTTAACCATCATTAACATGGAAACATCCTCTAGTTATTTTGTATCATCTTTATCTCACGACATGTCCACAAAGCAATGTTTATAAAGATGTCTTAAATCCTATTTACAACCTTCAAGTATGTGATGATTCAGTCATAATATCGATTGTAGTGTCAGTCATAGGGTACTTATCCCACTATGATAACCAACTTAATATACTCTTGTTCATTACAGGTATGTCATAAGATAAGACAGTGAATTAATTAGATAGCTGCACAGCGGGCCTTTGTTCCCTGCTCAAAAATTTCATAAAAATAATTTTATTGTTATTCTACCTTAAAAGGGCATACAACAGTTCAAATGTTGCAACGACTTATGGCAAACATTGACCTGCTCATCCAAACAAGGAAATCATTTCAAGCAAGAAATGCCTTCAATGTGCATCCCACAACCAAACACACAGAGCAAGATCCATTCCCTGATCAACTCAAGGCAGCACATTTCATTTTAAGGAGGGGGCTCTTTCATTATGTTCCAGGTAGGAAAACAGTTGAGAAGTTTGGTGATCCAAAGAAGGCATCAATTTCCGCTAACAATATTGATTGTTATCAAAGTGGTGTGTTTTCATAGTAGCGTGTTTTCATAGTTTTTGTATTGTGTTTATGTCCCTTTGTCTGTGCGGTTTCGTCATGTACTATCTTATACCTTCCTATCCGTCATTAATTTACATATGTAAATAGATTATATATATATTCAAATCTAATGTAATTTTATATCACTTGTCTGAAGATGTCTTAGGTTAAAGACGAAATGTTACTAATATATTTACTTTTAAACTTTAAATTGTTTTCATGGCTTTCTTAAATGTTATATGTTGGGCTCTCATATTTATAATAAGAATCAAAGTGGTAAAAGAAAAGTTGTGGCCACTTTCAATCGAAAACTATTCAACATATACGAAATAATGAATGAATCAGATGTAGATGAGTCTGATGAAGAAAATATTGAAAGTGAATCAGATTAAAAGACAATTAATATATATTGTACACACTGTTGTATTATTGTTTAATATGTTAAATATTTAGCTATATAAAAGTGCTGTACTCATGTAAGTATGTTATATTATAATAAATGTTACACGTACAAATGGACAAACATAACATGGTGTCAGGTGTAGGATCTTCAACTTGAATAGAAATCGTAGAGTTTGGAGAAGTTTATTTCGAAAAATGGATAAATTAAGACAACCTCCTGAGTTGCAATTCGTTTCGAGCGATGGTGATTTGTCTGAGCGGTGGAAAAGATGGATACAAACAGTCAATTTATACATGGATGTCTGCATGAAAGAAGCCTCTGAGAAAGAGAAATGCAGTGCTTTCCTATATATTATTGGTCAAGATGGGAGAGATATCCACAACACATTTGATTTTGAGACAAGTGAAGTCGACAAGATAAAACCGTTAATACAAAAGTTTGAAGATTATTGCATACCAAAGCAGAATACGACAATGCAGCGATACAAGTTTAATAAACGCGTGCAAAGTGAAACCGAATCAGTTGACCAATATGTGACTGAACTACGGCTTTTGGCGAAGAACTGTCGTTTTGAAGAACTACAAGAAGAGTTAATTCGGGATAGAATCATTTGTGGCATAAAATCGGACAGACTTCAAGCTCGATTGCTTCGAGAAAACGACTTAACTCTAGACAAAGCCATTAGCATATGCAAAGCAGACGAAGAATCTCGTAAACAACTTAAAGACCTGGGGCGGGTTGTTCAAAAGCCGGCTAACGCTATCCCAGGGCTAAAATGGCCTAACCCAGGGATAAATTTTATCCCTAGGTTAATTTACGTTGTTCAAAAGTGGGCTAGCGCTAACCCAGGGACAAACGATGGGCTAAATTTAACCCAACTCAAACAGTGGGTTAACTTTAGCCCAACACTTTTAAAATAAAAAAAAAAAAAATAAACAACATGGATGGCCTTCCGTTCAATTTATTCCGTGTTGTTTATCCACGTCAAGAACGAACATATCGTCCACGCAATCTAAACGTGATTGGCTTTAATGACAGCCAGTTAAGAGCAAGATATAGGTTCGGCCGAAATGCCATAAAATACATAACAAATCTGCTTTACGATGACCTTGTCAGGGATACACAACACGGCCATGCTCTTTCTCCGGATTCACAAGTACTCATCGCACTGAGGTTTTACGCAACAGGCAGCTTCTTACAAGTTGTTGGAGATATGTTTGGTGTTGATAAGGGTACAGTGTCCCCTGTCGTAAGAGATGTGTCCTTGGCACTTAACAGGAGACAGCAAGAGTTTATTAAATGGCCAACAAACGTAGAAATCGCAGACATCAAAAATAATTTTTTTGCACTAGCTGGCTTTCCGTGCGTAATTGGGTGTATTGATTGTACCCACATCCGAATTCAGGCTCCGTACGTGCACGAGTACAATTATGTAAACAGGAAGCGGTATCACTCGATCAATGTACAAGGAATTTGCGACCATGAAGGTAACATTATATTCATATTTTCCTGTACACACTGATGAAAATGCTGTTAACTTCAGATTTTGTTCATGACCAATTTTGGGGATGTGGCACTTTACTGAGGTCTCCCCACCCTACTACAGATTTTGTTTTGTAAATTGCATTACTAGCATGGATATGTATTTGAACTGTTCTCTTGGCTTAGTGTTTCTACAAAGAGTGGTTATGGGTTGGTGGATTTTCTAAATATTTTAAAAACGTTTTAGGAAAATTCATCAATATTGTGGCACAATGGCCAGGAAGTACACACGATAGCCATATACTGCATACATCAAACATATGCACTCACCTGGAGAACCACCACCATGATCTAGATGATGGTGTTCTGCTTGGTGACAGTGGTTGCCCTTTAAAGGCATTTTTAATGACCCCATACAGCACCCCAAACACACCAAATGAGAGGGCATTCAACCGAGCACACAAGAAAACAAGGGTGACGATTGAAAGAACATTTGGAATGCTAAAACGGAGATTCCATCTACTGCATGGGGAGGTGAGAATGCAACCGGAAAAGGTGTGCCAGCTCATTGGTGCATGTGCAATATTACACAATATTGCACATGCACCAATATAAGACTCTTATATATTTTACAGTAAACGTTTTGACTTTTGATTTAATAAAAATATTTATATAAATGACTGGGAACTAATAACGTTGTGCCCAAACCTGCCCGAAACACATTATGCAATTTATTTCATATTATTTCATACCTGTCTCAAACCCATCTAGTCCCGTGAACAGAGGCGTGTTTTCAAACAATTTGATTACCCTCTCTTCTACCGGAGATGCTTCTTTTGGCGGAGGGCCACCACCTGTACCCTGTTGTTGTTTCTTTATGAGGGCAAAAGATTTTTTAGCGCCGCTCGTCAGCTTTTTCCACTTCTCTTTTACCTTGTTTACCGTCCTATTTGCCACTCCCGCCGCATTTATCTTGCGTGTGATCGCGTCCCAAACCGCATTTTTGCGTTTATTTGTAATTGCATTGGTTAATTTGTTAACCCTGGGTTAACTAACCCTGGCGCTGTCCTTGCTTTGAACAACGCAATTTTAACCCTAGGTTAGTTAACCTAGGGTTAAGCATTTTAACCCAGAGTTAGCACTAACCCAGGGTTAAATTTAGCCCGCTTTTGAACAACCGGCCCCTGACGAAAAACGATAGTTTTAAAGTAAATTCAGTAAAGAATAGTTCAAGAAAAGTGAATAATGAAGGCAGACCAGCGAAGTTTAAGCGAGAAAAACAGAAAATACCATCGGGCGGCTCGGGTGAAGTAATAAAATGTGGCAAATGCGGGCAAGACCATCCGAGCAAGAAATGTCCTGCATATGGCAAAGTCTGTCATGAATGCCTAAAATTAAATCATTTTGCGAAGTGTTGCCGCTCAAGGAAAGTACATGGAATTGATCAACGCGATATAGATCCGGATAATTTATTTGTTGGAACGGTTCACAAGAAACCCGAACAGTTGACTAAAACAGAATTGACGAAAGACGAGTGTTTTATAACTCTAGAGGTTCACAAGACACCGATTAAGTTTAAAGTTGACACAGAATCGCAAGCGAACATAATTCCCATGTCGATTTATTGAGAATTGAAAGAGCCTAAAGGACCGCTTCAAACATCAAAGACCTCATTGACAAGTTACACTGGTGATAAACTTAATGTTGTTGGCAAATGCATATTGAAATGTATGAACAAACAGCTGAACTTTTTCGTGAGCGAAACAGATCAGTATCCTATACTTGGTTTTCAAGCGTCACAAGAACTCAACATAATCAAGGTAGTGATGGGTACTAATAAAGAGGGAGATTTTGAGGAGAAATATTCAGAGGTATTTAAAGGCTTGGGGTGCCTGAGGGAGCCATATCACATTGAATTGGATCCAGAGGTGTCACCAGTAGTAAATCCAGCGAGAAAAGTTCCTGTAGCAATAAAAGGTCGTTTGAAGCTTGAGTTAGAAGAAATGGAGAAGCAAGGAGTTATTCGTAAAGTGGACAGACCGACTGACTGGGTCAATTCAATAGCAATAGTGGAGAAACCAGGAACGGGGAGATTACGAATATGCCTGGACCCGAAGCATCTAAATGAAGCGATCAGACGGGAACATTTCCAATTACCAACAGTAGAAAAAATAGCGTCTCGGGTGTCTGGTGCAAAAGTGTTCTCCAAATTAGATGCAAGACATGGGTATTGGCAGATACCATTGGATGAGCCAAGCCAACTCCTAACGAGGTTCAGTACACTGTTTGGCAGATATTGCTTCATGAGAATGCCTTTTGGCATTAAATCCGCACAAGAGGTTTTCCAGAAGAGAATTTTGCAACATTTTGATGATCTTGAAGGCGTAGCCACTGACATTGATGATACACTCATTTGGGGATCGGATGAACAGGAGCATGACGCACGATTAGAAGCCACCCTACAACGTTGTGAAGAAATAAATCTTACTTTAAATGTAGACAAGTGCAAGTTCAAGATCAACGAAGTATCGTATTGTGGTCACATCTTTATGAAAGACGGAGTGAAACCTGACGAATCGAAGATTAAAGCAATTCAAGACATGCCGACACCTTTGTCGAAGAAGGAGATTGAAAGATTACTTGGAACTGTTAATTATTTAGCAAAATTTGTACCTAACCTCGCAACGATCACAGCTCCAATCAGAGAACTGCTGAAGAAAGATATTGAGTTGTGTTGGTCCCACGAGCAGACAAAAGCTTTTGATGAGATTAAAGAAATTCTTACTCCGAAACCAGTTCTGAAGTTTTTTTATCCAACTAAACCGGTTATAGTGCGTTGTGATGCCTTGCGGAATGGACTTGGTGCAGTTCTGATCCAGGAAGAACAACCAATTGCCTATGCGTCTCGTTCCATGACTGAAGCAGAAATAAGATACACGCAGATTGAGAAAGAACTTCTCTCTGTTCTATTTGCTCTTGAAAGATTCAATGCGTACACCTATGGCGTGAAAGTCCTTGTTGAAAATGACCATAAACCACTTGAGATCATTTTAAAGAAATCCTTACATGATGCGCCTCTGAGATTGCAAAGGATGTTGTTAAGATTACAGAAATATAACTTCACCTACAAGCATAGACCGGGCAAGGATCTGATGGTAGGGGACACTCTATCACGGGCACCACTTCCCACTACAGATTCAGAGTTAGAGAAAGAAATATCGTGCTATGTTCACATGGTGATGTCAAATCTTCCGGCAACAGATGACATGATGGCGAGACTCAGGATTGCCACAGAAGAAGATGAATCGTTACAGCAGTTGAAGAAGACTGTTCTGAACGGATGGCCAGATTCGAAACGAGAAACACCAGTCGAAATTAGGGAGTATTGGCATTGTAGAGAGGAGATCTCAGAGATTGATGGGATCCTTTTGAAGAAGGAAAAGATCATCATCCCAAATTCCCTCCGACCAGAAATGTTGGAAAAGATTCATGCTGGACACATGGGCACCGAAAAATGCAAGAAGCGGGCACGGGATGTTCTGTTTTGTCCAGGGATGAATTCGCAGATAGAAGAAATGGTTTTGAAA
This sequence comes from Dendronephthya gigantea, assembly GCF_004324835.1. NCBI lineage: Eukaryota > Metazoa > Cnidaria > Anthozoa > Malacalcyonacea > Nephtheidae > Dendronephthya > Dendronephthya gigantea. The sequence goes on from NW_021163072.1 coordinate 279,112, forward strand.
TGTTCGACCTGTCTCGAATATCGACCATCAAACCAGAAAGAGCCCATGATTGTTCAACCAACTCCCACGATTCCATGGGATACTGTCGCCACTGATTTGTTTTACTGGAACAATTCTAACTATCTATTAGTCGTGGACTATCTACGTTATTTTGAGATTGCGAAGTTACCAGATATTAAGAGCAGCACTTTACACATGAAATCTATATTCGCTAGACACGGGATTCCAAGAGAAGTAAAAGAGTGATAATGGTCCGCAGTACATATCACAAAAAGATTGGAAAGTTTCGAAAGAGTGGAATTTTCAACATACGACAACCAGTCCACACCATCCACAAGCTAATGGTCTGGCTGAAAGATCGGTGCAGACTGTCAAAAACTTATTAAACAGAGATGGAAAAGGTCCTTACGTTAGTATTTTAGAATATCGAAATACACCCATTGATCAGATTGGTTCACCAGCGCAATTACTGATGAGCAGAAGATTAAGATCTGTCGTCCCCACAACGAAGTCTTTGCTACAACCCAAGGTCATTGAAGAAGATCTAGCGAGTTCAAAGTTGATAACTAAGAAAACCCTTCAGAAACTGTATCACGACCAAGGCTCTAAAGAACTTCCTACAATATCACAAGGCGAGCAAGTGCGCATGAGACAAGGAAAAGTATGGAATCCAGCTGTGGTAATTAGTAAAGCACATACACCAAGGTCATATATCGTGCAAAGTCCAGATGGAAGCACTTATAGGAGAAATAGGAAACACATTCTCAAGACGAAAGAAGGAAACTCACAGTCATTTGGAATTGAAGATTGTGATGACACCAGTCAAAGCAATGATCGCACTAGTCAAAGCAATGAAAAGGATGCAGTTGGTACAGAACCAGCAAGTGATGGTGATAATGCAGTATCTCTAGAAGAAACACCAGAGGAACAATTACCGGTAACACTTGATAAACAACTTAGTACATCTCCACTAAAGACTAGAAGTGGAAGAATAATCAGGAAACCAAATAGGTTTAAGGACTATTTGTTATGAACATTGGATAATAGTTAATTGACAATTAATTAAACTTTAAATCAATTAAATTACTTTAGAACAATAGAAAAAAACAACTTATACGTTTATAGTTTAGTATAGTATACTTTTATTCATTTAAGAAGAGGGATGTTGTATTATTGTTTAATATGTTAATTTATGCATAGATTTAGCTATATAAATGTGCTGTACTCATGTTAGTATGTTATATTATAATAAATGTTACACATACAAATGGACAAACATAACACACACATCCCATTTACCCCTGTCCATCTGAAACTGATTTCCTCAGTGGCTATGCAAAAATAGCAACAGTATTTGAAATTACAGTGTTTTAAAAATATCATGTGCAATGACTTGCTCACAACTTCCTTCCGTATTTATTTTGAACAATTCTTATATTGTTGAGACAACTTAATAACCCAAGAGCCTCAGTGCTAGCATCTTGTGGTTCCATATTGGATATTCCCAAGCAAACATCACACATGTTACAACAAGGTTCTTTATAATCCTCAGAAAAATATTGGACCAATTGAAGATTCCTGCATTTAGATATGATGCAATATTTGATAACCTTTTTTCTTCTTTTTAAATCCCGGTGGTCGCTCTCGGGTAATAAGGAAATCATATGCATGTGTTGTGTATGGTCCTCAAAACGAAAATATACATGATGTTGATTCTTCTCCATCTCTGCCTGCACGGCCGAATTCTTGGGCATAACTTTCGAGTGACTGGGGTAAACTTAAGTGGATAACAAAACGGACATCTGGTTTGTCAATTCCAATCCCAAATGCAATAGTTGCACACATTACCATGGCTTTTCCATCCCACCAAGCTTGGAAGTTCTCTTTCTTCTTAAATGGATCAAGCGCACCATGGTAATATATGGCATTAATCCCTTGCACTTGCAACAAATATGTCAGTTGTGTCAGACCTTTGAAGACAGTAAATGATGCCACACTTGTTTTTGTGTTCATTCAAAATTTTATTTACCACTTGATCTTTACCATCTCTTTTCTTTGCTTTAACAAATTGTGAAATATTTTTGCGGGTGCATGTCTCTCTGACCATGATTGGGCTGGTAATTTGAAGAGATGAAATAATAACACCTTCAGTTCTAGAAGTACATGTTGCAGTTAAAGCAACTATTGGACACTTTAATTGTGAAAGAAGTCTGAGTTCTGCATATGCTGGTCTAAAGTCAAATCCCCACATGTCGACACAGTGGCATTCATCAATAACAATAGATTTCAGCGTACCATTTGTTTTCATATTCTGAAATGCACTTCTCATTTCCTCTGTTCCAGCAGTCTCAGGTGTGACAACCACAAAATTATATGGAGAGTTACCAGGTACCATGTTATGCATGATGGTATTTTGATCATCATTGGCCACTGATGAATTGATATATGCAACATTAAGATCCTTAGATCTTAAATGTTGTACTTGATCAAGCACAAGTGACAAAAGTGGAGAAATAACAACAGTCACTCCACCAGCTATTATAGCTGGAATTGAATAGCAAATTGTTTTTCCAGCAGCAGTAGGGAGAATAATTAAACAATCACTACCAGAAAGGATAGCATTAATTGCTTCTTCTTGTTTGCCCTTGAACATTTCATACCCAAATATGGTTTGCAACACGCTCAGTTTTTTGGATGATGCATCAGAACCAGTTATAGATAGACTGTTGGTGTTGTCTTGCAATTGTTGTATCGCAACAGAATGAATTTGATCTTGAGCTGGTAGATTTTGCAAGGACTATAAAAATTCAAGAAACAGTCTGAATAATAATTTCTTCATGACATATCGTGAATTCAGGGCAACTATACTTTCACACACACATGTATTTCAATTCATAATGAAGTCATGGGAAGTCATAATTGCATATTTAATATCAAGTGTTGAACTGTATTTCACAGTACTATAAACAACATTTTAAAGCTCAACTAAGACTACTTGTTCTACTACTTGTAAATAACTATTCTACCATTCCTACTATCTATCTAGCTAGTTTGTTCATTTTTTCAATAATTTTTTTCCTTCTTATTTCCGGCCTATTAAAAAATTCTTCCCTTTCTCGCTCCTGGTTCGCTTCCCTTGAATTATGATTTCCCAGTCCCTTCCCTTCGTCTTCCCATCATTCAGCGCGCCCCATCATTCAGCGCGCCCCATCATTAACCGCGCCTTAGGTAAGCGACTGGGGACGAGTCGGTGTCAGCGAATGCAAAATAAACATGCCTTCACCATATATGAGTACAAGACAGGTGCTTTTAAAGAGTCAAAATACTAGTTAATGTACTCCATTTTGCCCCAAAATGGTGGCTAGTTACGAAGTTTGTCATGTGTGACGTCACATGCAAGTGGTCTATATACAACAAATTTTAATGACTCATGGAACTTAACTTATTACTTTACATATCCTTTATTATTTTATAGAAAAAATATTTATATCACCTAATCCTTGATTGTTTTGAAGAGCATAGGTAATTTTCATTTTTTTATTTTTTTAATAAATAAAAGTATGAATCTTCTACAGCACACATATGTAACAGGTGAACCACAAGAACGGTTGGAGAAGGCAAATTAATCATGACTTTGCAAAATACATGTTTTACAAAAAAAAACATACTTGTATCAACAAAATAAGGCAAATATTTGTTAAAAGCCAAATGCATTTTACCTATGCCTATTTGACCACACCCTTTTGTTGAAAATTTCAGCCCTCTATTATGTTAAAAAAAAATGGTTTAGCCAAAAATGGAAATAATTTGTTATTTTTTTAATCAATTTTACTTACAGGTATATGAAAAATGAGCTACGCACTCTTAGACCCCCTTGACACTAGAGCGAAAGTTTCCGGATTCATCATGAAAGCGGTATGCTTTAGTACCGGATTCGTGTTGCTATTTACACACGCAGCAACGAATCCGATAGAAAATGTACTTGGTTTTAAGCCATATCCGGAAACTTTTAATCCGTAAAAGTTTGTGGAAACTTCGTATCCAGAAACATTTGAATCCGGAGAATTTTCTTGTGTAAACGCTTTGCACGACGAATCCGAAGAAATTCAAACGTGACGACCAAACAATTCTCCAATAACAAGTAATGTGAGTGTAAATGGACAAATCCGCATATACAGAGACAACTAAAGTGTAGTGTAAACACCTGACGAATCCGATACATGTGTGTAACAATGAATCCGGATAAATTTACAAATCCGGAAACTTTCGTTCTAGTGTGAACGGGGTCTTAAAGTAATGTGTCCAGAGAGAGATCATGGAAATGTTTGCCGAGCTTGCCCTGTGGTAGGATCTGTTGCAATATATATATTACTGTAATCTTGTGCCTGTTGTACAACATATCTCATAAAACATAATTAATAGTAGCTATTCAATTACTAGGGTGATGGTACTCTTATTGAGTCATTTGATGCCTGTTTTGGCTTCACTCGTAAGAAAGCTGCTGGGTTCAGTGTTCGAGAACCATTGCATGGGGGAACATTTTTCAGCAATCAAGAAAAAGTTGATTCCTATCCTACACAACCGAAAGTATCAAAGATTAGACACAGTGCTTATTTTTTGTTTGTTCATTAACATAACGTAACAATAAAAAACTAGGAATGCATTTATTTATAGTTATTGGGTAACAAAGTAAACCATAATTAACTACTGTAACTAATTGCAAATCTGGAGATTGGCCGTGTAGCCTCGGAGTCTGGCCGCGTATATTGAGGTGAAATCTCAATTTTTGTCATTCATTCTGGTATGCGTTCTATATATGGAAGTTACCTGGTATGGTATGCATTCTATATATGGAAGTTACCTGCGTCTGCGAACCCCTGCAAGGTTATTTCCGTCATATTGCCTGAAGGGAAAAAAACTGGCTTCGAGCCGCGCCAGCCCGCGCGACCCACCACTGACTCACTGTTGTCGTACATAGATTAAACCCGACAATAATGTCGGGAAGAAGGAAAACTAAATATCTCGGTAAGTATTTGGGCTAAAGACCCCGGAATACCACCAAACAATAGAGCTTGAAAAGACGATTTAGTAAATAGATCAAACATGTTTGATATGTGAGAAAAGGTTGCATGTGGCATGTTATCACCACGATGTATCCTTTTCAGAGTTAATTATTGACGTTATAGTGAACTTTATAGATTAGAGTGATTGACAGCTACGCTGGGGGTAATAACGAGGAAGCGTGCGATATATTTTTTGATATTTTGTGGGAGAAGTAACATAGAACGAAGAACATGTTAATATAAAGAGTTTAATAAGAACATATCGATTGTTATAAAGCTGCAAGGTCATGTAAGTAGATCATAGAAATATTGTTATTGTTATAGTGGATTGATAGTAACATTCTATTGCATGTATTTTAGTGAATCGCCTTGATAATAGCGCCTTGAAATAGCGCCTGGAAAAGTCTGAATAAAATAAAGAGAAACCAATCGATCATATATGGTGATATCTAGCCTTGTAGCTATTTTAGAACTGAAATAAATCACGAAACTGAAAGAATATAACATCATTCAATGACCTTGTCGATTTCGATCGAATCTTGACTTTGTTTGGTGGAATCAAATACACGAACGTCTTGTTTACGTATTACGCATTTGAAATTCTGAACCGAAACGTATTAAACTCGAACAAGTTATGCGTTTAAAACTGATATAAAACGTTATAATGGATAAACCGAATGAGAAAGGCGAAGAAAGTGTAACGTCTAGTGAAAAAGGCGGTGAAAAACCGCCCGAAGAGCCTGATATTCATGACAAATATGCGAAAAATAATACGAGCAACACCCACGAAAATATCGAAGCTGAAATCGAACTAGGTCTACGGCGTAGCAGAAGACAGAAAATACCGAATTATACTGATAGAGAATCTGTAGAAAATGAGGAAATATATCGCCAAAAGCGTAACTTAGGCGGTTGCCAAGGGCGTGTAACAGCCATGATAAATCATTTAGATAGTTGTATCGCGAACGGGTACGGACCCGACGACATTATGGGGCTCATAGAATCCCTTGAAAATGCATGGAAAATCTATAATATTGCGTACGGAAAGTATATCTCGAAGAATTTGCCAGAAGAAGAGTTCGCGCGTGTCGAGGAGGCATATTCAAGTATTAGTAAAAACTATACTTCCTCTGTTTGTGGAGCGCAAGAATGGGTACGTCATTGTCAATTAATGACGATGCAACAGCAAGCCACAGCACCTTCAAGCAAAAGTGTTTATTCAAAATCGGTTTCGACAAAATCTTCGAAGAGTTCAAGAGGGAAGAAAGCTAAAGTGGAGGCAGAATTGAAGCGATTAGCAGCTATCCAAGCCGAAGAAGATGCGATGTTTGAATCTGAGTTTGAAAGGAAAAAGATTGAGATAGAATTTAAAATTCGTGAGAAAGTAAGAAAGCTGAAAGCAGAGGCTGCTCTCGCAGAGCGAAAGGCAGAACTAATACAAGATGATGACAGTGATGACCTGTCGAGTCCGAATGGCGAAAACAAATCTAGCATAAGTAATAAGTCTCTACCAGTCAAGAATACACAATTAACAAAAATAGAACAGACCGAGTTATGGGCAAAATCATGTCCAAGCGTAACATCAAATGATCGCGCCGCCTTTAAAAATTTAGAGCCCACTTGGTGTGATGACGACAAACCAAAACGGGATGACAACAGAAATGACATGATAGAAAGTAAAACTGGAAAAAACGAACATGGTAGTTTACACCATACCAAGACTGCTGGATGTGAAAATCCTAAACCGGAAGCGAGTAAAAACCAGATTTCGGATGCTCAAGCAGTAATGTTAAAAGTAAATATGCTTCAAGCGATGCAACCCGTGAAATTTGATGGCAACCCAGCGGACTTTCCTACTTTCAGAAAAAGACTAATCGACAATCTTGAGGATGGTATTCTAAATGACAGTCAAAAAATTGAGTTTCTCCCTAAGTTTGTGTCGGGAGAAGCGTATGAAACCGTTAAAAGAGTTACCGGCTGTTCTTACCCGGATATCGTCGCGATTTTGCAAGAACGATATGGCCAGCCAGCAAGAGTGGCTGCCTCTTGTATTGAGTCCTTGATATCCGGTCCAAAGTTAACGAACACTGACTACAAAGGATTGCGTAACTTTGCTGAACAGCTCACATCGTCTGTGAAAAGACTTGATACTGAATACGAACAAGAAGCAAGCACAACATCGAATTTAAACTTGATCGCCGCCAGGCTTCCAAGCTATCTGATCAACAAATGGGGAGACGCGTCATACTCGATAAGAGAAAGTGGAAGAAAGCCACGACTCAAGGATCTTGCACAATTTGTCAAAAGACAAGCGGCCATCAAGAATGATCCTGCGTTTATAGGATCCATCACTGGGAAAAACATGGATGTAAAGCCAAAATTGGGCGGATGGCGCGGACGGAAGAACGAAGACACCAAAAGAATGAGGGAAACCCTGACATACAATACCGATCTTGAGAAGAAGAGAACAGAGGAAGGTCGTGAGAAAGATAATAACAACCCGAAACCCTGGAAAACAAAATGGCCAAAATGTCCATGTTGTCCACGGTCCCATCAACTCGCCTTTTGTCCAGAATTCAATAAGAAAGATTTGAATGCAAGATGGGAAATCGTGAAGGAACAGAGACTATGTCATGTGTGCATGAAGGTTGGACATTTCAGAGAGAATTGTCGCAGTACCGACTCCTGTCCCTGTGATAGTCAGAGGAAACATCACGTGCTGCTCCATAACACGAGGAAAAAGGATGATAATAATAACTCTAATGACAAGAAATTAACCGAGGATACAGAGGAACGCAACAAATTACAACGTGATAAAGAAAAGAAGACCGAACAGTATGCAACAATAACAAACACGGCCTCGAAATTGGTGTTACTTCATGTAGTTCCTGTGCAAGTAATATCTCCTGAGGGAGCATCGCTGACCACATATGCTCTATTAGACAATGCCTCACGCGGAACAATGATAAGTGCAGAATTAGCAAAAGAGTTAAATCTTAAAGGAAGAAAGGAAACAATTTTGGTGAACACTTTATTACAGCAAGAACAACAAGAATTCGAAGTAGTTGAGTTTGACCTGCGACCCGCTTCATCGGAAGGAGAGAAAATTAAGGTCAAAGAGGGTCTGGTGTCCGAGAAGTTTAACATCGCTGAAAGATATTTACCAAAAGATGTCGACAGAAACCTGTATCCGCATTTGGCTGACCTTGACATACCAGATGTAACTCTTGGCAAGGTGTCGGTGTTAATTGGCAAGGACGTGGAAGAAGCACACGAAGTCATGGAGATTCGTAAATCGAAGAAGCCCGGTAGACAACTACAAGGCCAACGAGGCCCTCTGGGATGGGTCATAACAGGTACTCTAGATGGTGATTCAATGAAGAAAGACGTAAGCGTTAATTACAATGACTGTGATAAAACATTGCATGAACAAATTGAGAACTTCTGGAGTATCGAAGGGTATGGAACAAGAGCCACTGGACATGAAAGGGCAGAAGATTACCTTCCAAACGGAAGTATGTCAAAGGAAGACGAACGTGCGCAGAAAATATTGGACGAGACGTTCAAATTGAAAGATGGTCACTATGAGACAGGGCTTCTATGGAAAGATGATAACACAATTTTGCCTGATAACAGGAAGCAGGCTGAGAAGAGACTAGAAGGCTTGAAACGACGCTTTAAAAGAGAACCCGACCTCGAAACGAAATATCGCTCGGTAATGGAGGACTATCTCGACAAAGGGTACGCACGTCGCCTTTCACCAGACGAAATCCGTGAATCCGGACCAAGAAAATGGTAGCTACCCCATTTCCCGGTATTAAACCCAAATAAACCATGAAAAGTGAGAATCGTATTCGATGCCGCCGCAGAATTTGACAACACCTCGCTCAATAAGAACCTACTACAGGGACCAGACCGCACGAACAGCCTGGTTGGTGTTCTATTAAGATTTCGCCAAGAAAGCGTGGGAATAGCAGCTGATATCGAGAGTATGTTCCACCAAGTTAAGGTTTGCCCGAAAGATCAAGATTCACTGAGGTTTTTGTGGTGGCCAGACAACCTTGAAAAACCTCCGGAAGAATACGTGATGACAGTCCATTTTTGGTGCAACTGATTCCCCTTGCGCAGCAAATTCAGCTCTGAAAAAAACAGCTGATGATAACGAGGCAGATTTTGATCCAGGAACTATAACTACCGTGAAGAAGAACTTCTATGTGGACGATCTTTTAAAGTCCCTAAATACGACTGCAGAAGCTATCCATCGAGCAGAAGAATTGATCAAATTGTGTGAGCTAGGCGGTTTCAACCTGACGAAGTTCATGAGTAATGACCGCGACGTACTGTCGTCGATTGCTGCCGAGAAACGAGCCGATCCAAATCTTGACCTCAGCTTGGATAAACTGCCCATTGAAAGGGCTCTCGGCACACGCTGGAATCTCGAGTCAGACGAATTGGGATTCAAAGTATCAGAATTGAAGAAACCTGACACAATGAGAGGAGTTCTGTCCACGATATGCACTATTTTCGACCCTTTAAATCTCGCTGCACCGGTAATGTTAGTGGCAAAGAAGTTAATGCAGGATTTGTGGAGAAAGAAGTATTCCTGGGACCAACAACTTGAAGGAGAAATACTACGCAGATGGCAATGTTGGAAGGAAAGTCTTCATCTCCTGAGTAAAATAACGATTCCAAGATGCTATTATACCAATCCTCAGCACGAAGAAAGTACCCTGGAACTACATAATTTCAGTGACGCATCAGAAGTAGGATATGGATCCGTCGCGTACCTTCGTATCAGTTATCCAGACGGAAAGATAGAGTGCTCGTTCGTCGCTGGAAAGGCGCGAAATGCACCAGTAAGGACCGTTACCATCCCGAGGCTCGAACTGCAGGCGGCCGTTTTGGCTGCACGAATGGGCAAGTCTATCAAAATAGAGCTGGAGCTTGACATTAAAAGAGTGTTTTTCTGGACGGACTCGATGATCACCCTTAGCTATATTAACAACGAAACGCGACGCTTTCAAACCTACGTTTCGAATCGAATCGCAGAAATCCACGAACTAACGTCGCCTGAGCAGTGGAAACACTGCCCTGGCGCTGAAAACCCAGCTGATGACGCTAGCCGAGGATTGGAAATGCCCTTTTTTCTACAAAACGAACGGTGGTTGTCTGGGCCAGCTTTCCTTTTACAGCCGGAAGAAAAATGGCCGAAGACCCAGCTACAACATGTCCCAGAAACCTCACTCGAATTGAAGAAAGAAGTATATGTCATTGAAGTTAGCCATGTGAAGTCCTTGGATGAACTTATCAACAGTACCTCATGCTGGCTGAAATGTTTACGGAAGATCGCATGGCTCCAGAAGTTTGTTAAATGGATCGAAGGCAAGAAAAGGAAACCTCAGTCACGAGACGTAAAACGGATCACATTAAAAGACCTCGAAGATGCGAGACGTAAAGTGATCAAGCTCGTTCAAAGGCAAGCCTTTAAGGAAGAAATAACGAGGTTAGTAAAGAGTCTGACGGTCAAGGGCAGTAGGCTGGCAAGTTTAAAACCGATCCTGGACGAAGAAGCCATCATACGAGTCGGGGGAAGAATATCAAAGGCACCAATTTCCCGAGATGCCGCAAACCCAATGATATTGCCAAGGAAGCACCATGTGACTGAGATCTATATTCGTTTTTTGCACGAACAGAACGGTCATTGCGGGCATGAACAAGTTCTGGCGCTATCAAGAGAATTCTGTTGGATCCTGAAAGCACGTGCGGCGATAAGAGAAGTTTTAAACGGATGTATCAAATGCAAACGACGAACTGTAGTAAGACAGGACCAAGAGATGGCCGAACTGCCTAAGGCTCGACTCACTCCATACGAACCAGCCTTTACCTATTCAGGAGTGGACTACTTTGGCCCCTTTTTTGTTAAGCGTGGAAGAGGAAAAACGACCGAAAAACGATGGGGAGTGATATTCACCTGCATGAACAGCAGAGCAGTTCATCTAGAAGTAGCGAGGTCGCTAGAAGCCGACGATTTCATTTTAGTCTTGGTTCGATTTTTAAATCGAAGAGGACACGTGAAAGAAATGCGTTCTGACAACGGAACAAACTTCGTCGGCGCCGAGCGTGAAGTCCGAGAAGCTATCCAGCAGCTGGACGAAACGAAGATTAATAACGAGTTATCTAAGAGAGGATGTAAATGGGTTTTTCATCCACCAGGAGCCTCGCACATGTCCGGTGTATGGGAAAGACTGGTTCGAACTGTGAAAAGAAGCTTGAAAGCTATAGTCGGGAAAGATCTAGTAAACGAGGAAGTTCTGCAGACGGTTTTTACTGCAGCTGAACGTATTGCAAACGCACGACCGCTCACCCGGAATCCACTAAGCCCAAACGACGATGAACCCCTTACGCCAAACCATTTCCTTAACGTTCGTCCAGCGATTTACCTACCCCCCGAGATTATTTCCGAGAATGACAAATATAGTAAGAAGAAATGGAGACGAGCGCAACTACTTGCAAATCATTATTGGAAAAGATGGCTGCGGGAATATATACCAACATTACAAGAGAGAAAGAAATGGAATGAGCCCAAGAGAAATTTGCAAGTTGATGACCTGGTACTTATTGCGGATGATAATGTACCCAGAAATACGTGGCCAATGGGAAGGATCGTAGACGTATTCCCTGGTCCGGATGGACGAGTAAGGACAATTGACGTAAGATCAAAAAACTCGGTATACAGACGTCCGGTCGCGAAAGTTTGCTTACTAGAAGCTGCTGATAATCAAGATATGTAAAGGACAGTCGTTCAAACGTGGTGAAAATTAGAATCGGTTTATGATGAACTACATCTACAACAGATCGTTCATGGGGGGCAGGATGTTATCACCACGATGTATCCTTTTCAGAGTTAATTATTGACGTTATAGTGAACTTTATAGATTAGAGTGATTGACAGCTACGCTGGGGGTAATAACGAGGAAGCGTGCGATATATTTTTTGATATTTTGTGGGAGAAGTAACATAGAACGAAGAACATGTTAATATAAAGAGTTTAATAAGAACATATCGATTGTTATAAAGCTGCAAGGTCATGTAAGTAGATCATAGAAATATTGTTATTGTTATAGTGGATTGATAGTAACATTCTATTGCATGTATTTTAGTGAATCGCCTTGATAATAGCGCCTTGAAATAGCGCCTGGAAAAGTCTGAATAAAATAAAGAGAAACCAATCGATCATATATGGTGATATCTAGCCTTGTAGCTATTTTAGAACTGAAATAAATCACGAAACTGAAAGAATATAACATGGCAGAAAACTCAGAAAAATCAATCCACAGACAGTGAGCTGTTGGCTGAGCAAACAGGCACGAGTAACCCGTAGCTCAGCTGATAGCTCTTGTGTGCTGCAGGCTTAAAATGCATGGGATTTATTTATTATTCAATATTACACATCAAAGTGGCCTAATCTATAAAATATTGCGCAAAATACAAACTAAAATGGTTACAGCAGGTTAGTACAATTAGTTCACATTTTCAGAACTATTTTGATATCTTTAGCGTCAAAATCGAGCCTTTAGAGGATTTTTGCCGATTTTTGATGATATGATGATGATATGAATTATCACATCACCGGCAATACTATTTCACAATAATACAAATATTGGAAAAAAATCAGGCAAAAAAAGCTGAAAAACTGACCCCTTGGTCCAATTTTACATCAGGAATCGATTTTTGGGGTCAAATTTACCCTAGGGGGAAGGTATCAGAGTTTTGTTCCCTTTTTCAACCATATGACAACATTCCGAGCAGTAAGCCCGCGCTTAACTCACATGAATATAATGGCGAATTGGCAACATATCAATCTAAAAAAACGATGTATCTACTGAGGACAATTTCCTCCTTAAAATGGTTTAATTTTTATTAAAATCAGTCAAGTATTCCCACAGAAATCGCAAGTTAAAATGAGCTAACCACTTTAAGATGCCATCTGATCCGATGACAATGAATTTTAAGATTCAATACGAATGGCGGTCATAGAAAGTTTTCGTTTTTGCCACTTCGTAGGGAAACTGCAAGTGAACACTGAATTTAACGATTTCTAACGAAGCACTCGTTTTATTGAGCGGTTAAACTTGCTTGAAGTCACAACAAAGGACGATTTGTGTTGATTTGTATTTCCGCGTGATGACAGCCGCCCAGGAAAAGCCGCCACCCACCTCTTATAATAGCCTTCAATTTTCACACTTGGCAAGCAAAGCATTGCGGGCTCTGGGCACACTGGAGACAAGATTAAGTATTACTATTATTAATTGAAATAAAATCCTGTCTCGCCACAACAACACAGTGCTTCGTTAGAAATGGTGGCAGAAACGAAAACATTCTGTGACTGCCATATGTATTGAATCTTAATGTAAATGCCTGAATTGGCGGGTTGTGCAGCTCAAACCCAGTTTTTTTGCTCTGCAGCCGCAGGCAACATGGCGGAAATAACCTTGAAGAGTCTATTCACAACTGATCTCACTCTCAGCACGCGTGAAGCTGCTGGCAGGAGCAAATTAATGCTATATCAAATACACACGCAAAAACACATGTTGTCGCAACATTGTTACTAAAGAGCTTTAGCAGTGACTACGAGTACGACTATGAGTACGAGATTCGTCATTCTCGCGCGTTGGTTGCTTACGCCATCAGCAAATACTCGTAGTCATTGGGCTTTTGAGTACGAAATTTAAAAAAACTCATACTCAAAAGCTCAGCAACTAACTACGAGTTTTGACTGATGGCGTAAGCAAACAACGAAAAAGAATGACGAATCTCGTAGTCGTACTCGTGGTCACTACTAAAGCTCCCTACTGTAACATTAGAGACACCTAACACTAAATACTTGATGCACCTATTGTTCACGACAATGTTCACAATATTATTCATTTGAAAAAAAAGCCCAGAAAGCCTCTGTGGAAATTTAGTTTAAACAGCCGTTGTTTTTCATCAACATGTGATAAATGAACTTGCGATGCCAGCACTTCCTTGCGATAGTAACTTCTACTCATAGTCTGTGATCTGACTAACCACGTCTTATTAACTAAACTTGTATGGCATTAACAGTATTAATGATTTAGATCTGGTCAAATCTATTGTAGTGTTGTAGTGTTGAAAATTTTATTTCATAAGCTGGCGACGTTTAAAGATTTAGAACGCAATTTAAGGGTTTAGATGAGACTAGTGTTTTTAGCAGGGTGTGCAGATATGGTTTCCCAAAACAGTTTGTAAATTTGAAACATGGTAAAGGTAATTTTAGAAATATGCAGTGATACTGCATTTAGCAGTGCATGGTATACTGTAAATTTAGATGAATTATGGCTATATTATGGCTCTATTATATATATGATAAACTGTGAAATGTGTTTCTATAAATTAGTTTTTACCCTATAGGATAGCATATGCTGTTTGGATGCTAAAAGAGGTTGTTGCAAAATGTCAACCTGGAACCTATGACATTAAAATTATGTATGACATTGGATGTTTGCTAACCAAGCATTTGCAGGTAATGTCAAATGACAATATGTAATTATTTGATAATATATAACATAATATGCCAACATTGTAATGGGTAAGTGGTTAACTTTTTTAATGCATGGATTTATTTTGTTTAGTTGATGAATTATTAAAGTTTTTGAACATGTATGAAGGCTGAAGAAGATGTTTGCATGTAACAACTAAATTTGTGTCTTGTGTTTTTAGTCCTCTGGGCAACTTGATTTATTGTCAAATGTGACTCTGGTGGTACCTGCCTTTCACATATATGGACATATAGCCTCATGTCAGGTATTGTATTGTATATGGATTTAAAATACTGATCAACAATGTTGCCCTCTGGATTTTGCATTCAACACTGTTGTTCTGTGAAGTCAAGCATGTCATATTTTGCTTAGTAAAAAGTATTTTCTTATCTTATTTCGTTCTCACTTGGTTAGCTAAAATGAAATCCTTTTTCTGATGAACTAGTGTATACAATTCTTTAAAAATATTTCCAGCTTGAGTTCAGTCCAAGACGCTCTGATAACTTTAGGTTGTCGGATGGTGAGCAACTAGAGAGATTATGGTCATATCTACGTCGCTTTTCCAAAATGACCAAAGAAATGCGTCCTTCTCATCGAGTTGATGTGTTGAGTGATGCGTTGCTCCATTATGGACGTCAATGTAAAGATAGCTTAGGTATGTAAGTACTGTATGCATTTACATTGCCATTTAGAGTGTCCCTTTTCTTACGTCATGATACCAGGCATTTCAGAAATGTTTTTGTGGGAAATTTAACATAATTTAAATCCAATTTCAGTTTTATCAAAGAACTGGAAAAAGTCTGCACAGTGAGTGCATAGAAGCAGGCCAGAAAAACAGACGATTTGGCCAATAAATTATCAGGTATAATGTGCCAGGAACAATGAACCCATTCATTGATTCTGTGTATGCCTTTACATGAAGATTTGCTTTCATGATTTTTTTTACCTCTTTGTCACACGAGATTCTAGTTCTATAATGCAATACATTTAGTCACTTATTTTCTTGTTGTGTTTTTTTGTGCTTTAAGTTCCCTTGACAGAGACTGTTATTGAAGAGTTGGCAAACCAGGAATGCCAACATTTGTGTGGTGAGCAGACGAGTAAGTAATAATAATTTGTTCTAATTAGATAGAAATGCTCATCCCTTACGAAAATATTCTATAGAATCCTATAGAATATTCTATAGAATATCAAAATTCTATAGAATATTCTATTACATATTCACACTAAAAATCCAAAGACATATTCTATAGAATATTCTAGAATACAATTCTATAGCAAATTCTATAGAAATTTATGGGATATTCTATAGAATATTCTTGTTTCAGGATGAATACTTTTATACTGTGCTGACTGTCGGGGATTTTCATTAGACATATTTTATAATATAAAAAATTATTAATCGAATACTTTCGCTTTTCAAACTCTACTTTCAATTATATTCATTTTGGTAACAGATACTGGAGTTTGTAGCTATGACCTTAAACACAGGGACCCTTGTATAGTTTTTCGTGCATTATTTACTTGCAAAAAAACTACTGTTGTTGGAAGAAAAAACAACTCTGTTAGAATTGTAAAGATGCAAAATATGTAGGTGAATGTGGGTGTGGTCGTAGATATTTGTGGGAGTGGTGGCAATACAAATTTTTAATGCATTCCACAGTTTGGTGAGATCCGTAATAAGCAGGGTTTTTGTGATAAATCTAACGAACCACCTAAAAGGAAATATAAAAATGTAGCAGTTGTATCAAACTGTAGCAATTTCAATTTTTTATTTAAAAAAATTATTATGTTAAAAATATTACATACAACTAACTTAACGTGTGCACAACACTAGTCATCACAAATACGGTATGGCAATGGACAAAAAAATGTCTTATTCCCTGAACTCAGACCAATACATTTCCGTTCTACTTGAGAAGGATAAAGTGCAATGACATTGTTAAGTTTTTTCAACTTCTATCAGCATCTCTGTATCAGCATCTAGCAATTTTATCGTACATATATAAGAATAATTTTGCTGGCTTTAAGTTCAACATATTTGATGCAAAGACTTTACAAACTTGGAAAGAATAGTATACACAACAAAGAATTTCTACAATAATATACATTGTATTAATATTTAAATACCATGTACGAACTACGAGGGTTTTATAACTATAAATACATTGTTAAAAACGCTATATACAGTATTCTGCTATCAGTATTAAATAATATGTATCTGTATCATGTTATTGGCCTTGTAATACTTTTTATAAAATCAACAACATAGCTTGCATGAGTGTTTCCACTTTAAAATCAAACACTTGCATTCTTTAATAAACAGTCTATGCGTACATATCTAATTTTTTACCACCTGTATTATTTCCTCAATAAATAACTAAATAACCCAGATGCCAGATTTTGATTTGAGAAACGAAGATATCAAAAAAATTGAACAGTCTAGAAATGAATGCTTTGCCTCACAGATAGAGCAAGAATCGGACATATCGTTCTTTGCTTCAATTTCTTCTGATACCAGTGGGGATGAAATAGAATTAGAAAACAAGGAGGAAATCGTAAAAAAAACTTAACCGAATTAAAGACAAGGCAAGGAAAAGGGGCCAAAGAGGAAATTGAAATAAACAGCTAAATCAACTACGACAATTATAAAAACCTACCCTAATATTGGGGAAGTCATTGAGGACTTTGTGAAGGACTGTGACATTGGGGTGGACAAATGGCAGGTACAGGTGTCTACACATTTTCTGGTGATGTGAAACATACCAAGAGAGTTACCTTCAGTAGAATTCAAGAGAGACTTAAAGAACATTTTAGAAGAGACTTTATGGTATAGTTGTGCAACTGTGTTGTGCAAGACATAAAGGCTGATTGTCCAGCAAGCGATATAAAGGAGTGGCAAGGAAGTGGCAAGTTCCAGAAAGCAAGGAAGGGTTTCAACATAAAATATAATCCAGATTATAAATGGAGTAGGTCAATGTACAAGCTTTTACCACATCTGCAATCTGATGGCACCAGTATTATATTGCTGAACAGAGACGACCAAGCATGCTTTAGGCTGGACTCAACATACACCCACAAAAACCATGCAAATCTCTCCACAACACCAACTTTAACCACCAGAACAGATTTTGTTGGTGGGTGTAAGGGACAACTTCAGATCAGTTCCTACAACTTTTCTCAGAGAAGACCACCTCTGAGGTTTGTATCGGTGTTGTGGCGTACTGGCGTACAAGAAAAAAGGCAATCTCAGCACGCAGCTGATTTTACAATTATTGAAAACATGACTGTTGCCAGGCCTCTGTTTTTTAAAGACTCCAGTGAAATCTACAAGGACATTGAGTGCATCAGGGTTGATGGCAGTACAGATAAAGGCCCAAGCCACCATGAGGTTCAATTTATGTGGACAGAACGTCATATCAAAAAAGCAACCAAAATCATGCTAGTAACAATGTGCTGCAGTGGGGACAGTTACTTAAACAGAGTTGAGTTACAAAATGGCTGTCTTGGCAGAGGACATTCAAACCTTTTCACCCCATCTACATTACATGGGTCACAATATTGGTCAGATGGTAAGATAGACGAAGGCAAGTAAAAAAAGAACATGAAAGCAGCAATCCAACAATACGTTGCCAGAGTTGATGGAACGCCATGCATGGATACAAACATCCATTTAACAGAGGGAGCAGAAAAAACCAATCAGTTGATTGCCCAGAGACAGAGACTATTAACCTTTTTGAAAGGAAAGAAAGCAGATCAGAAATCCCTGAAGGGGAGAAACCCAACACTGTTTTCTTACTTCTTGAAAGTTTGGAGCATAAAGAAACAATCATATGCATGATAGTCTTCCGGCAAAATACGTATTTCTGTTAAAATGGTGTGCAAGAAGAGGATGCCTGCATCCAGTATGCCAAGGTATAAAAGTCTATAACTGTAACATGTAACAGTTAATAGAAATAGTTTATCCTAAACATTTTAATTCATGAAAAACTGCTTTCGATTTTCTCTTATATAGCTTTAGCCGCATCATCTCAGGAAAATGAACCTACAAGAAAAGTAGATCCAGGCATTGGACTACCAAAAATTCACTGTCTATGTCGACAGTCAAAAGAGAAGGGAGGGTTAGTTTTGTTACACGTGCAGTATCATAATGCCTGTAAAGTATCATACATGTATTCGAGTAAAACATTTATTTTTTAAAAGATTAATGCTGTGATCAGTGTGGAATTTGGTACCACAGTGATTGTATTAACATTACAGAGGAAAAATTACCAGCATGGAGGAAAAGGATAACAACATAAATCTTTATTATCACTCAAAAACAAATCATACTTTACAGTTCAAGATGATAATCATTACATGAAAAAGAGTGAAGGCCATCTGAAATAACCATATTGGGCTAGACAGGTCAGATGACCTTTAACAATGTAGATACATAAGAAATTATGACAACAATGACTAAGCGGACGGCAACAAAAATCAAACAGAAGACAACATACAATAAACTAAGGACAACAATGCCAAAAGCCAACACCAATGAAATTTTAAGGTTACTATTACTAATCGTTTAAATTGTTTAGGATAAAATTCAATATAAAGAAAAACTAATACATGTCAATCAAAAGCATTTTAAATTTCTTTTTAAAGGAGTATGTACTTAATACTTTCAAAGATTCATCTAGGGAATTCCAAATTTTCGGCCCACTGAAAGCAATATTAAATATCCCATAATTTGTCCGAACTAAAGGTAGGTTATAGTTTAAAGTAGATGCTAAGCGTGTGCCATGCATATGCATACTATTGATCGAACTAAAAAATCCATCAAAGCCAATTGGGAGGCTACCTTTAGTGTACTGAAGCATAAACAATGCAGTATATAGATCAACAATGTCAACAAATTTAAGTAAATTTAGCTCTTTAAAAAGAGGAGAGGTATTCGCTCGAAAATCCGAGAAAGTAATAATTCATATGGCTTTCTTTTGGAGGATTACTAGAGGATACGTGTTTGTTTTATAAGTATTCTCCCAGATCATGACAGCATATGTGAGAAATGAGTAGATAACTGAATAGTATATTTGTTTAAGTACATGCGTGGAAGTAAAATTTCTAAGCTTCAATAGAATGCCAATTCCTCTCGAAATTTTTTTAGAAAGTTCATGAACATGATCTTTCCAATTTAAATGACAATCCATGAAAACTCCTAAATATTTTATACTTTTCTTTTGTTTAATCTCATGACCACTGATTTTAAGATTCATTAAAAAGTTAACTTTACTTTGTGGAGGATGAAAAAGAACAAAATTAGATTTTCAAAGACAATTTGTTGGCACATAACCATTCATTCACTTTGTGCAATTGTTCATTAACATTTCTTTCTAAACTTTCAAGATTTTTATGACTACAGAGTAAGTTAGAGTCATCTGCAAATAGATGAAAATCAATTCCACATGCACAATTGTTAAAATCATTTATGTAGAGCAAAAATAACAATGAACCCTGCAGTACACCACATGTTTGTTGCTCAGAGTTAGTATTACCAATTGAAACTGTTGCCTATTCTGCATATGAGAGGAGAACCAATCATTTGCCACTCCCCTTACTCCACAATTTTTTAATTTCTTTAGCAAGATATTGCGATTAACCGTATCAAAAGCCTTACTCACATCAAGAAATATACCACAAGAATATAGCTTATTTTCAAACGCTTTTTTAATTTTATCAGTAATCTGCAGGATTGCATGTGAAGTGGAATGGTTAGTACGAAAACCAAATTGACCAGAAAAAAGTACTCCATGTTTTTCAAGAAATTTTAAGAGCCTATTGTACATTAATTTCTCAAGAATTTTGTTGAAAACTGAGAGCAGAGAAATAGGGCGATAGTTAGAATGGATTTTGGTCCTTTTTTATACATTAGTAAAACTCTGGCTATTTTAAGCTTGTCAGGTACAACACCTAATGAGAATGACACATTTATTAAATAAGCTAGTGGTGCAGATACAAGAGTTTTGAGAAGAATGAGTAACTAAGTAGGAATACTAAATGGACCAGTTGACTTTGATGAATTAAAATTGCTAATTATGCTTTCAATTTCAAAAGTACTTGTTGGAAAAATTGCAAAACTATGGCAAATTGGTCTGCTTAAAAAACTTTCAAATGGCATGTTAACTGTTGGTATGGCACTAGCAATATCAGAACCTAAGCTAGAGAAATAAGTATTAAAAGCATTTGCAATTGTTTTTGGTGTATTTAATTTTGGTGCCTTCTAAATCTATTTCAGAGGGAATTGAATGTCTTGACTGTGTAGTAGTAATCAATAGTTTAATGCCTTTCCAAGTGTTCTTAACATTATATTTATTGTTTGCAAAATAATTATTGTAATTTTTTTTTTTGCTTATAAGCAAAAGCTGATTTAGTTTATTTCTATATATTTTAAACTTTGAAAAGTAATAAGAATTTTTAGACTTAAAATATTTTTTGAAAAATTTGTTCTTATTTGCAATTGAGATCCTAAGTCCATTTGTAATCCAAGGTTTGGCTAAAGAGCGCATGCGTTTTTTGGATAATTTTCTCAAAGGGACATGCTTATCAATAATTTCTGAAAGTTTAATATGAAAGGATTGAAAAATTTGGTTCACATCTTCAGTAACAGGCAAGATATCCTCCCATTTGACTGACTGAACTTCCTCAATAAGTTTTTGTTCATTAAATTTATAATAATCATGGCGGTATATAGTCTGATTAGAAGAAGAATAAGAAAGCTTATTAATAAACAGAAAATTAGGGAGATGATCTGATATATCACACATCAAATTTCCACTAATACAGTAGTGCTCAATAGAGTTAAAATAGATGTTGTCAATCAAGGTAGCTGTGTGATCTGTTATTCTAGTTGGTTGTAAAATATGTGGTTGGAAACAGAACACCCCCAAATTTTTAATAAATTCTTTAGTTGGGGTGTGTGATTCATAATTTAACAAATTAATATTAAAGTCACCCATAAGGATACAATTTTTTTTTTTTTAAATTTTATCCATAGATGCTGTTAAATAATTAGAAAAATTTTCAAAATTTCCATTAGCATGTCTGTAAATTACCGAGCATACTATGTTACGGTGATATTTTGTGTGGACCTCTATCCATAAACATTCAAAATCGTCAGTAGTTGAATTTAAGTCATCACGGATATGGAAGTCACAATTGCTTTTTACGTAAAATCCAGCACCACCTTGCACAGTGAAAGCTTGGTTGAGATATAAATTTATAACCAGGAATATCAGTATTAACTATAGGATCTTTACTGGTCATCATTCTAGTTTCAGTTAAGCCGATTACGTCAAAATTATGACCAAGATTAGATAGCATAGTTGTTAGTTTGTCGTGATTGGCAGCCAGACTTCTTATATTAGAATGTATTATTGAAAAGGAATTATTTTCAGAACGTATTTGTCTAATTGATCTACTATTTTGGAAATCATTGGCTGAGTAATAAGTCAACTTGACTTAGGATATTGCTGTCAACATCGGCATTAGCTAGATTAGGAATGTTTGTCAGACTAGATAACGATTCTAGTCTAGGTAGATTATCAATTATACTGCGCACTATTACAGTGATACTTATCTGGGTTCATTAGAGGTCTTGCTTCTTGGATATAATACGTGCTGGGGAATCTCTGTTCTTTTTAAGATATATACGGCCATTTTGGGTCCATATAAATTTGTAGTTATTATCTTTCTTGAATTTCAGGCTATCTTTAAATAATAACTTGTTTTTTGGAGGTTAGACTTTCTGAGACAAAAATTGCATTTTCTGAGAGCCGTGATAAACCGATATCTTTTGTAGACTTATTCTTTAAGTGTTTACGGCCATAATAGAATTGATCTTTGGTTTCCCTTCTTACAAATTTAACAATCACTTTCCCAAATTGATTAGCTTTGTTTGATGCAGATCCCTCTCTTGGTCTTAGCCTCGAGCTGTAACTTCGATCTTGTTGTACATTGCTTGGCAGGCGATGACTAATAGAAATGTCTTTTTCTTTAAGGCTTAGCCCCATCAAAGAAGCGATTTTGATAGTCAAAGCATTTGTGTTTTCATTTCGCTCTTCTGGCAGACCAGATATCTCAAGACAATCCCTCCGCAAATATTGTTCCAAGTTATTAATGTCTTCACTTTGTTGACTCGCAATTGTAGATAATCGCAATACTTCGTCCTTCGGACATTTATTTTCTCTCAAGGCTTTGTCACACTTAGCCTCAACCTCAATTTGTTTCACAATCGAATCAAATTTGTCACTAAGAAAGTTCACACTGTCCTTTAAGTGGTCAATTAACACACAGATTGGCGTAAATTTTTCTTCCAATTTCTTATCCAGAACAGTTACTAGTTCTTCTTTTGTAACTGGTGTGGTTTGGCTCATGTTTTACGACAAAAATAAGGACAATAAACAACATAAATAGACAGAAAGAGAACAAAATTACAAAAATCTTAGCAGAGCTCGAAATGTGCCGCCATCTTGCCACGTGTAGCGATTTCGTACATAGGAGCATGTTCTGGTCATTAAAAATTTACCAGCATGGAGGAAAAGGATGAAGTGTTTGTTTGCCTACAGTGCAAGAAGCCAGGTATTTTATCAGCATTATTAAAGATAAAACCATGTTCTGTGCGAATGTGTCAGTACTCATGGTTGAATTCATTTATAGGTAATCTCAATATATTCCCTTTATGTAGGTATACCTATACTACCAGTAGATGCAAATGGGTACCCTGGTGGCCCTTCGTTTTCAATGTTCCCATATCCAGTTGTGGAAAAGGTCCGAGTTTATTGTACAACTTGCATAGGAGCATGTTCTGGTCATCACATTACTAACCTTGAAAATTACATGCAAGAGTATTCATCTTGGGGTGCCATAAGGGTGAGACCACCATCTCAAATCTTAGCTGAATTTTTTAACAGCAAAAGGACTGTACAGCCTAGTGATACAAAACTCCAGGAACTGAAAAACAAGACAATGAAATTAAAGTATACTTGCAGCATATGGCCAAGCGACAGCAGCAAACTGAGAGGAGGGGCCAAGAAAACGAAAAAAGACCCCCAAAAACGAATTTTTAATATTAGTCTAGGACCTGTAAAGGAGTTTGTATGCATTTCATTTAGGACAGATTATCTCAACTGTTTTAGGGTAAAATGACCATGGCGGTCAACATGGCATATGTGCCAAAATGTGAATCCAGGACGAAAGTCCTGAAAATGACCACACCCAGAAGCGGCATAGTCAACATAGCTCTAAATCTTGAATTATCCAAGCTACAGTCTTTCTGAATTGTTTATATGGTTCAGAATGGTTGCTTTTAGGGGTGGTCACTGGATAGTGAAATTAGCCTAAGTTTCATATCTTACAAGAAAATGGATGTTTATTATTCCAGGTCAACTGCTAATTATGCATAAAATTACAGATTCACCTGGCAAAGTCTAATTTTCCCTATTTTCTAAAAATTTTTGCCATATGATGAAAAAACATGCTTACTCTAATATATTTATTATAATAAATTTCCCAGGAAATAACAATGTTTTGTTGCGATAGGACATATTTCATTTCACTTACCCCCCCCCCCACCATAACACGATTTCAGCCATACTTTGCAAATTTGATCGCCGTTTTTCGCCGTTCGTCGCAAGCACCATCCAAATACTGTACTTTAGCACGATTCTAGTGGACTAAAGAATTATTCAACCAATTTTCGATGGGTTTTGAAGTAGTGCCATGTAATATATTTTCATTTTTGTGTTTCTTGACATTTTATCAATTATGTCGCCATTGCCATGTCTCGTCACCTTCCTGCACGATAAATGCCAGTTCTTGATACCCAGGTGTATTTTTTTCACAGCATCAATAAATAATTGATAGTACTATAGCAGCTATCCAAAATTTAAAAGCATTTGTCCCACTTGAAAGTAAAAAACCACCCCTCGTTTATCGGGAATGAAATTCAAATGCGAAAGATTCAAAATAATTTGAAAGTCTCGCCCAAACTCCACGAGAAATGCTCATGGGCAACATTGCAGGGGTGAGGATTATTTTCACGAATACATTTCTGGTTTATTTTTTTAGCTTTGTGAAAGCAAGAAAATGCAATTTAAACACGGAGAGTTGTTAATTTTGTTATGAGAAATATTAACAGCAAAAACAGACAAATTTTACTTGAGTTGTTGACTGATTGTGGTTGTGAACAAATGTATGCTTGAATTTTCGTCTCCCCGGAATGCTGTCCACAAGGGCTCGTCCCGGAGTTTGCGCGAGACTTTCAAATTATTTTTAATCTTTCACATTTGAATTTCATTTCGGAGGGGAAGTGAAACGAAATATGTCGTATCGCAACAAAACATTGTTATTTCCTAGGAAATTTATTATAATAAATATATTAGAGTAAGCATGTTTTTTCATCATATGGCAAAAATTTTTAGAAAATAGGGAAAATTAGACTTTGCCAGGTGAATCTGTAATTTTATGCATAATTAGCAGTTGACCTGGAATAGTAAACATTCATTTTTTTGTAAAATATGAAACTTAGGCTAATTTCACTATCCAGTGACCACCCCTAAAAGCAACCATTCTGAACCATATAAACAATTCAGAAAGACTGTAGCTTTGATAATTCAGGATTTTGAGCTATGTTAACTATACCGTTTCTGGGTGTGGTCATTTTCAGGACTTTCGTCCCGGATTCACATTTTGGCACATATGCCATGTTGACCGCCATGGTCATTTTACCCTAAAACAGTTGAGATAATCTTCTGTCCTAAATGAAATGCATACAAACTCCTTTACAGGTCCTAGACTAGCGGGCGTACATCAACGATTTGCTAAATTTGAAGCAAGTGTTCAATGGGAACAACACGGAACAGTTGCGCAAGTTTTTCGACATAGTTGAAACCAATTATCGCGGGTTAAAGGCTCTCGGTGTTAAAGAGGAAGTCTACTCGGAGATTGTGGTACCGTCGAAAAAGGAAAAAATAAAGCCACAGAAGATAGTAAGGCAGAAGAGAAGAAAGCAACTGTGCTAGTTGAGAATACGAACAAAGAAAGTTGCATCAGTAGGCAACATAGTTAATATAGAAAGATATAGCTCTCTAGAGAGATTAGTTCGAGTGACCGCATGGGTGCAACGATTTGTACGGAAATTGATTGCGATGAAAAATATAAGCAGTTAGAAAGACAGCTTAGGTTAGTTGAGGAAGAGGGAATTGTGAAATGTCAAGGAAGATTTGCAGAGTCAGATTTAAGTGAAGATGCCAAATATCCAATGTTGTTACCAAAGGAAGGTAGATTGATGGATGATGGCATGACGATTTATGGTCACTTTACTGTACTTCGGAAATGCCTAAGAAGCTCCTTTCCCCTTACACCTTTGTCCTGATATAAGAACCTCGTGTAAATAGACGTTTCCTTCGGAACCTGCCTCTTTGACTTCATTTTCTTTGTTAGTGTAGTTTGCGTGTATACAAACCTGTGTTTGTTTCGCAATATCGGATTGCCACATTAGTTACGCAATGTTTTTCAAGTGCATGTGTTGTGAAATATGTGTTATAAATTAAACCAATAATCACGAAGTTAAATAGTGATCTTCTGGAATATGCGTAGGACCTTTGTTAATAAAGTTTACTTACTTCCTAAAATTGATCCACAAAATAAATGCTAACTCGCTAGTTACCTTAAAAATACTCTTGCGGACAATTTTATTACACGATTACATCATAGTGACGTCATTTACTCATTATCTAATTACGAGAGTTGTTTGATTGTAGTGAGAAACATTAACAACAACGAAAAGGATACGATTATATTTTCTGTCGGCAATAATCAGCTGACACACAGTTAGCTTTAAATTTGCATAGAGACAATCATGTGCGAAAATTGAGACACGGTCATTGCACCTAGTATCTTCCCCCCTTTCCCTGCAAAACAATGTTGTTTCTATGATACCAAGCCATTTGATTTGCCGAAAATATCACTCTCAACATTGTCAATGGGGGAAGAGGGCAAATAGTCAATAGTTTAATGAAATATGTGACAAAATAGTTGTCAAAATGAAAAAAATGTGTTTAAAATACGTAAAGTCTCGTAATTTTTGCACATGATATTAGTTCAAGGACAGGGCAAAGAAGACTTTGTGTTTGAGCTTAACAGCTTGCCATTTGTTGTTGACTTTACCTGCAAACATATTTGTAAAATTTGCTAAATCTCCTGAAAAAACGACGTCATTTGATAAAACAGGCAATTGAAATTGAGGAAGGTTTCAAATCGAAACATACTTTACACTCAGCCACTTTACATCAGTCAACAATGCTCTCAAGCCACTCAAAGAAAAGCAACCCTGACGTCGAAGTCAGCCACTCACCACCAAAAAATCGCGTAATAACGAAGTACCCCAGGAAATATTTACACACAGCACACCTAAAAAAGAAAGAACACATCTGGTATACGCAAGTACTTTGCCCGAATCCCCTATTCTGAAGCCTGACAGAGAAACTGGTAAAAAATCAGAGATAACCACAGTGTTAATAAACGTAAAATGGCCAACTAAGGATTATACCAGAACATTGCCATCTAAGCTAGAGTCACTTGCAAAGATGCTTGTTTGCGGAACGTACAAGCAAATTGCAAACACCGCATGGAAGAATGCCTCTTTAAAGCGAGAACTGTAGTTGCGAGTGATGAAGGAAATTGACGAAGAATGCTGGTCTTTGTTCCAAAAAGTTCCCCAGTGGCCCGGAAAGCCCAACAAAGGAAAAGCTCTTGATCTTTTCTCTTCAGTTGCTCAACGATGAAATGCAAGAAAGAATGAATGAATGCGAGAAAGAAAGAATGTTAATGGCAGCTTCAGTGAATAATTGAAGCAAGGCACAAGTTCAAGAGGTTACAAAAGGCAAGGACTTCTAGTCACCAGCAGTAGGGGTAGCAGCTGCTGTTTGCTTGAGAAACAGGTCAAAGTTCATGAATGTGGTTCAGCTTCAGATATCGATGTTTACCCTAATATTCCAGCTAGCTGGTGAGTTTAATACATGATGTTCAGTGTTATAAAGAATTGGGATATGTAAAAAACAACCATCCCTCCAGCTATCAACAAAATGCCTTTATTAAATACTCTATAGAGACTAGGTTACCCATAGGGTAGTAAATGCTGCCTATGAAGTTTAGTACAGTCATATAATTAAACAGAAGGAAAATATTTCACCCAAAATGAAAACAGGCAATCAGTGAAATACACTAAAACGCCGGTTCTCATGTCGGCAATGAGGAAAAACTGGTATACGTAAACAAAGTATTTTACGTAATATGAACTGTTGTGTCAATGACCAACCATTGGTGATATACGAGAACCTGATTCCCAATGTTTGCGATGACTTTGCAACGCTATTGTTTTTGGCCCAACTTAAATCATTTTCACCGTCAATGATCGCGAAAAAAATGGTCCCTAAGTGTATGGAACACTTTCATATTTTTAGTAGCGGCCTTTTAACTGAAGACGTGGCGGCTACGTACACTACAGTAGGCTTAAAGTTATTGAATACCTACTTACAAGAAGAGTTATATGGGAACCAATATTGCGAAACTTCATGAAACAATTCACACATAACTTGTTATACAATTTAATAACAAAACAAAACAGAATTGCAACTATAATAATTATAAGCTATGAATAATAGTTCATTGTGCTTGACAATGTTTATATACTGTCTGCTTAAATACAATCCGAACAAAATGCGAAATATCAACGCGCATTTTTAGTGTAGTCTTTGGCTCAATAAAACTCCTGTTGCTGATTTAAAGTTACTCTTTTCTGCATACTGAAACGACATTCCTATTTGCATTGTAGAATATCTTGGCGTCAACTGTCAACAGGACTTCCATTAGGTAGTCATCACTGACCGTTTTAAAATCAATATGGTGCAGGTTATTATCTTCTTTATATATTTGGAATAGTTGCTGGAGCTTATCGTCAAACAGCATTAGGGTCGTATTTGAATTTCCTTCGACGTCTTTAAACAACACGCTGACTGTGAATCTTTCTCGGCATTTATTTTTCATTTGCCCTAACCCACATTCGCTACATTTCACAAGGTTTTTGTCAGCTATTGGGGCTAACTTCACTTGGCATCTGTTGGAAGATAAATACCTTTTGACTGTATCAACACCCTCGGCTGGACATTGAACATATCTTAAATTTCTTGGGACATGTACTTGGTCTTCTAAATTAACTCTGGCTGTCGATTTGTTAATGACCGATTTTCTGTTTAGGGTTAGATATTTCTGACCATCATACTCCTTTATAACTGCCTTGGAAAGGGTGTAATGAGAGCCAGAATCAATTCTATCTATATCAGCCTGCCACAGAACGATTCGCACTGATCCGGTATTGTCTGTAAAGACTGCTTCCTGCTTTCGTAAAGTTTTGCCACTTTTCATAATTGTTTCTTCCAGGCCTTGGAAGGAAATTCTGCCACAAACATTTACGAGCAATGAGGAACTTTCGTCAAGAATGGACGTTACATCAGAAATACCAGAAGGTACTTCAGTTTCTGATGGGTTTGAAAATAATTCAATATCGAAATCGATCTCAGGTTCGGATGGATCTTCAAGCTTCGATCTCTTATTGATAAGTATTTCCTGATCCTCTGATTTCAGACTTCGTTTCAGTTGAAATTTGGAAACTTTAACCGGAGACGAAGACTCGTAGCTTGACTTGCATTTTGCATGTTTTTCGGGTGAAAAACAGACTGTTCGATAAACCTTATTTTTCGTTTGTAAATGCATGTCAAAATATAAATTGTTTCTTTGACTATGCTTCAGTGGAGAGAGATTGTGAATATATGCTATTACAGGTTCACCTGGAAAATTAAGAAATGTACTTTTTAGTACTTTTTTGGTTTGTATTTATAACTACGTTAGGGCTGGAATTAAAGAGAAGTGAAAATATGGCTGTACAGTAAAGTGCAGATTGTTCCTATTGTTAATGAAAATAAACTACACAAAGGATCACAATTTTGTAACAACAAAAATACAAATAGGAATCCTAATTAGGTATGTTAATTCGCATTAATTATTTATTACAATTAGATATTTTTGAAACTTCCATATTTTCAGAATAGTCAAAAGGATAACAGCCATTAATGTAATAATAACTTAACTTTTGGAGACTTACCTTCTGGAAGATTGACCTTTTTTTCACTTTTTGGGTCAAGACCTAAATATAAAGTGATTAAATACATTAAAATTAAGTAACAATTTTGGCAAAGTAAGGAATGAACATAAATTTTACCAGGAACCAGAGAATGAAAGTAAATGATACACACAGTGCTTAATCAACATGTAGTATTTTAAAGGTGTACCTTTGACTTCAGTCTGGTAGCCACTTATCTGTTTTTGTTCCTGTTTTGATATATTATCAACATCTAAAAATCAAAGATTAAATTAGCATTGAAAACCTGCATTAGACTGTAGATAAATTTTATACTACTACTTTTATTTCATAAATTGAACCCTAACCTTCAATAAGGTCATTACTCTTGTGTTCATCTTGATTCTCAACGTTACTCAAATCACTCAAGTCTGAAGTTATTTGAAGTTTGACATAAATAAAAAACATAGGAGTATGAGTGTTAACATGCAAAGATTTAGCTATATTTATATATATGTAGTATATATATATATATATATATATATATATATATATATATATATATATATATATATATATATGTTTACTTGGAGTTGTATCTGGTTTAAAACAATTTATTAAAAAGATTCTAGATTAAAAAGTACTAAATTTTCGGTAGCTAACTGCTACCTTCATCAGAGTTCTAATGTTCAAGCAGTATAGACAGACTATTATATAGTGTCACTATCCTTGCATGATTGAATAATTGGTATGTAAATTTGAGGAAAATGTTTATGCTCATTCACTGATCTTTTGTCCAAAACCGAGTGCAATGACTCAAGGAAGAGTCTTTTGTTTGTGTTATGCACTTTCTTTTCCAAAATCCTAGCATTCTCCATTGACACTTCATGACCGGTACTTTCTGCATGGTCTTTAATCGCTGACTTAATCTCTCGTCGTACGCCAGGTTTATGCTCAGCCCATCTCGATTTCCATGATCTTTTACTCTCGCCGATATAAGTGAATTGACAATCTGGACATTCAAACTTATATACAATGCCTTTTTATTTCAGAATCTAATTGTTTATCTTTAGGTTTCCCAAGTATATCACCCAAATTTTGCATAGGTTTATATGCCGTACGTACGCCAGCAGTGTGTAGGACTCGTTTGATTTGTTCGGATACCCCTCTTACATATGGGATGCTTGTGAAACAAGTGGCATTACTAGATGTAGATGGAGCTTGAGTTGGTTGACTGGAATGGTCAATGAATTTGTTAGGGTAACCATTAAGTATAAGTTCTTTTTTAGCTCGTTCTCGCTCATTTTTTCTATTCAAGGTGGTTGAGGGAATATTATCAGCCCGGTCAAATAGACTTTTGACAACGGCTCGTTTGTTTTGAATAGGATTGTGTGAATTGAATGACAAGTATTTATTTGTATGGGTCTCCTTTCGATATACATCAATATCCACATTACGATCATTGCTGATAATTACCATAGTATCTAAGAAAGGGATTTGCTCTCCACGCTCAGTTGACGAAGACATTTCAATAGTGAATTGAATGTTCTGGTTGATGGAATTCAAGTGAGAGTGGAATGTGTTAACATCACACTTTCTCAAGCATGAGTTAGAATCATCGACATAACGTCGCCACCAACGAACCGGTACTGGCGAAGTATTTATGGCTATGTTTTCTATCTCCTGCATTACTATTTCTGCGATTACGGCGCTGACGGGAGATCCCATGGCGCATCCAGAGATTTGGTGGTAATACGATCCATTGAATTTAAAATAACTATTGTTTAGCACAAATTTTAGTAACTTGACGATATGTGTTTCTTGCAGGCATGTATATGATTTCCATGTGTCGTTCTCGTGTAGCTTGCGTTGGACTATGTCCAAAGCGAAAGGTACGGGAATTGATGTAAAGAGTGATACGACATCAAACGAAACAATTGTTTCATCAGTTTTGACTATCTTATTTCTGACGAATTCTGCAAACTCAGTACTGTTATTAACCACAAAATCGTTATCCAATCGTAGGTGCTTGAGTATTCTGGCTAGGAATTTGGATAGTTGGTATGTTGGTGAGCCAATGTTACTGTTTATTGGGCGTAAAGGAACCTGACAGTCTGTTTCGTTTTTAAGCGTAAAATGGTCATCGCTGCATGTGAGAGATGCTTTGTGTATTTTGGGTAGACCATAGAATGTAGCGGGAGAGGAGTCGAATGGTTTTAACTGCCAATATTCCTTATCGGACAAATGTCCCGCTCGCTTTAGCTCTTTTAAAAGTTTTTCCAAGTCTATTTCAGTTTTGGTTGTTGGGTTCCTTCGCTTATCAGTAATACGTTTATAGATATTTTTGTCATCAAGCATGTTGGTCACTTGACTCTGATATACAGCCCTACTCATTACAACAACGGAATTTCCTTTGTCAGCTTTTGTTACTAAAATGGTCTTATCAGCTTTTAGATCTTTCAATGCTTTCTTCTCACCGCGCGTCAAGTTTTGCTTAGCAGGTGGTCTTGCTTGCTTCAAGATGGAATAGATGTTAGCTCTTACCTCGTTTTGTTCTTCTTTAGGTAGATCATGTATGCCTTGCTCAACTGAGGCTAAGATTTCTTTCTTCGGTATTTCATTTGGGGTGCTTACGTAGTTCAATCCTTTTCTCAACAAGCTGATTTCATCCTCGTTTAATTTCCTTCCCGAGAGTAAGGGAAAGACACCAAACAAAGTTCCGTCAACTAACACGTAGCGACGACTCGAGTCAAATTCAAAAGAAATGGGTTGTAAACCTCTATATATAAATATATATAAATATATAGCATACATACCTTTGAATTGAGAATTCAACATGCCATTTTCCATTAGATGTACAAATGGGAACACATCAAGTTGGGTTTTATGGAAAGTGTGAGGTGGAAGTGAACAAATATTTATATCAAAGTATTAGGTTAGGACTACACCCTTTATTACTCACCTTGAACATCAAGTTGTCTAATATCATCCATTTCTATTTCTTAAATACAAAAATTAAGAATAGTTAAAATAAAAAATTACACTAAATTGACAAGTACTTTTATATCTATATACATATTTATAACACTTCAAATTCAGCAATAAACTTCAGGATATTTAGTACACTTAATTATTTTATCTATCATATTGACATTAAGAGCAAGACCTGTATGAATGCATTCATGGTAAAGTTATTCAGAAGGCAATAACTTTGAGGTATACAGATATTTTATTAATTAAGAAGACACCTTTTATAAAAATATTTATAAGTTTTTTAGTTTGCACTATGGGGATTGGACTTATTGTACTGTACATTTGTTTTGTCAGCAAGTTCATTAAGTCGTCTCTCTTCCTTTTTCCGGTATTTTAATGTTTCTGAATCTTTTATATGATTAAGTCTCTCAAAAGAGGTAGGCTCCATAATCAAAGATGAAAGATGTCGAACCCGACTTATAGCGACATATGACATTCCAAGTGTAGATTCTTTTTGTCCAATATCAACCCATGCTTTCTCTAATGTCATTCCCTGACTTTTATGAATTGTTAATGCCCAGGCAAGGGTCAATGGTATCTGTTGTCCTTCATGTATGCGGTTATCTATATTAATAGTGGCAGCAAATGGTGGGATAGGCACACAGGACTTTGCACTTAGAATAGATGGTCCAGTATAGTGATCAAATTTGACAATGACAGCAATTGGTAGGTCAGGTGGTTGGTGATTCTGAGCATAAATGATATCAACCACAGTACCAGTTGATCCATTACACAAACCAACTGAAGCCCAAAGGTTCATTGTCAACATGACTTTTGCTCCTTTGCAGATAAAAAGACAAGGTTGAAGGCCATAAAGTTGCTGGGGACTTACATGTTTAACTCTATTGCTTGAGTGTAGTGCATTTATAATAGCAATGGGTTGATTTAATCGAGTTAACTGTTCATAATTATACTTTGCAACCTCCTTATTACTATTGAACAACCTTGTGGCAGTTTTAAATTCATCAAGGTTTTTAACTCTGTTTGGTTGTCTATCAAGTAACTTATTCCAATCAGAAACATTTGTATCTCCATTTCGCAATCTTGTCAACAAATTTCGAAAGCATGTTTGTTCTAAATTTGTACCACTCACTCTTTGGTTAACTTTTAAGGCAACAACATTATTGAACATAATATATGCCAAATAGCCTTGTTGACCAATATCAGTTGATGGTTTTGAGTGATATAAAGGCTTTTCACCAACAGGTGGTAGTTGACCTGGATCACCAACTAAAATAACTGATTTGCCACCAAAAATCTGCTCCTTAAAACCAGTTACTTGTCTACACCTTCGGTCAATCCATGCCATTGTCTTTTGACCTAGCATCGAGTACTCATCAATTACAATGTAATCAATCTGTGCTAGACTTTCTTGTAAAACAGCAAGGCACTGTCCAGATAAATCTTTATGAGAACCTGGAACTACTGGAAGTTTCAAGAGAGAATGAATGGTTACCCCATTAATGTTAAAAGCTGCTTTACCAGTGGTTGCTGTTACAGCACAATTAAGTTTTAGGCAGTTTCGCACTGCATTGATGAGATAACTTTTACCTGTTCCAGCTCCTCCAGTCACAATAAGTAAAAGAGGTTCTTTAAAAGTCTTTTTTGAATGATTTAAAATAATGTCATATGCAAGCCTTTGTTGTTCATTAAAGCAGCTTGTATCAATTGGCACATACTTGGAGGAATATAGAGCATCTTTATTTTTATTCATTACTATCCATTTTGGCATTTCAGTTATTTCCTTCTCAGTATATTTTGCTCGATCTAAAGACCAATCATTAGTAGTTTGATCGCTACTTCGGCAACTATCACTGTTTATGTTATGCATTTGAGCAATTATCATCCAGTCCTCTTGCAGTGTGTTATCATCTGGGTCATTTAACAAAGGCTCATCAGCAACTTGAACAACAGAATGCAATGAATGTTCTAGCTTTGTTTCCCAGTTTGGAACATGCTGTTTGCCATATGGTGAGCTTAAAAAATCCTTCCAAACAGTTATATATGTGCTATCGTTAGGGTCTTCAGTACCCCACACATTATTTAGAGAATCATACCATGGTTTGTACCTAAGCAACTGGTATTTACAGTACAAGCTGTAATTATCCCCACTGGGATTTGGGGAATAATTTGGAAATACTCTTGGAACAATATTTTTGTCTTGATTTTGAAGTTGTTCATTCACAACCTTAAAGTGTGTAACAAAATCAACTAAATTAAATTCAAGTATTTTGGGATACAGGTGCTGATACTCTTTGCGTTTTGCATATATATCCAACAAAGAATCTTTGGTGCAGTAGTTTGAGTTACTTGCATCTGTTACAACTCTTCGCGAACCATTTAAATTAACAGGTACAACTTGGAAAGTAGAGCAATACAATTTCTGTGATAACAATAAATGCATAGTTTCTTGTGCACCAAAATCTCTTTGGCCAAGTGCTTTTATCATGACCTTTTTAACAGCTCTCTCAGAATCAAGATCAGCATTACTCAATATAACTGCATTGAATGCATTATCAAGCACTGCTGACTTAGGCTCACCTTTGGCTGCATATTTAGAAAGATATTCCACACATGCATGATGGTCAATAATTACTTGCATGTCACAGTTAGCTCTCCAACCTTGCAATTGAATTCTTTGATGATTATTTAATCTTGGATCATTTCTTTTGGTGACTACCTTTGCCTTATACTGAACTGTTTTGTCTTTGGTATGTACTTGTTCAAATACCAATTTTGTTCTCTCACAACAATCAAATGGATAATTAAAGCGACACTGGAGTTCATTCGAATTTTTGGTATGCCTAAGACAATATTTTGGGCTGCAGCGTGTATGCCTCTGAACAGTATTGAGCATATCAATGTAATCAGTGTCAAGGTCATTGGCAGGAATATCTAAATAATGTTTACTGCAAGAATGAATTTGTGGTTTTTCCCAATTACCATTTTGAGGCAATTGTGGGTTCCAGGTAGATATCAGTGTATCAACATAATCACACACTTGTTGGGAGGCTTTTTTACCCTCTTTTATGTCTGACAAGACATTTGAATTCTTTAAATTCTTGTTAACTTGTTCAGCCAAATATCCCTTCAATGCTACTTCCGTAAGTTTGCATAAACCTGGATCATTTTTTAACTTTGCCATACCATGGCAATGAATACTACCCCTAGCCTGGAATTCATATCGATACCAATGCCATTCAGCATTTAGAGTATCATATAACCAATACTTAATAAACTCTTCAATACGTTTAGTAAAATACCAATCCACAATATGCGGATTATTAACTACATTTTTTCTTTTCTCATCTTGGGACAAATCACAGGAGTTTGAATAAAAGAGTGAATGGAGCTCAGGCCATTGCATGTCTGCTGCTGAAAATGTAAAAAATATTGTGGGAGCTTCTTTTTGAGCAATAATTGCTTTTAAATCTTCTCTAACTTTGAACCAATAAGAAGGACTGCCTGTGATATTACCGACATATCTTGAGAGTTTTGACATAAAACATGAGTTATTAGCAGCCATGCCTCTTAACTCATCAATAGTAAGATGGGCCTCGGCAGGATTTTGTTTCAGAAAAATTGCAGACTGTTGCAAAGTTCGTTTTCTTTGAATCATATTCAGTGCCCAATAAGAAAATCTAGGATGACTTGCAAATCTGTAGACCCATTTATTATCAATTTTCTCAGCATACCTAATAAGATGCTGTACCTTATTTAGAAAAGGAATGTCATGTAGCAAACCAGGATTGCTCGGGTCACCACTGCTGTCAGGAAACAATGCAGGAAATGCCATTGTGGCTAGAAATGGTGTGCTATACTCATTCAATGGTTCATTACTGATTGATGGCCAATTTATTTTTGCATTATGCAAACATGTTTTTATTGCATCGTTTTCAAGCTGGTCATTGATGCTTAATGGTAAAAAACTACGGCTTGGTGTTTCATGATCAAATATTATATTGTCAATGTCCTCGTTTACATCAGATTTTAGTTTCTCAGACATATTTTCCAGTTCATTAGATTCAGTCTCTATCTTTCTCAAATCATTAGGCACACCATTGTCAGACAAATTCTCAATTGCACTATTATCAATACAAACATCATGATATAAAGGGTTGTGTTTAACCAACCAATACAATGCCTGCTCAACTTTATGCTTCCTGACAATAATATCTTTAAAACTACAATCACTTCCTTTCATTGTAACAATAATCATAGGGATATTCTTTGGACACCTTGGTAAACATTGGGCAAGTTCTTCAACCTTTTGAGGCAGGTTTACACAATGACCACTATATCCTCTCTGCCCACCAGCATTTACAAAAACTTTCATGATAGGAAGAGCTCGGGCAATAAGCATTTCTTCAATCTGGGTTAGATTTTGTAATTGAGGAGGCACAGCAGATGGAATCATAAAATTTTGTGATGAAAACTTTTTAGGAATTCTTTTATCCCTTGAACATCTTGAACAAGTATACTTAGCTGGACATTTAGATTTTGTTTTTAAAGGCCATGCTTCCTGACATATTACACATCGATAAGTAACATACTTTATAGATTTATGAAATGCACTAATATTCCTCTTCGCACAAGAAAAATTACAATTTTGATTATAATCAATTGACGATTTCTGCGGAACACTTTCTTCAGAGCCCCCATTTTTGCTTAATGCATTATTGCTTATCTTGTTTGTATCACAAACAATCTTCTGCGATTTGTTGTTAGTATCCTTAAGTTGACATTGATCAGCCTTGCCATTTTGATTCATCTATCAATTCCCTATTGAGTACTATATTCTTGTTACAAAACATATTCTTTTTACCAGTACTTAAATTATTATTCACACTCTTTTGTATATTACCAACATCGAGCACAACATCATAATGTACTCCATTTGTGTGTTGTAAATATATTGCACACTTGTTCTTAGGTAAAGCATCATCCAGCATTGACCTGGAAAACTTTTGCCATTTAAAAGATTCCCCAACTTTAGTATAAACATAAACATCAGTGCTTAGCAATGAGGATGCAGCAAAAATCTCAATATCACTGCCCCATGCACCTTCATTTGTCATCCTGCTTTGTTCAATGTATGAATTCAAAGACATGTTCATATGTGGAAGCAATAAATTCTCAATTCCTCTCATATGGTTGAGTATTTTAAGCCGGATAACATTGTGATAATTTTGTCTACCAGTAACAACAAAGGATAGAGCACGGAAAAGACAATTACCATCGCCTTGCATATGTTGTACCTTAGAAGACACCTCAAGAATGTTTTGTTTGTGTTGGACTACATATGGCACATACCAAATCAAAGGCAAATTAACCAGAGAACACAGGAATTCTTGTGCACTTTTATCGATTGGGTTAAAGTAAAAATTGATAGCCAAATTCTGTTTGCTATTAATTATTACACAGTCACTTTCAGCACTCCTCTTACTCTCTAACACAAATTTATTAGATATATTTAATCGCTGTTTCTTAGTCAAAAGATTGCCCTCTGCCACTAAATATCCTTTTCTTTTTCCCTGAGATGGCATGAAAACAGGTTGTGGCCTTTTGTTACAAATATTGGAGCACACATCAAGCACAACATCATAATGTACTCCATTTGTGTGCTGTAAATATACTGCACACTTGTTTTCAGGTAAAGTATTATCTAACATTGACCTGGAAAACCTTTGCCACTTAAAAGATTCCCCAACTTTAGTATGTACATAAACATCAGTGCTTAGCAATGAGGATGCAGACAAAATCTCAACATCACTACCCCATGCACCTTCATTTGCCATTTTACTTTGTTCAATGTATGCATTCAAAGACATGTTCATATGTGGTATCAATAAACTTTCAATATCTTTCATATGATTAAGTATTCTATATCGGAGAACACTGTGGTAAATTTCTTTACCTGTTATTACATAAGCAAGAGCACGAAACAAACAATTTCCATCGCTGCTTATAGAATACAGTTCAGAAGGTAGTTTAAGGGCCTTTGAAGATCCATGCTTTAGTTGAGATATTAAAGGAAGATTCACAATTCTACACATAAATTCTTGTGAAAACTTATCCACAGGGTTAAACCAGAACTCCTTTTTTAGTTCCAGAACCATAGTACTGTAGATGTTTATAAATTATAATAATTTTAAATCACAACTTACAGCTTTACTCTTTTTGGTTGACAGGGTCTATTAATTTATGAAATTAAATATATTAAAGAGATGAAAAAAAATTATCAAATAGAATGATCAATGAAGCGCGAATATTAAATCATACAGCAGATTAAACCACACAACACCACAAAATATGAACGAGTGATGTGATTTATGAACACAACACGTATATGAACGAGGCACGTCTTCGCACCAAAAACCAGGAAATATAAACTTTATGAACAGAGTCAAACAAAGTCTGACAAAGCAAATTAAAATGTAAGCCAAGATGTGTGAGAAATATGACTAAACTCACCTTGTTATTTAACACACCAATAGCAGTGTATTGTTAGCACTGATGATTGTTAGTGTAGGCTTTTTATTAAACGAATAGCTAAAAACAAAAAATAGTACCATTACCAAACATTATTTCAAATTTGACATAACAATTAAACTTAAATAATGAACGCATAACGCATTGCCTGCTAGTTTTGTGTAGTCAAGTTTATCTCTCCCATTCATAGCCAGGGGCCGGTTGTATCAAGCCTGTTAAACGGTGGATAAGTTAAAATTAAATAACACTTTTACATCTCTCTTGAATGAGTCAACTTGAATATTATGCACTGAATATGTAGTTGTAAACAGTATCTTTGTATTAAGGTTAAAAACATTTAGTTTGCTTGTTGAATAAAACGATAGACTTGCTTTCTATTTTGAACTTATCCGCCGTTTAAGCTAAACGGGCTTTATACAACCGGCCCCTGAAGACCTAGGGACCTATTAGGTAAATATACATATAAAATATACATAAAACACGCTTTAAAAATATTAATGAGAAAAATGTATAAGTTTGAAACATGAATTTCAGGCCTGTGTAGTCAAATGTATCTTCGATTGAAAGGGGTCCTCTTCAAAACTGCAAACTATTATATATCGCCTGGCAAAATGTAACATGCGCGTCGTCGAAATTCGCACGATTTTTTAGTTTTTACTGATTATTCCCATCATCACAAGCCAGAAAAACAATATTAACACATAAAAATGATCATATCAATCATTCCAATAGAACATAACGCAAAAAAAAACAAAACTCACCGAAATGGTTCCAACAGCAAACAAAGTATCTCTTCTCTCGAACACACGTGAAGCTGGAAAGGCCGAGAGGGCAGACAGCAGCCCAAAATAGCATGCTGTCATTATCCGACCGCAATGCATGCAGGTACAAGTGAAAGAATGTATTAGAGCTACCACAATGCAACGCGCATAGCAAAATCGAGATTTCCCCTCCTATCCTATAGATTAGGAGTGCTGCCTTGCTCGCTCGCTTCAGGCTCGCTCGCTGCGGCAGCAACTATGTTCTGCACTGCATTGGCACCCCCGAATTAGAAATGCACAACATAAAAATATAATTCTATATAAAGTATTCATTGTTTTTGTAGGCAACACTAAGAAGACTTTTATCCCTACGGTTAGCAACTTCTAATGTTTACCTGTACAAAAAATTAGATGAGTTTGGGACAGACTACAAGAAGCATATTGAATTGAAACAACAGAGTGACTTGATGAGCCAGGGAAACAATGTGGTTGAAAATGGAAATTACATGAGCCCTACCATTCCAATGCCTACTGATAACAATTGATAACTTTGACTACTACCAAGAGGTGCACTACATGACAGAAGAGCACCAGAACATCAACAAGCACTATCTTTCAATGATGGCAACAGAGAACAGGGTCACAGGCCATGACCTTTCAAACGACCCTCCCAACAATGGAATCCAGAAAATGGACAAAGGGAAAGGTGTTCCGAGTCAGGCTGATCATCAACAGCAACAATCTAATTACTTGAAGCACGTGGAGCGATTGCTGGTCAAAAATATTCCATACTTTGCATTTCTGGCTGATGTGATAACTCAGCACATTCCACATAAATACAGTAAAGAAATGTCACAAAAATCTGACACAGTAAGTTAACTTTCATTCTTATTATTATACTTCAGTAAATGGTATTTAGTGAAGCTATTTGTTTTATTCACTTTTAAACCCATGTAGTATCAAGATAGGCTTTACTACAACAATAACACTTTGTTTGGGGTAATATGATTTATTCATCATCTCAAGTTTATGATGGAATCTTAGGAATAAATTGGTACTTGTATAGACATTTCTTGGCTTGGTTTAAGAAAGTGAGAATGATGCAGATGGGATTCTTTCAATTCTGAAGAACATCCATCAATATGTTCCATATTGTGATGAAAATGAACGGCTAGATTGCAGGATACCCCTCACCAATTATTAGTATAGGACAGATTTTGACCTAGACAGGTTTTGGCTACGCGTAAGTGAGTGACAACGCGTCAACGCGTAGACTTGTAGAAAAAGTTACTAAAATTCGAGAATATGAAGACTTATATACTCATCAATGTACTTGTTCCTTTTTTCTATAGTTTTCTTCTCTTTTTTGTTTGTACATTATTACATAGGTACATTTGGAGAAACAATGCATGTTAAAAGAAGTTTCTTTATTAAGATAGTACTTATGTATAGTAAAAAATGTGCTGCGCAAAATTTAAACTTTGTATGTTGAAAATGTTTGATCAAATAAATGTGCATAACATACATGACTTGGATTTTTAAGCGATACAGTGTATCTGTGTGCCGTGCTTGTATAGGAAACTAGCACAATTGCAATTATTACTACACAAGCGAGCGATAGAACAATAACTTTTCAGTGTACTTAAAGAATCCACATTTATTAATTATAACAGAAATTACATGTAATGGAAATTGCATAATATGAATAATAACACACTTTCGATTTAAGCATTCAATGGAAAAAGTTAGGCGAAGAAGTTGTCGTTAACATGTCCCGCGTTTACCAGGCTTCTTTTTAAGCCTGGTCTGACAGAGGAATGCAGATGAAGGCAAAACTTTTCAGTGTATGTTTCTCGGATATAAGACTGGTCCACTGAGTAATGGTCGTAGGGTCCTTCTTAATTAAAATGTTAGATGGTTTCGGTTGGCGGGGGACTCATACAGACACGAGCTTTCCATAATTTGAAAGAGTGAATGCGCTGTGTTTAAATTCTTCTACGGTTACGCTTCTCAGCTTTCTTGGGCCTGATTGTTTGAACGCCCTAAAGGGTACAATAGGTCCTGCAATTTGTAGGATTGCAACATTAATTTCGTCCTGTTGTGGCTGCGGGGTTTCCTTGTCTTTGCATGTGCTGAGGATGTCATCAATGAACTATATTAATGAAAAAATTGAAGAGGTGCGGTCAGGATTAAACACAGCGATAACCTTACTAGAAATAAATATATTCCAACTGAATAATTACTATATACAGTGCAGTAAACACACTGCAATAAACACACGCGTGTATGAAGTGGCAAATTCACAAATGTTGTGTTATCGATATGCAAAAAAAAGGTCAATATATTCAAAGATATTAAAAAAAAAAGTTGCTGGCTTTGGTTTGGGGAGGTCATGGGCCAAAACGGATTAGGGCCACATCGGCTTAGGGCCAAAGATTAGGAACACGGGGGTTAGGGCCAAAGGTTAGGTAAGGGGTGGGGTTAGGGCTAGTTGCCGCGAATTTGTCATATTGATAAATTCGGACGTGCTTAAGAATTTAGTTATATAGTAAATTCAAAGGTGGAGCTCATGCTGTTAAAGTCTTACCGAAGTCGCTATGTCTTTCTGGGCGTTCGAATAGGTGATGAGTTTTTGCACTCGGCACACAGCGGTCAATGGAACCGCCGTTCTAGGTACAGCAGGTTTTTCTCCTAGTAACAGTTTGCTGGCGATGTGGTTAAGTATATGCAGGCACACTGACACTCTTTTGATTAGGTCGAAAGTTTTACTTTTAGGTGGCGGATATCCTTCGGAAATTGCAGCATTTATAATTTCTATTTCATCTGATTGTATTTCTTTTAATGATGCCTGAGCTGCTTTTGTGAAGGTGTACGTTCCCTTTTTGCTTCCCACGTCCGTGATGCTTTTTAACAAAAGATCATTTTGGGCGCGCAAACCTTCCACAGTGTCACTGATGATTGGTCGAAGGCAATTTGGAAAACAATCAGAAAACGGTCGAGTGATCCGTATCCTTGATTCATGCGAGCTATTATTCGTGCTGCGAATGCTACCTGAGTTGCACCAACGATTGTGAAAGGTGCGTTTTCAGGAATATTCCGTGTTTTCTGGGTGGCAAATCTATACGATACACGCTCCCCGGAAAATAGCTCAGATAGAAGCTGGGCATCGCCAGTTCCATTCTCATCATCAGACTTTAACAGCTTTTTGATGAAGTCGTAAAGTTCCGGTGAGGCAACGAAGCTTTTTCCATGTTCAGAGATGATTTTGCCTAAATGCCGACGATGTGCATTTTTCGATGACGAAGTTTGGCAAGTCTGCATTTTCAATAATGCTTGTTATAGGTTTGATTGCAGTTTCCTTCAATGCTTGTGACTTTCCGGTTGTAGCTGGTCCCACGTATATTACATAGATGTTGAAAGGAACATCAAGATGACCATGTTTTATTGTTTTGCCGGCGTTCCCAGCGAGGAAGGCCGTCGTGGTTATTATGCCAGGGACCAAGTATCCCACACTTGTACTGAGCGACTTTGACAAGTTCTCAAGAAAGTCGTACACAGCGTCATCGAAAAGATCTTTATAGTGGAATGGCAAGTCTATTAACCTTTTGTGAAGTGAAGACCAGGTTCTCTCGCTTTGTCGACTTATTTTCGACAGTTTTCAGCAAGACATAACTTGTCGAACAACTGCAGGAACGAAGCAAACAGCTAAATGAAAAATATTTAATTGGGTACGGTTATTAAGTACTGATTAAGCAGCTATAATAATTCATGACAAGTTGTTTGGTATGTATAATGGTTATAATAAATGGTCAGTCATGCATACACTTCGTACTATTGGGATTTATAATGACTAACTTGCAGTACCATTCATTTTGATTGTGGCTATACAGGGTGAGTCAGAAAAAACTTACACCTATGGGGCGCATTTCGATAGACTTCTATTGAAATTGGCCTCATAGGTGTCAGTTTTTTCTGATTCACCCTGCACA
This sequence comes from Dendronephthya gigantea, assembly GCF_004324835.1. Classification (NCBI taxonomy): domain Eukaryota; kingdom Metazoa; phylum Cnidaria; class Anthozoa; order Malacalcyonacea; family Nephtheidae; genus Dendronephthya; species Dendronephthya gigantea. The sequence continues at coordinate 323,185 of NW_021163072.1, forward strand.
AGGGTAAGTAAAAACTAGGGATCCAAGGATAGTGCAAAGTTTTCATGCCCTGTAATACCTGAGCAACCAGACGTTTGTCCCAACATAGAAATTTTGACTTATGCCAGTAAAAATATAACAAACTAGGTTAAACATTAATCAAAAGGAAATTACTCAAAGTACTCAAATACGTTAGCCGCAGATACTGTCACTATTAAATTATAGCTAATTTTAGTTGCCCATGTAAACCGGCCAAACCAGGCGCGATTTTCTCAGTGTAGTCTCTTTTCTTCGTCAAACAACTGTGACTACATTCACTACATTTATATGATGGCTACAATTTATCCGTCACTTCATAAGAATAGCCAAAATAGTTGTGTTGTAAATAATGTAAATAAACCGCGGTGCATATTATGTCTATGATGTGGATACTTCGACCCGTAAATCGATACAAAACAATATACTTATAATCAATACTGTATACCGCCAAAATGTTTTGATTACTGCACAAAATGTCCGTTTTGTATAGTATCATTGATGTACTGTATGCAGAATATCAGGTATTGACTTGCTATCAACATAATATACATTCGTGTAAGAGTCTATCAATACATAAACAACACAGCGTCGTTTCTTCCTGACCTCTTAGCTCTATTTATGGAATAAACCTTCCAAATTATATTTGTGTTGAATTGAATGCTCATAATTCATAACATAAGTTGATAAAGTGCGTAGATCTCAAATAACTGCTCGATTTTTACGCCCGGAATGTTCTGAAGCAATGCTCGTCGCTCCTCGTTTCTTTACATCGTGAATAATGTTCACGTCTCGACGGCACATGCGCAGTTGCGACGTGTAAGAAAGAATCGGGTTTTCTGGGGGGGAATTCTACCCAAATCCCTTTAAAAGAAAACCCAAACTGCGGAAAAGCAATGCTTCAAAATTTACAGTAACCGCCAAAATCCCTCAATATTTTGGTGAACTTTGTAAAAGGGGTATAGTGCATTAATAAATAAAGCAAGTTAAACGGATTTAAAAACTTTAAATTACTGATCATATACAAAAAGTTACTATACGCATAAATCAACCTACCCCCCCTAAAGTTTACACTATGACTGACTGTCTGACTGACTGACTGTCTGACTGACTTACTGACTCGTTTGAATTTTCGCCACTCATTACAATACTGCAAAGTTTCTCAAACTTTGCACTAAAAACTAGCAGTCTTTCAAATTCAAATTTGAAGCAACTAGAGCTGCTGTAATTTGACAGAAGTTGTTTAAATATTTCAAAAGGTGTAGGAAGCATATCAAATAAGTCAACCGTCAATTGATGTAAAACAAAAATCTTGCCTCCCCCCAAAAATGCATTCTAATCGTGCGAGAATTAATAAAAATAGAAATTTACATGGCGGTGTAGTGTCTCTATGATATTTTATTAATCAGTCCTTCCATTGTTCACAACACACGAAATGGTTGTACTGAGTAATTGTCATGCATTATCTTGTTATTAAATAAAGCGTATATTAAATACTGCAAGGTTTTGATATTGGGGAAGTTTTGAGTAACTTGTACTTTAGAGGAACATGTATACGGTGAAACAAAAGAGAAACATTGGGTGTCAAGCTGGCTCGGCGGAGTCTGCTAGGGTCAAAAAGGAAACACAAACTGTGGCACCGACATTAGAAAGTTACGATCGCGAAGCTAGAGGGGCGAAGCGAAATTTTACGACATACAATATCTTTAAAGATCAGATCCTGTGCAACAAAGAATATATGCTCAACTGGTTGAAACAAGAGAAATTAATACTTGAGAAACGCAGCTGCGACGAATGTGGGAATATGATGAGGTGGGTAAAATGTGTTGATCGGAAGGATGGCTACAAATGGATGTGTCGTAAAAAAATTGGAAAAAATAATCATTACAAAGAAGCAAGTATAAGAAGGAATAGTTGGTTCGAAAAATCAAATATGAGTATGGAAGAAGTTCTTAAATTCACCTACTGGTAGTCAGTTAAGTTACAACAAGACCAAATTATGCAGCAGTTGTCGTTAGCTACCCACACCGCTGTTGATTGGGACTCATTTTGCCGCAAAGTTTGCGAAGTAACCATCATGCGCGAGAGTTGTAAAATAAGGGGTGAGGGAAAAGTTGTCCAGATTGACGAAAGTTTGTTTGGAAAAATGAAGTACCACAGGGGCCACGTCGTGAAAGGGCAATGGGTATTTGGTGGTATAGAGCAAGACTCTAGGAAGTGTTTTATGGTTGCAGTGGAGTGTCGATCAGAGGCCGTTCTTCTGCCTTTTATTCAACAGTGGGTTGAGCCTGGCACGCTGATTATCTCAGATTGTTGGAAGTCGTACAATAATCTGGAAATCATGGATACAAACACGCCACTGTCAATCATTCTGTTGAGTTCGTAAACAAAGACGGACAGCACACCAATAAAGTCGAGGGACTTTGGAGATTGGCGAAGGCCAATTTACCAACAATCGGAGTCAGACAAGGGCAACATTCCAGTCATCTAGCCGAATTTATTTGGCGTCACATTCATAAAGGCGATGATTTGTTCATTTCTTTTTTAAACGATGTAAAAAAAAATTACGATGTTGGTCATTAAAAAGCTAAATTTTCCACCTTTCTATTACAATGTTGAGAATAAAGTGCATGATTGAGGATATATTTATATTGGGTTAAAGTAGGGTAAGGGTTACAATTAAGGTTTGGCGTAGATGGGTTCGGGTAGACGGGTTGTCACGTGGACGGGTTGACGCGTAGACGGGTTGACGCGTACACAGGTGACACGTAGACGGGTTGACACGTAGACGGGTTGACGTGTAGACGGGTGAGGCGTAAATGGGTGACGCGCAGATGGGTGACGCGCTGATGGGTGGCACGTAGACAACTTGACGCGTGGACGGGTTGATGAGTGGACGCGTAGACAGGTACGCGTGGAAGGATTGGTGTGGTATTCTGCAATTGCTCGAAATGAACAAAGGCAGTATGACAATGAAGGAGTTGGTGACCAATTGACAGTCAAACGAGCAGTAAATGGACAGGCATCATTGGCAAATGGATTTACACCTGAGGGGAGATTGGGAGGGCTTCATTTTGAAATAGCAGATTGGCATGCTGGAAACATTGTATATTGTCTATTTTTAGAGGTAATATTGTACACTTTGTGTGCATATATAATATACTGTACATGTATTGCACTAATCTAAATGCTTTAACTATTATTCCCCAACGGCATGTTTCCATACTATATATAGACACTTCATGAATTTGTTTGATAGCAATAAAAACAACTAAATTTATCAATTAATGGATTACCCTTTGCACCTTGATTTTGATACATTGTCTTGTGTTCACTTGAGCAAATCCAGGAAGTGTTTATTAGTTACCATTTAATAAGGGGGATTGCAAATAGAACTAATTGAGTTTAATTTACTTTTGTTAGATTGCATTCAGTAACTTATTCAAAGGAGCATCTGCATCTGACAAATGTACCATGTATAGTGACAGAAACCTCGTAAACAGGCGTAATGTGAAGAGTGATGTTTCTTCTGCAGCCAACGCTTGTAGAAGGTTTTTCGAAATTGAAATTGTAGCTAGACTTGTTGCTGCTGGTCTAAAGGTTTTGGAAATGGATGATGTGGATGAAAAATCTAGTGAAGTCAATGCATATGATGGTCCTAAAGATGGGAAACTGGAAAAGAAAAAGGACTTGTCAAAGATTGCCTCTGAAGTTGTTGATAGGTTTGTTTCACTGTAAAATATTGACTGAAATATGTCAGGGCCAGATGATCATGAACTTGTATGACATACTTTAACAGTGGAGATTTAGCGGTGGCATGCAACTTTCTTTTTGTGGGTAGCTGCTGTGCATGCGTGGCTAACCACTATGTTGTTGAAAAAGTGTCTGTGGGTATACGTATATCTGTTAATCTTCGGGGATCATCACATAAACGAAAGGTGACGAACATACTGTTCGTGCTTCCGGAAAATTTTGTCTGTTTTCTTGTGAACAGATGGTTTAGTTAAGCCAGAATTTCATTCGAAGGGCTGCTTTGAGTTTTGGCAAATTTCTATATAAAAGTTAAGGTAAAGTCAATGTTGCATTATTTGTGTCAATATTTGTCATTTCAATCATTCATTTGTCCACTGTGGTACGAGTGTACAAATCTTTAATACTACTGCATGGCTTGTTTACAAGTTTCATTGACAATATCTTATCACTGTGGTAATCAGTCCACATTGATCATCATTCATCATTGATATAAGACGTGTATTGCTGAGCAGTAGTTACCAGGAAGGTATGTCCTGGGAGCTGGATTTTCCTTCACATCATTTGAAAGTAATAATGGCACAACATAAACATTGTGATAGTATATAATTTGAACATACCATAAGCACAATTCACTGTTCTTTTGACTCTTAATCAATTGGTTCTTGAGATATGGCAAGCAAAAACCTTGCCATTGTGCAGGTATTTAAATTGAACCTTGCCATTGGCAGGTATAAATAAAACAACAGCCATTTCTGCTGATATACTCAAACAAAATATTAAGTTTTTTTCAGTGGTTCACAAACATTCTTGTGGGTTTACGGCGGGAACAGAGATTCGACCAGTAATTATGGCATGATCTGAGGAAAGTTGCAATGCTTACATAGGATATAGCAGAATCTGAGTTACGGTAATCACAAGATGGTGGTCAAGATCAAGGTTACCATGGTTGCGAGTAGGGGTCTCCACACGCTGTATCAAATTATTAGAATCCAACAGATCAAGAAACAAGATGGCATCACAGTTTGTTGAAACATAATTGAGATGGAAATTGAAATCACCAACCACTAGTAAACAACCAGGAAGGTCAGCCAGGTTCTCAATGAGAATTGGGAACTCATTGAAGAAAATACCTGCAGACAAACGATTTTTCTTAGATGGAGGTGGTCGATACACCGCAATGATGCACAGACAAGTGGATCCACAGCTTGTATACTCAAACAATCAGATAAGACAATTTATAGGTTTTTGTTTCACAGATTGAGGGCCGGGATTTACAGATATATCCATAAATATTGTTATATCAAGAGCAGGGCCAAGTCCAGGAATCAGCAAGCAAGTACAGCCATGCTTAGTCTATTTCATTAGAGCCCTTGTTTGGCAACAAGAACCATAAGTTGACTTTGAATTCACAGTTCAGGCCACATTGCGTATTAAAATGTTATACTTCATACCTACATCTAGAGAACAATTCTATATAGGCACTGTAATTGATAGCATTGCTTTCCAGAATGACTGTACAATGAACAGCCAGTTATTATGTTTACCAAAACTCGAGACGTTTTAAAATGAACTCACATTTATTTAACAAGTTCTGGCCTTTTATACAAAACACTATACGATATTTGCATAACATAAAACAATTAACATACACCTAATAACATAAAATTAACATAAACATAACATTTCCTCCGCCACAAAACTGAGAGTTCAATGTTAATAGTCAGTACTCTTAGTAATTATATCTATATAACTATAATAAATCTACTTATTCTATTTCTATTTTTTTTTGTTAATTTTTCTCTACCGATAAATAGAGGCATTTCAAAGTCTATTAAGAGATTATACTTCTTCTATTAAACGTTTTGGTTTAGTGCGAATACGAATTGGATACCTGCGAGTACTTGAAAGTTTTTCCCCACCGTTTAAAATACCAGTAATAGGTTCTTCTGTATTCGTTGATGTTGGTAGTGGAACTGGAGATAGTGAGTCGGTTTTCGGGATTAAGGTGGTAGTGGGACTTGGCTCAATGGGTTGTCCTGGGTTACCATTACTTGCCACACTGACTTCCGGCGTTGAAGATAAAGCAGTTGGTGGTGACATAACATCAGCTGCAGTTGATCCGGCGAGACTTTGTAATTGATCCACATGTCGTTTCCAAAACAGATCACCAACCTGAACTCTATAAGTAATTGGACTTAACTTCATTTGAACCACTCCCTTTATCCATGGATCCTTTCGTGGTCGATAGTCTTTCACCATTACTGGATCTCCAATTTCCAAGTTACGCAGTGGAGTTTGTGGTAAATCTTTAGATTTTCGCTCCATCTTAGCAGACAAACTAGGATGCAAAATGTCCAGTCGGGTTCGGAGTCTTCGACCCATCAGGATTTCAGCTGGCGTGCAACCCGTAGCAGTGTGTGGAGTCGTGCGATATCCCAAAAGAAAACGTGCCAATTTCTCCCCAGCAGATCCCTCTTCCTTCTTACGAATCTTCATGGCATCTTTAAACGTTCTGACTGCTCTTTCTGCCTCACCATTTGAAGCTGGATGATACGGCGATGATAAACGTTGTCGAATTCCATTCAACTTTAAGAACTCTTTCATTTCCTCCGCCACAAATTGAGGACCATTATCTGACACGATCTCTTCGGGTAGACCATGAACTGAAAACAGGAAACGTAACGCTTGAACCGTGGCAGCAGCGGTAGTTGATGACATTGATAGGACTTCAATCCATTTAGACTTGGCATCTACCACCACTAAATACATCACACCATCCATTGGACCCGCAAAGTCTATATGAATTCTTTGCCATGGACGCACAGGCCAAATCCAAGGATTACTCACCTTCAAGGGGGACTTACAACGGTTAGCTTGACAACTGGTGCAATCTCTGACAGTCTGTTCAATGTCTTGATCCAATGTTGACCACCACACATGTAAACGTGCCAAAGATTTCATTCGCACCATTCCTGGATGATTCATATGTAACTCCATCAACACTTGCTCTTGATATCTAGTTGGAATCACCACTCTGGTTCCTCTAAGAAGACAGCCTTCTTCTACAGTAAATTCGTCTTGCTTGGTGAAGTAAAATCGAAGTTCCTCATGCAAACTACCTTCCTCTGGCCAACCATGCAACAAGAAATAAACCACGCGTGACAAAACAGGATCTTTTTGCGTAGCTTCTCGGATCATACAAACCGAAATCGGTGCCCGTTCCAGTTGAACTCGATTTACTTCTTCAGCTTCTGAAGTCCACCCATCTGGCTCTTCCACAACTTTCCTCGGCAACCGGGACAACGCATCAGCATTAGCATTATTCTTGGAAGTTCGATATTCGATATCATATTGATACGCCCCAAGTTGAATCGCCCATCTCTGCAGACGTGATACTGCTAACACAGGAACACCACATTTAGGTCCCAGAATCAATGTGAGAGGCTTGTGATCAGTTATTAACGAAAAACGCCGTCCATATAGGTACTGGTGAAACTTCTTCAATCCAAAAATTATTGCCAAGGCCTCTTTTTCGATCATAGAATAATTTTGTTCACTAGCGGAGAGTGTTCGAGATGCATAAGCTATTGGTTGTTCTTCTCCATCATCAGATACATGCGATAGTACAGCTCCTATTCCACAGGACGATGCATCAGCAGCTAGTCTCACGGATTTCTTGGGGTCATAATGTGTTAACAATGGTGACTTCTCCAAAGCTGACTTTAAAGTTGCAAATGCCTTCTGACAGTCGTCGGACCAGTTCCAAGGAACATCTTGGGATAGCAACCGATTAAGAGGATTTACCAAAGTTGCCATATCCGGAATGAACTTGCGATAATAGTTCACTAATCCTAAGAATGACTTTAAATCTGTTGGATTTTCTGGAATTGGAACTTCCCGAATGGCTTGAACTTTACGAGGCGAAGGATGGATTCCTTGTCGATCCACCACAAATGCAAAATACTCCACTGAGGGTTGCAGGAACACACACTTTGATTTCTTCAGCTGAATTCCCATACTCTGAAGACGATTAAGAGTGCTGTTGAGATTTCGCAAATGTTCCTCATCATTCTTGCCCGTAATGATCAAATCATCAAGAATACCTCCAACTCCTTGTAGACCATTCAACACCACGTTCATAGTCTTTTGGAAAATGGCTGGGCTTGAGGCTACTCCAAAAGGCAATCTCGTGTACCGATATAGCCCCAAATGAGTGTTAATCGTAACATATGGCTTTGACTCGTCGTGCAAAAGAACTTGTTGATACGCGGATGATAGATCAATCTTCGAGAATTTCTCGCCCCCGTTTAGTTTTGTAAATAATTCCTCAGCAGTAGGCATTGGATATTCTTGCACATCAAGACAGGGATTAATGGTGACTTTATAATCCCCACATATCCGTACACTTCCATCTGGTTTCAATACTGGCACAATTGGAGTTGCCCACTCAGAGAACTCGACCTTTTCCAACACCCCGAGTTCCTCCAACCGGTTTAGTTCCTCGCCGATTTTGTCTTTCAGAGCAAATGGAACAGGTCTGGGTTTGAAAAATTTGGGCGTCGCGTTTGGCTTCATCTTTAAATGTGCCTTCACTCCTTTGACCGTACCCAACGAATCATCAAATAACGAGGAATACTGACTAGTTAGTTGCTCCACATTGTTGACCCGCTTAACTGAAACTTTCTTTATTTGACTCCAATTCAGCTTTAACACCGACAACCAGTTGCGACCTAATAGAACAGGGCCTTCATTATTAGTCACTATAACAGGTAGATGAGCCTTTTGGTTCCCATACACCACGCCCACATCAATTTCACCCAACACCGGAATTTCGTGTCCGGAATAACTTCGCAATTTAACGTTGGACTTTCGTACTGGTTTTGTTGACGACAATTTCCTCCAGACGCTTTCTGGCATAATTGACACCGCAGCTCCCGTATCCACTTCCATCGTTACTGGTTTTCCTTCAATCGATACAAGTACTTTCAGCTCTGTATGTTTTCTCCCCGAATCAGTCAACATAAACACCGGCCATGTTGTATCCATAACCTCTTCTTGGCTTTCCCGGTCACTTTCAACGTCGCTCTCTGTCTTTACGTTATGGATTCCGCTCGATTTCTTTTTTTTCCATATGTCCCATGAACGACAGATTAAAACCAACATTTGGCTGGGCAGCTTGCCCTTCTTCGTCCATCGTAATCCACAAAATCCTCGTCGCCAATTATTATGTTTACCAAAACTCGAGACGTTTTAAAATGAGCTCACATTTATTTAACAAGTTCTGGCCTTTTATACAAAACACTATACGATATTTGCATAACATAAAACAATTAACATACACCTAATAACATAAAATTAACATAAACATAACAATTGATGACAAAGATACCAAATAATGCAGAGTTAAAAACATAATAAACAGGACAAACTAAAACGTGGCAGCCATATTAGCGCACTATGTATTATTATTGGAATGCACTATATATTATGATTCGTTTGCTGATACCTCAAGATGGAATGGTGACAGTGTAGACTGTAGACATTTCTTCCTGTAATTATTCTACTTTCCAAGTGCAAAAATTACACTTGTCCATTTTCTGGGCCAAGCCATTTTTTAACGATGAGTTTACTGAAAAGTTGTATCCACAGATTCATTGCTTTTCTTATTGACTATAAGCCACCAATGTTAAGACATATAATTCCCATATTTTGTTTCGAGGATTAGTGTTTAGAAGTGCATTGTGTTCGCTCTTTTATTTAAAACCAGAAAACAAGAAAATAATTATTGGAGTTAACCAAAATAATCCTAAGTTATTGAATATGCTAAAAGGGAAGGAGAGGAGGAGGGATAGGTGTGAAGAAAAAAAAGAAAAAACCTTTTTGATAACATTTTGATGATAATATTTTCAGACATACATACCAATGAATATGTTCTTTTGGACAAATAATATACAATAACTTAAGGTACACACACAGAAGAAATAAAGGTTGATGGGATTTGTAACAGAATCCCATGTCTAATTTCAAACTGTATAGTTTGTCATTTCATGATGCATTGCTATTGGTAGTATGTGCTAAACAATCTAGGTGGTTTGTTTCTTCAAGCTGGTATTATAAATTAGGTGGTAATCTCAAGCTTGTTTATTGCTCATACGTCGTGGGTTCAATGACCAGTTGATCTCGCGCTAAGCTCGCAAAGCATGATTTCCAACGCAAATAGAAATCCATACCAGAAATCTGTGCGCACGTTTATTTGTTAAATTTTTCTGGCTGCCAATGGAGCAAAGAGCGATGTTTTGTTCATATTTTGGTTGATCTTTTGTGATTTTTGCTGCGAATTGACAAAAGAAATGAAATACAAGACATGAATGATTTTTGGTGCATCTGAAAGACAAATAAACCAGATACGAACTGAAATCATGTTGATTTAATGCATATTTATTGTTGTCGGACTTGTATTCGGACTTGAACAGGCTAGTGATAACTAAATATTGCTTAAAAATTAGACTTTCTGAGATGCCGATTTCTGTATTATTAAGGTATTTCAATAAATATTTCTGTTTTATAATTATTTTCTTGGTTTGTGTTGTTTTCAATCCGATTTTAAGGGTAAAAACAAGTTGTACTTTACGTGCAACGTGGGCAAGTGACAAATCGAACATACTGAGTTTTGGCGGGCTTTACAAACCTCTGTCTGTTTCTTGTATCGATAAATATTTCAAAATGACTTCCTCTTCAAGTAATTTTCGCTGTGAATACTCTGAATGCAAGAACGACTACGGTTCCTACAATAATTTATTGCGCCATTATCGAGCCAACCAACAACACAAGCCGGAGAATTTAGTAAATAAGAAAAAACTGAGTGCCATTGAGCTTGTTAAAGATGTACTTTTGCTAAGTAATATTAGTGAAGTAACCCGTTCTGCAAGAGGAAAACCTTTTATTAGTTGTCTAAGTGTGGAAGAAGTGAAAGAGCATTTTCCGCAGCCTGTTGTTCACCATGTAAGTCCTTTGGAGTTTTTGTTGTCAAAGGCGACTTCAAATGGCCATGTAAACACGATGAAACTTCTGCGAGATTTTAATGGTTTGAAACAGTTGTTGTTTGATAACTATCCTGAAATGAAACCATTTGTTGAAGAAAGTGTTGCTGTAAAGTCTGTTGGAATGCCTACTTTAAATGATATGGTAAACTTTGTGCTAGAAAACAAGACATTATGTGCAGTGCTATACTTGAAGCTGAGAATGGAAAGATATTCAGGGAAGGATTAATGCCACTTGTTTTTGAAAAGAACAAAGACAAATTTCTTGAATTTGTGTCGGGAATTGTAGGTTCATTTTCTATTGGGCAAAAACAACTCCAAGATGTTCTGCAAAATACCTGGGGAAAGTATCTCTCAGCAGTGCTTGGTGTCAATGTCATTCCGCCTAAAGCCCTTATAGTAGAACACCTGAAGAAAAAAAAGCAAGAACTGACAGAGCTGATAGGTCTGAATTTTGAAGTTCATGATGATATAGTTGTGGCAAAGGTTAATGTTGCTAAGTATTTGGAGTACCTGCTCTCTTGCCCAGCTATCAGGATATCTGAAATTGCACCCAAGAACAAAGTGCTTGTATACCAGTTTACAGATTTAGCTCCATGGTTAAAGTGGTCGAGGTATTTCACTGGTATCACCACCTCACGTCTGAAAGTTGTTGAATGCCACAACCTTAACCGACTAGTCATTACTGTAGGTGTATACCTTGGTCCAGATGATTATGACACGATCAAGAAATGTTTTGGAGGTTCGTATGAAGAGTATGCTCAATTGAAAGAGATTCATGTTCCCAAGTGTGAAAGTCCCATCCAAGTGTATTATAGAAGTTGTGCAGATGGCAAACAGCGTCGGATTGACACAGGCAGTAGTTCTTCAAGATCGACATTCCCAATTCCAGAGGCTCCTGAACACAACCACCTTGTTGGGTAACATGTTGGGTATCTCCACTGGCCCAGTCTGGACAGTTCAAGACACAAAGGAAGCAGAGTAGAATTGGATGAAAGACAAAACCCCACTTCCAAGATCGGAATTTGCACGAAACAACTTAGGGGCAACCAAGGGAGAGTAAATCTTACTAACTGTGATATGTAACATTATTTTCCAGGAGCAATGCATCTTGCCATTAGATCTGTGGAAACTTTGTCAGTACAAATTGGCATGTTTGCAATTGGTAAGTTAGGACTAACAGAAAAGTTTCTGCCCATCCCAATGCCACAGACATTTTCAACAAGTATTAGGGAAAAAATGCTCTGAATATTATTTGCATGTGCTTAAGATACTTGCCCAGTGTCTTGATTTAGTTAAAATAATCAAGTTAAAATAATTTAATTTCATAGATAACTTGAGTTTACTCAACAATATTCAGACAATGTTTTTATCCTATGGGCTTGTTGTAATTCAAATGAGCATGGTTGTAATTCAAATCTGATTGCAAAAATCCAATACCAAATTTTCCTTGAAACTTACAACATTAACTAGTTTCTCATGCAGCTTATTAGCTGTTAAAGACAAAGGTTAGGGTCAAGGTTAAAGTGGGAGTAGGATTACAGTATACCCCACACTAACCTTTGGCCCTAAACCCATGTCCCTAACTGGTGAATTGCCTAAATGATTGCCTGCATGTATCGATAGGCGTAAGCAGATCACAAGAAAAGTGGATAGAATTCTTAAAGCACATAGCGTGATTTGTCAAAGTGGAAAATGGGCATCTCAGAGTGAAATTTGATGAGATTGGTGTACTTTCATTTGGTTTCAAAATACCTGGTGTTCTAGCTACAGCTGGTTTTCAAAGTTTCAGTCTTGATGTCCTTGTGACATTTTGGTCCGGCTTAACAGATGTGTTTCAAAACCTACTGCGGCCACAACCAACTTTAACTGGAAAAGAATATGAAATTTTAGCTAGAGTTCTCCTTGGCTTCCAAGCAGTGGTTATCTTTGGTGTTAAAGCAATTACACCATCAATTAAACAAGCTGTTGTATACACACCTTACTATATTAACAAAGCTTTGGCAGATGGCAGAGAAATTGGGCTTTCAATCACCTTGGAACATTATTCTGATGCAACCATGGAGACAGCATACAAGCAACCAAAAGAAGGAAATTTTCTTTTTAGTGGTGGAAGGGATGGCCCCACAGATGTTGTTGAATACCAAACGTGTGTCCTAACACAGGTTTTCCAAAATGAAATTTATCACATTTGGGATAAAAACAATCAAATGAAATCAAAGCGACACAAACCAACTGATTTAGATTAATCAACAACACAAGATGTTAAAAGAAGAAAAATTCAGGTAAAAAAATATAGTAATTTGAGGTGACAAAGAATTTATTAATTATAGTAACTTACTAACAGCCTACCAATGCATCACTCAATTCCACTGGGCAGAAAATATTTTGCTACTGGTCAAAATATTTGTCTGGACTGATAACTTTTGACTGCTATGTAATTAGTCAATATCAGATTAGAATGATGCATAGCAGACAAGGGCAACAGAAGCTTGCAACCAGATCTTTCTGCAGCAAAAATCAACTTTTTAGCAGTCAATGATTTTTCCACAACAGTTGCAACAGTTTGCAGTTGTTTACATGTCAGCTTGTACAATTTAGTAGGAACTTTTGAACTTCACAACAAAGTTCAGAATAGGGTGTCATAGGACAATGTGCCATGCCATGCGGTAGGGGCCTGGGCCGAAAGTAAATAGTATAAAAGATGGCGTCTTGTATATTATTTTGTATTCAGTATTAGAAACTTAGATGGAGATCATTTAATAAAGTATAGCAATATCACAACATAGGGTATACAATATTTAGGGGAAATGTACATGAAACAACTATAATATAAGGCCTAGTAGCACATTTATTTGCAAATTTTCTCACTCACTAAGTTGGTAACTAAAGTCTTTTTTTATATTCACACGATTCTTTTCCAAAGCACGTGCAAATGTGCCTGCCTTAATTTAAATAGCTGCCAAGGGAACTTGAGATTAGAAACTTGAGATTAGAAAATTGAGATTTTAAAGTACCTTTAGTTGCCAATTATGAAAATTTGTTATAGTTACCTTTTGATAATGAATTTGATGATGATCACTGTGATTTGGTTAACTTTGATCAAAACAAGATGCCATCTAAGCAAGATGACCAATTGGTAATATTAATTTTTTATGGATTCTGAATAATTCATAAATAGTACAATAAGTTAATTAGCCACTCCATAAATCTATTTTCTAAAGCCTTCCAATCCAATAAATGAAGCCAATGAAGATGATGTTGTTGCACTACCCATTGGACCAGATGAAATAGCATGCCTTGCAAATACAAAAGTTCCAGATGGTTCATATAATGAATGTAAAGCACTGAAAGATGACTTATGGAACCATGGTCAGAATAACCCAGTTCCTGCAACATTCATTGATAAAGACTCTGTTGCTGAATATGTGCAGTCACTTGAAGGTCGAACTGGTGTGATATCTTGCCACTTGGTAACAGCCACATTAAGCAATGGAACAAAATCAATTGTGTGGAGTAGGGTTGATGATCCCCATGTTTCGAAAGAAAAAATTGATGTCAAATTTTATATGAATTACCGAAATGAAAAAATGTCTGTTCAACACAATCCATCGACAGGTGGTAATAGCAAAACAAGATACAGAATTGATGTTCCTTTTAGCAAAGTCATGGGAATTAAAATAGCTGATGGAGTTCTCACAGCAGATGTGTTTGGTTCTGTTTGCATTGAAAAAAGATCAGAAAGTTCTCGTGTCTGGCAAGTTTCCTCTTCTAACAACAACAGCATTGGCAGTAGATCTTCTCGTTTAAGTATTGGTTTTATCCATCACGTCTCACCTGAAAATCTGCAGCGAAATCTGGAAAAAATACCATCACTTCAATCTCCCTTTCGCACAGGCATTTGTGAACATTACCCTGGTTTTGATCCAACCGAAAGCGAGTATCCTCATAATCGTCTCCCACTTTTACGCGATCCAAGGCTCGTACGTGCTGCACAGCTTGCTATTTTGCAGCTCCAAGATCATGCCCTAGATTCCACCACACAACACATTGTTGAAACCTTTGGTGGCATCGAGAAAAGATTTCGTGATTTCCTGAAAAAAAGACTGCTTAAAAGCTGTCTACCAACGTCCGGAAACCAACACGAAGAGTGAAACGTGAGTAATAAGTAACTTAAAACATAAGATTCTTTTACAATGTAGATTGTTAGCTGTGAGTTTTATCCACCATATTTATTTTGTAAGCGTGCGCGGCCGCATGGTATGGATTTCTATTTGAGGACCCCTTGCTGCACGCTGATTGGTTAAAATTTTTCCCTGAGATCAGCTGGAATGCAAGATGAAAGTGACTTTACTCTGCTTATCGCTACATATGAAACTGCAGAAGTTGGTTCTGATTTGCCAATATCTATCCAAGCCTTTGGAAGAGTTAGTCCTTGGCTCTTGTGATTTGTTAGAGCCCAGGCGAGTCTTTGAGGCAACTGTTGCCACTCATGAAAACCAGTTACTGACTGTGATGAAACTGTTGGACACAACACAATGTGGTTTGTTCACATTAAAAACAGGACCTCTATAGTTCTCAAACTCGATAATTACCCAAGGGTTTCCCTGTGAGGAGTAAAATCGTCTGGCGTTAGACGGAGTAAAATACTAAAGTGTCACAATGGCCACTAGAGGGTTGAACAGACAGTTTAACAAACAGATAGCTTACTGACCCTCTAGTGCCCAAGGGGTTTGCTGTGAAGAGTAAAATCATTTGGCATTAGACGGAGTAAAATACTAAAGTGTCACAATGGCCACTACAGGGTTGAACAGACAGTTTGTTAAACAGATAGCTTATTGACCCTCTAATGCCCAAGGGTTTCCGTGTGACTAGTAAAATCGTCTGGCAATAGATGGAGTAAAATACTAAAGTGTCACAATAGTTACTAGAGGGTTGAACAGACAGTTCTTTAAACAAATAGCTTATTGACCCTTTAGTGCCCAAGGGTTTCCCTGTGACGAGTAAAATCGTCTGGTGCTAGACGGAGGAAGATACTAAAGTGTCAAAATGGCCACTAGAGGGTTGAACAGACAGTTCTTTAAACAGAGAGCTTATTGACCCTCTAGTGCCCAAGGGGTTTGCTGTGACGAGTAAAATCATTTGGCATTAGATGGAGTAAAATACTAAACTTTCACAATGGCCACTACAGGGTTGAACAGACAGTTCGTTAAACAGATAGCTTATTGACCCTCTAATGCCCAAGGGTTTCCCTGTGACGAGTAAAATCGTCTGACGTTAGATGAAGTAAAATACTAAAGTGTCACAATGGCCACTAGAGGGTTGAACAGACAATTCTTTAAACAGATAGCTTATTGACCCTCTATTGTTCCCAAGGGTTTCCCTGTGACGAGTAAAATCGTCTGGCGTTGGAGTAAAATACTAAAGTGTCACAATGGCGACAAGACGGTTGAACAGACAGTTTGTTAAACCGATAGCTTATTGACCCTCTAGTGCCCAAGGGTTTCCCTGTGACGAGTAAAATCGTCTGGCAATAGATGGAGTAAAATACTAAAGTGTCACAATAGCTACTAGAGGGTTGAACAGACAGTTCTTTAAACAAATAGCTTATTGACCCTTTAGTGCCCAAGGCTTTCCCTGTGACGAGTAAAATCATCTGGCGTTAGATGGGGTAAAATACTAAAGTGTCACAATGGCCACTACAGGGTTGAAAAGACATTTTGTTAAACCGATAGCTTATTGACCCTCTAGTGCCCAAGAGTCTCCCTGTGACGAGTAAAATCGTCTGGCATTAGACAGAGTAAAATACTCTGGCGTTAGACAGAGTAAAATACTAAAGTGTCACAATAGCCAGTACAGGGTTGAACAGACAGTTCTTTAAACAGATAGCTTATTGACCCTCTATTACCCAAGGGTTTCCCTGTGACGAGTAAAATCGTCTGGCGTTAGACGGAGTAAAATACTAAAGTGTCAGAATGGCCACTAGAGGGTTGAACAGACAGTTTATTAAATAATCAGATAGCTTATTGACTCTCTACTGCCCAAGGGTTTCCCTGTGACGAGTAAAATCGTGTGGCGTTAGACACAGTAAAATACTAAAGTGTCACAATGGCGACTAGAGGGTTGAACAGACAGTTTGTTAAACAGATAGCTTATTGACCCTCTAGTGCCCAAGGGTTTCCCTTTGACGAGTAAAATCGTCTGGCGTTAGACGGAGTAAAATACTAAAGTGTCACAATGGCGACTAGAGGGTTGAAGAGACAGTTTGTTAAACAGATAGCTTATTGACCCTCTAGTGCCCAAGGGTTTCCCTGTGACGAGTAAAATCTTCTGGCGTTAGACAGAGTAAAATACTCTGGCGTTAGACGGAGTAAAATACTAAAGTGTCACAATGGCCACTAGAGGGTTGAACAGACAGTTTGTTAAACACATAGCTTATTGACCCTCTAGTGCCCAAGGGTTTCCTTGTGACGAGTAAAATCGTCTGGCAATAGATGGAGTAAAATACTAAAGTGTCAGAATAGCCACTACAGGGTTGAACAGACAGTTCTTTAAACAAATAGCTTATTGACCCTTTAGTGCCCAAGGCTTTCCCGGTGACGAGTAAAATCATCTGGCGTTAGACGGACTAAAATACTAAAGTGTCACAATGGCCACTACAGGGTTGAAAAAACATTTTGTTAAACAGATAGCTTATTGACCCTCTAGTGCCCAAGAGTCTCCCTGTGACGAGTAAAATCGTCTGGCATTAGATAGAGTAAAATACTCTGGCGTTAGACAGAGTAAAATACTAAAGTGTCACAATAGCCAGTACAGGGTTGAACAGACAGTTCTTTAAACAGATAGCTTATTGACCCTCTAGTACCCAAGGGTTTCCCTGTGACGAGTAAAATCGTCTGGCGTTAGACGGAGTAAAATACTAAAGTGTCATAATGGCCACTAGAGGGTTGAACAGACAGTTTATTAAATAATCAGATAGCTTATTGACTCTCTACTGCCCAAGGGTTTCCCTGTGACGAGTAAAATCGTGTGGCGTTAGACCGAGTAAAATACTAAAGTGTCACAATGGCGACTAGAGGGTTTAACAGACAGTTTGTTAAACAGATAGCTTATTGACCCTCTAGTGCCCAAGGGTTTCCCTTTGACGAGTAAAATCGTCTGGCGTTAGACGGAGTAAAATACTAAAGTGTCACAATGGCGACTAGAGGGTTGAAGAGACAGTTTGTTAAACAGATAGCTTATTGACCCTCTAGTGCCCAAGGGTTTCCCTGTGACGAGTAAAATCTTCTGGCGTTAGACAGAGTAAAATACTCTGGCGTTAGACGGAGTAAAATACTAAAGTGTCACAATGGCCACTAGAGGGTTGAACAGACAGTTTGTTAAACACATAGCTTATTGACCCTCTAGTGCCCAAGGGTTTCCCTGTGACGAGTAAAATCGTCTGGCAATAGATGGAGTAAAATACTAAAGTGTCACAATAGCCACTAGAGGGTTGAACAGACAGTTCTTTAAACAAATAGCTTATTGACCCTTTAGTGCCCAAGGCTTTCCCCGTGACGAGTAAAATCATCTGGCGTTAGACGGAGTAAAATACTAAAGTGTCACAATGGCCACTACAGGGTTGAAAAGACATTTTGTTAAACAGATAGCTTATTGACCCTCTAGTGCCCAAGAGTCTCCTTGTGACGAGTAAAATCGTCTGGCATTAGACAGAGTAAAATACTCTGGCGTTAGACAGAGTAAAATACTAAAGTGTCACAATAGCCAGTACAGGGTTGAACAGACAGTTCTTTAAACGGATAGCTTATTGACCCTCTAGTACCCAAGGGTTTCCCTGTGACGAGTAAAATCGTCTGGCGTTAGACGGAGTAAAATACTCTGGCGTTAGACGGAGTAAAATACTAAAGTGTCACAATGGCCACTAGAGGGTTGAAGAGACAGTTTGTTAAACAGATAGCTTATTGACCCTCTAGTGCCCAAGGGTTTCCCTGTGACGAGTAAAATCTTCTGGCGTTAGACAGAGTAAAATACTCTTGCGTTAGACGGAGTAAAATACTAAAGTGTCACAATGGCCACTAGAGGGTTGAACAGACAGTTTGTTAAACACATAGCTTATTGACCCTCTAGTGCCCAAGGGTTTCCCTGTGACGAGTAAAATCGTCTGGCAATAGATGGAGTAAAATACTAAAGTGTCACAATAGCCACTAGAGGGTTGAACAGACAGTTCTTTAAACAAATAGCTTATTGACCCTTTAGTGCCCAAGGGTTTCCCTGTGACGAGTAAAATCGTCTGGCAATAGATGGAGTAAAATACTAAAGTGTCACAATAGCTACTAGAGGGTTGAACAGACAGTTCTTTAACGCTTTGGATGGACGTATGGCTTGGGCTGTGTGTGTGTTCCTTTCTCCTTTTAAACCGCCTCCTAGGGTCCCAAGGCCTAGGCACTCTTAACGAGTGAGCTGGTGAGGGAAAGGGACAAATTTACATTCTTAGGTTTGAATATGCTCGTCAAGGGTGAGTATAGTAAACACGGAGAACATTTTTGCCTATATTATTACCTGTGTTGCAACTCCAAATTTATTTTGGAGCAAATCATGTTCAACAATATAGAAATCCTACAGAGTATTGTAGGCGTAGGTTCCTAATAACCAAAAGTACTTGGCGCGGAATATACCTACGTATTTTTAACTATACTTATTTCCTGCATTGTAAGAATGTTCATGACGACGATGAGATGAGTTGTGTGGCACTTGGACATTTGATATGTTAAGAATGTACATTCGCACTGATAAATACGTAAAATCGATCTCTCACATTCAAGCCGATGAACGCTTTGGATGGACGTATGGCTTGGGCTGTGTGTGTGTTCCTTTCTCCTTTTAAACCGCCTCCTAGGGTCCCAAGGCCTAGGCACTCTTAACGAGTGAGCTGGTGAGGGAAAGGGACAAATTTACATTCTTAGGTTTGAATATGCTCGTCAAGGGTGAGTATAGTAAACACGGAGAACATTTTTGCCTATATATATATATATATATATATAATACCTTCATGAGATATAACATCTTCTTATCCAACACATCCTCAGCTAATTTGTTACGCATCCTTGAGCAGGGGGTCAGTGCGAAATGATCCTCCTTTAGCATTTCATGGAGATGGCAAGAATTATTGTTCTGGTCCCAAAAGAAGGCTTCGTTCCAGTGAGACCAAAAAATATTCTTGCCATTTCTTGTGAGACATCGCGATGTTCCATGAAGAATTATTATAATTATTATACTAAATTGAATAGCTTGCTAAATTATACTATTTCCAAAAATCAGAGATCCATTGCATAAGAGTTCGACAGATTAGACAGAAATCTAGAAAACAATTGATAAAACATGTACCTTACAGTCCATCAAAAAAATCATTGGAACTTCACTAAACATGTTGTAACCAATGAAGTGTAAATCGCAGGGATTGCAATTTGGAAAATGAATTTTGAAAAATTGCCTGTTGGGATCTCCTCCATCACATAATACAAAATAAATACTATAAAAAAAATATAAAAATGAGTGCTCATGCATACTATAAGTAGGAAAATTACTGATTTACTTGAGTTTTAAAGAAAGAAAAGAAGCCTACTTAAATCCAGCTCTTTGCATTTCCAAGACTCCTTCCCAGAAATGCAGATAGAGAACCGATGGGGGACATTGAGCAGTTGTGAAGTGAGCCAATGGAAAACGAAATCCTCCATCGCTTAGGAACACAAACTGTAAGACGTGTGTCGCAAGGGCGATATTCGATTCATTTTCTAAAGGCGATCAAGAATGAAGGTTATAATTTCGTACTATATATAGCTTGCATTTCGTACTATATATAGCTTGTGGGTATTAAAATACTAACAAATTGATGTGTTCTCAACTCATAATAAGCTACTAACGTGATTCTATCTTCTTTGTGCTGTTGTAAAAATCTCCAAGAGAAACCATTCCGGTAAGCTGGTATTTACCATCTTTGACAGTCATTTGCAAATCTTCCTATACTTGACAGAAGAAATGAACATCTATCAGAAAAATTGTTTGCCATTGCACTGCTCATTTGCCAAGGGTGCATGTACATACACATGTACATATGGCACTGTATCCACTTTGACTACCTGAATTTTCATCTCGTCAAAAATTAGACCTCCCCAATAGTCTTCCTTTTTAAGATTTTGTCGCTTAGCTTCTCTTTGGCACCACAGTATAGTTTCCCAATCCCAACCTTCTTTTTGACACACAGAGTTTTTATAATACCTGCAAAAAAAGGTATAATGCACTCTTCTCAAATAAGATATCCCCCATTGTATTCCCGCGTACTTGTGACATGATTACCAAAAGCAACTATTTATTGAGAGAATGACAAATATATATATATTTAAAAGGCCATTCCAGCCAACCTGATGAGACAATTGCTTGGAAGAACAAGGTATTCGCGCATTGAATCAAGGGCTCTTGGGTTTTTGCAGTATACATCAAGAACAAATCTTATGATTCTGAGAAAAAGATAAAGACTTGTTAAACAACAGAGTGAAATCCTTCCCCGTGTTATAAGTAGAGTAAGTAAGCGACAAACAACCTTTCTTGAGTAGGCTTTACTTAACACTAACAAAAATTACAAAATGGCTTCCAATTTATAACTACATAATACTAGGCCTGGTTTCTAAGTAAAATTACAATAATACTTTATGTAAACCTGATATAAATTCACTACATTCTCCCCTACTTAATTTTAAAAGTAACAATCTAAATGTTTAACTAAATATATAAAATATAAGTACCTAAAAGTTAAACTACAGTTAATATAATATAAAGAATCGTTCATGATATAAGTATATAACTATATGTATTTATATAGCCACGTTTTATTCATATCAACACTAGTTCCTCTAGTTCGAGTATTATACATAAACAAGACGGTCTGGTGGCTTTCTCTCTCTCTGCGAGCGACGTAGAGGTTGTAGCTGATGTGGTATTGAGGGTCGTTATAATATCTGGGGGTCTGATGTTGGTTCTTCTGTACTCGCATTGTTCACTTCAGGCACTCTGTTAGCGTATGCGGTGACAGGTGGCGAATCCAGGGCATCTTTGTTGGTTTCTGTCGTAACCCGTGGCTGTTGATGGGATGACTCGTGCGAGATCTCTGTCGTTCCATCGATTTGGGGGGCGAGATACTTGATGGCTACAGTATCTTCTCTTCCATCCGGAAATCTAACGTGTGCATACTGAGGATTTGCTTCGATCAACTCCACTTCGTCTACTAAGGGATCAAATTTGGATTTTCTTACTTGGTGCTTCAATAAAACTAGGCCAGGAGTGGTTAACCATGTTGGTACAGAAGTTCCACTGGTCGATCGACGTTGATGGATGAAGAGGCGCTTGTGTGGGGTGACATTGGTTGCGGTGCACAACAACAATCTGATAGAATGTAAAGCGTCATGCAAGACGTCTTGCCAATAGCTGACAGGAAGATCTTGTGTCTTGAGCGCGAGTATAACAGCCTTCCATAAAGTACCATTCAATCGTTCCACTTGTCCGTTTCCACCAGGGTTATATGGCGTAGTTCGGCTCGATGAGATTCCTTTCTGAAACAGAAAATCTTTAAGTTTTGCACTCATAAAACCTGAACCTCTGTCCGTGTGGATGTACATCGGCATACCGAATATGGAAAACAACTGACTAAGGCACTCTATAATAGTTTCTGCGCTGACGTCTTTGCATGGAAAGGCAAATGGGAATCTTGAATATTCATCTATTATGGTAAGCATGAACTTGTTCTGATTATTCGTTGGTAAAGGTCCTTTAAAATCCAAGCTGAGTTGTTCAAAAGGTTGGGTAGCCTTTACTAGTTGGGATGGTTTGGGATGGTAATACTGAGGTTTACATTCTCTGCATGCCTTGCACGACTGCGTCATACGTTTGATCTCTTCGATTGAGAACGGGAGGTTGCGGCTTTTGACAAAGTGTGCCATACGAGTTATTCCAGGATGACACAGAGACTGATGAAGCTCGGCCAACTTATCTATGGTAAGGCTCATTGCTCTCACCCTCGAAAAGGTATCAGCTGGGACATTTTCTTCCCCGGCTCTGTAAACTATGTCGAAATCGTAAGTAGACAGTTCCAGTCTCCATCTCATAATCTTATCGTTCTTTATCTTGCTTCTACGTTTCGTGTCGAACATATACGCTACCGACTTCTGGTCAGTGATCAGGGTGAAATGCTTTCCTGTTAAATAGTGTCTCCATTTTCTCACAGCTTCTACAATAGCGGCAGCTTCTTTCTCAACTGATGAATGCTTTAATTCCGAGCCACTCAATGTTCTCGAAAAGAATGCAACTAGTCGACCGTTTTGATTCAAAGTTGCCGAGAGGGCAAACTCTGAAGCATCTGTTTCCACTTGAAATGGCTGTGCTTCATCCACCGCTTAAACTACTGACTTTTCTACGTCTAGTTTTAAAGAATTGAATGACTTCAAAGCATCACCAGCTAGTGGAAATGTCGCATTCTGCGCCAATGGTCTCACTTTTGTAGCAAAGTCTTTTATCCACTGCGAGTAGTAAGAGAAGAGCCCTACCGCTCGTTTCTGCGCTTTCCGATCTCTGGGGACAGGTAATTCTCGAAGTGGGCTCAACCTTTCAGGATCAGGTTTTATTTGTCCGTTGTTAACTACACTGCCAAGGATACTAATGGTTGTCGTTGAGAATATGCACTTTTCCTGATTAAATGTCAAATTTCTTCTCTTTGCGGCATTTAGGAAACTTTCAAGATTTCTGTCGTGATGAGCTTGATCATGACCACAAATTGTGATATTGTCGAGGTATGCAAAGGTGTCTTCCAAAGATTCATCCGTTATAAAATTATCCATTGTTCTTTGGAATGCTGCAGCACCATTCGTCACTCCAAATGGCACTCTGCGGAATTGATACAAACGTTGATTGGCTTCGAATGCGGTATATTTCTTCTCTTCTTCTCTAATTGGAACTTGATGATATGCACTTTTCAGATCAATGGTGCTGAATACTTTATACTGAGCAATCCTAGTGACGGTGTCATCTATCCTAGGCAATGGATATGCATCAAGCTGAGTGAATCGATTGATTGTTTGCGAATAATCAATCACCAGCCTCTTCCTATGCCTTTCGTTCCGAGTCACGACGACTTGAGCTCTCCACGGTGAATCACTTGGTTCTATGATACCTTCTTCTAAGAGTTTTTGCACTTTAATTGTAATAAACTCTCTATCTTCACAGCTGTATCTCCTAGATTTGGTAGCTACTGGTTTGCAATCAGCTGTTAGGTACTGAAACAAGGGTGGGGTTTCCGTCTTCAAAGATGTCAAGCCACATACTTTCAAGGTGGGGTGGGGCAGCTCCGCCATAGTGGATTGTTACACTTTCGTGTTGTGCTTGCCAATTCTGTCCGAGAATAATATCAGTACACAATTTGGGCAGGATATATAGCTTAACATTGGGGTATATCCTACCTTTCAAAGTTATATCAGTGTAACAATACCCCTGCATATTTGTAGAAAATCTTGAAGATGCCATAGTAACTTTTTCATAGGTCTGATGTACTGTCAGAGAATGCTGTTTAACCAAATCTGTGTGTATAAAGCTATGGGTACTTCCAGAGTCTATAAGTGCTGTGACAGTTTTCCCTTCTACTGAGATATGAACACATGAACTATGTAATGACTTTCCAGCTGCAGCCAAAGTTATATAAGCAGATTGTGCATGTGTTGAATCATTGCTGACTGCAGCAGTAGAACGACAAACTCTCTGGTAATGCCCTTTTTTTTTACACTTGTTACAGATAGCCTCTCTTGCAGGGCATATTGAACGAGCATGCGGTCTATTACCGCAAAAGAAACATTTAGCAGTACGTGAAGTGGATGCTACATAACTCTCACCCGTTTCTCCTGCATTATTCTGTTCGTCTGGTTCTGGTGAGGTAGAAGCAGCAGCACTTGTTGCGAAATCTGAGTTGTAAGTCTCCGAGGTTTTCTGCGCCGTATCCAGAGCCCGAGCTTGGTCAAATGCTGTTTGTAGATCCAATGTCTTGTTCTCAAGTAAACGTTGTCGAATGCTTCCAGACAATAGACCACTGATAAATGCATCACGAACGGCTTCATCACGATTTTGAGCAGCAGAAACTTGACAGAAATTACAATCTTTACTTAGAAGCTTTAGTTCTTGAATGTATTCATCAAGCGTTTCACCAGTCTGTTGTTTTCGTCTTGCTAACTTATGTTGAGCAAAGATCTCATTTGGAGTCTTAACATATAAAGTTTTTAACAAAGTGATAGCTTCTTCATACGTCTCAGATTCACAGAAGAGCTGGTAGACATCAGATGTAACATAATTTATCAACACGTGCAACTTATTCACTTGTGTGTCTGGTGAAGAGGGTATAGCAGCTACAAAGTTTTCGAAGGTCATCAACCAATGCTGCCATCGTTTTGCAGCATTCTGTACATTTGGAGTTACATCAAATCGATCCGGTCGCAACACTTTATCCATTGCTTTTACTGAGTGTTAAGTAAATTGTTATAAGTAGAGTAAGTAAGCGACAAACAACCTTTCTTGAGTAGGCTTTACTTAACACTAACAAAAATTACAAAATGGCTTCCAATTTATAACTACATAATACTAGGCCTGGTTTCTAAGTAAAATTACAATAATACTTTATGTAAACCTGATATAAATTCACTACACCCTGTTATATGCAACATTGAATTTAAGCAATTTAAAGATATACCTTGGATCCCATCTATTGCCATATGACGATTTGGCTGATAATTGCTTTATTTGCTGATTCCACAGCAATTCTAGATTGGGTGGAATATCTTTTCTGGTCGTATTTTTTAGAATTTCCCATAGATCCAAACTGTCTTCCTCCACAAGTTCAATCATGTGATCTTCTTCTTTCTCCTTAAATTTATTTAAGTCATATACTAATGTATGATAAAGATGTATAAAATAAGGGGTGTTCTTCCGGGAACGAATTTTCACAAGTGAACAAGATGTTGAGATCAGCCTTTTGTGTTTTCCAGAATTGTCTGACGCCACGATCAAAATTTTCGATCCTTTCACTGGAAGCTTCAGACAAGAAGTTTCATCTACGCTAGTCATTTCTCTTCCAATGCAGGGCGAGGCCAACTCAAGAAGATGCATAGCTTCATCAATATTTTTCAAGTCTATTATGACCACATTTTCCGTTCCTTTCAATCTTGTGAGAGCTATTTTTCCAATATGGGTACTTAGAGTGAGGGTAGGGTTTGGGTTCAAATCGATTACTATTTTGTAAACCAGGCGTTTGTCATCCACAGTAATAGCTTTGTCGGTGTCGTTGTTTGTAAGATACATCAATCTGATGCATTGTTTGTCCACACGAGATGTGTCTACCACCCAGCCAGGACGATCAATGCAAATTGATTGGATCATTTCTATGCTTTGTTCAGTGAAGATATGAATGACTACTCTGCATTCCGGAAAGGATAATTTCTTGCATGCTCTTCTTCGTACGTTTTGGTAAGATGCGTCACTTTTCTCGACCTTTCCTTCCTAAATGTCCTTGATTAATATCCCCAATGTCTGGCAGTTGAGATTTTCCCCATCAGCCTGAGCGCTTTCTAGCATTTGGGATACAGGCACAGAAGAACCCATATAGTGCTCATAATTGGCAACAATCCTGAATTAAACAAACCGACAGAAAGAAAGGATGAAGCTTGAAGTGAACCAATTTAGACTATATGTTATCAGTAGTTTATTTAAGTGTGTGGAATTTGTAATTATGCACAATTCTTTACACCAAAATTTCGGCTGTGTATCACCATGAAGCTAATGATGTAAAGCAATAACTAAAGATAAATACTAAAAAAATAAACGCAAATAAACAGTCATTCGTCGAAAAAAAGAGCAAGTGCCAAATCATTGGTAAGTTGCTTTAGTTTTTGTGTTTCACTTATAGTTATATAGCCAGTTGAAATATAACAGGTTGTCAATTTTCCTTTTCATCGGCCTCAATTTGATACACAGGCGTCAAACGTTTGGGGTCATACTTCAAAAAATTAATTGGCAATAGCTTCAATCCCCCCTCTCTGAGCATAGTACTCAGTAGTGTATGTTCTGAGTTAGCCTTCCATGCAGTTTACCGAAAGTTTGATTATGGGACTTCCGTAAAAAAGTAAATTGATGATTTATTCTCAGGGCTTAATTATTCACGCGCATGCGTGCATCTTTGAATTACTATTGAAACCGGTTGAACAGGTTTCCGCTTGCGATTGTCAGTTGTTGACAGTTGACTGGTTGTCAGTTGATCGTGCTCGAGTGTTTGATCGTGTGGTTTGATAAATTTCTGAAGCAAGAATCCCCTTTATTCTCTTTTGACTTCTGTAAAGTTGCTTGAGACAGCAAGGATTTGTGGATAGGGCGAGTATTATGTTTATTTTGTTGGGTTTTTTTTAATAACAAGTGGTAAACCTTGGTGATCAGATAATATATCGAATGAATGCATGGCGTGATTAATACGACAGGCTAAAAATTCTTTTCACTTGCAAAAGAATTGCCGGTGTTTTAGTGTATTTTTGAGTTCAAGTATATCTTTTGCTTTTTTACAGTGTCATTTGCCAAGAGTGCGATTGGATTGGCATTAATAAATGGCGTTTTTGATAAAGGTTTGCCTTTCGAATGTTTTCGATGCATTCGGATACGAACATCGCTTATTTTCGTACGGATCGAGTCACCGCATTCTTATGTTGAGCATTATTATGGGCTTGCTTGTTTATGATGTATTTATCGTGTTGAAACTCGTCGATTAATGGTACGTTTGTAATTTATTTTGCTTCCTTTCTACATTATACCTCGCATTATACATTGGGTCTGCCAACGGGTAAAAAAAGAAAATTCTGTATATTAATTATTTTACTGTTTTTTTTTCAAGTCGTAAATTTTCGATCAAAATCTTTTTTAAATTGGATTATTTTGTTTGCATCAGTGAATTTTCGTTAATACGGTACGATAAAACTTTAATACAGCTTACCAGAAAAATGCAGCAGCATTGTTACAAAATCCCGCTTGGCTCGTCGGCTTCGGCATTGCCATTACATTGGGGGCTTTCGCCGTTGACCTTTTTCTTTACAATTACATCTTCTGACTAAATTTTTTTCTAATAAAAAAAAACTCCGGCTTTTTTTGTGCTTTATCAAGTGGTATTTTCACTGCAAACGCTTATCGCAAATCATGTAGGAATTAGACAAGTATCTGGCTTGTACTTCTAGTTTCATGTTTGTTTTGTTTACATGCATGAATTTGCCGTATATAATAAGTACATATATCAGTATTTATTTACATGCAATTTCCATTCGGAAAATATATAAATGTATGACTCGGTCGGTTTTTAACCTTGCGTATTTATATAAATATTTTATATATTTTTCTCCATATATCTCGGACATTTCTCAATAGTTTATAGTGCAGTGTGCGAAAAACATTATATATACGTACCTTGATTAAATATTATAAACTTTTAAAACAATTTTTCTCATCAACTGTGAACTTATTTATAAAAAAACTAGGTTAAAAATGATTTTCCGTGCACTTTTATTAGTTATAGACCTTGCCAGACATTTAATAATAAGCGGCTCGTCCCCCCGGTTTCCCATCAAATTTTACCCAAATCTCGTTCAAATACCTTACAGTTTGTTTATTTTTTGTTTCAACCAATAGGATCGTGTAAAATATTTCAAAACAATGACGAATACAGAGGCCACTGTCATCCCGCATCGTACGAAATATTTTTGATCAAAAACTATAAAAATATTGCCGTATTTTGTCATGTTAAAAGTAGTTTTATATTGTAATTCGCATGTAAGAAGCGAGGAAAATTATCAGAGATTAGTTTACTATATTTTTTTATTAGTTTCGGTCAATTTAATTTATGTATTTTGTCATAGTCTAAGTGGTAAGTTTCGTAACGTAAAAAAGAGCTTCCTACCTTATGTAATTATATATTATACATTACATTAACAAATTGCCGAAAAATTCTTCGCGCGAAAAAATATCGCGCAATTTTGGGCCGCCTATGGTATCATCAGCAAATAAATTAATATCGGAAAAGGATAAACAGTTTGGAAGGTCGTTAACATATATAAGAAACAATAAAGGTCCTAAGTTAGACCCTTGGGAGTATTCCACAATGAGTAACAGCCTGAGAGGACACTGTTTGGCCTACTTTGCACATCTGGGTTCAATTTGAAAGATAAGATCGAAACCACTCATACGTCATCCCTGTGCAACCGTAGAGAGCTAGCTTTTTTAATAAGATATCATGATCTACGCAATCAAATGCTTTTTTGATATCTAAAAATATTACTCCATTTAAATAACCTCGGTCCATTTTTATTAACCACCTATTGGTTGCGTCAAGCATTGCAGTTTCCGTGGAAATTTTTTTTCTGAATCCAGATTACTGGGGAACAAGTATTCCATTGCTTTCTAAATACTCATATAATTGGTTTGATATCAGCTTCTCAAAAATTTTAGCTACGGTTGAAAGAACTGATATAGGTCTATAATTACTGCATTCTACTTTACTACCACTTTTATGTATAGGCGATATTATTTGCTGTTTTTAAATCATGTGGAAATATACCAGTGTTAATTGATTGGTTGCAAATTTTGGTCAATGTTGGTGTGACTATTTCGGCAGCGTCAAGCAAAAGTTTTGGTGATATTCTGTCATGCCCACACACCTTGGACAGCTTAAGTGTAGACAGTAGTTTAAATATATCTGCTTCCGAAACATTTTGTAGATGGAAATTTGAGTTATGTGGAATAACATAGGACTCAGGTGTAACAGTAGTTTCAGGTAAATCATTAGCTAGATTTGACCCGATTGTACTAAAAAATGTATTAAGAGTGTTTGAGATCTCATTAGAATCTTCAGTAAAATTTTCTTCTGATATTTTAAGCTTGGTAATCTTAGTTGTTTTAGATTCTTTATTTGTTAGGCTGTTTATCGTATTCCACATATCCTTTGGATTATTTTTTGTATTTTTGATCAGACTGGTATAATTACTTTTTGTATCCCTAATAAGGTTATTTAGTTGATTTCGAGCTTTTTTGTATGCTGTAAACATATATTCAGACCCAGTTTTAACAGCCTTTTTTTTTAAGAAAGTCTTAGTGATATATCAGCTTTTTAATATTGTGAGTCATCCAAGGTGAATACTCATTTTTTACCTTTCTAGTAATTTGAGGTGCATGACAGTCAGCCACTGATAGAAATCTTATTTTAAAATCTTCCCAAAGAACATCTGGATTATTGTCACTTGACGAAAACTGCAAAATATTCTTTAAGTCAGTAAGGAAAGAATTTTTATTGTAGTGTTTATATTGGCGTGACTTAATAATTTTGGGCTCTTTGCCTTGGATAGATAATTTGCGACATATGAAAATTAAACTGTGATCACTTATTCCAATGTGCTGTACACCTGACATTGTAATTAATTCAGGTCTGTAACCAAAAGCAAGGTCAATTAGTGTCCTTGAAATAGCTGTTACTCGGGTGGATTCTTCAACTAGTTGCTCAAATTGGAAAGTAGTTGTTAAATCTGCCAACCTTGTTGTATGTGCTGGGGCATTATTATCAATTTTCTTGTTCCAATCACAATTGAAATCACCCACCAAGATAGTTTCTTTATTTTCAGAGTCCATTTTCATAATACACTCTTCATACAGATCAAAACACTCCATAGTGGAGTTTGGTGGACGATACCATGTGTTTACTAAAAATGCCTTTGATTTAGATGGCGAGACCTCAAGTGTGATTGTTTCAAGATTATTATTCGTCAAATCATCCCTTATTTTATAATTTATCACACTTCTAATATATATTGCTACTCTACCCCCATTGCGGTTTCGGTCATTTCTAACTAAATCATAGCCATTTATGTTGATTTCATTGAAGTAGATGATTTGTCTTACCTATTTTGTATTTATTTTATGAACAATCAGTCCTCAATATCACTTCTGAAACCACAATTTTAGTCGTAGGACATTCACTGCGAATTGTATTTACAATGTCAACAATGCCATTTACTATGTCCTGAGCACTTTTCTTGGGTAGGTCATTTGTGCCAACATGTAATATAACCTCATCAGGTTTCCTTTTAAGGCATGGCATTACATGATGTTTCATATTCTGTGTTGTTGCTCCCTTGTAGGATTGTGTTAAAACTTTCCGAGGTGCTTTGGAGGAACGTTGTAGCCTTCTACTGTCTAAATGTTTAATCATTGAGTCACCAATTAAAACTGTGCTTGGGGTTTTAATCTTTGAAGCAGATGGTTTTCTTCTGTTTTGACCATTGATTGATTCAGAATGATTGATTTGTCCTTGTTTGTTACCCACATTCAAATAATTCGGACTTTTGTTTCCCTTCTGTGGTCTTTGTGTACTGGGGGTTTCAGAGTCCATATCACTGTCACTGAAAATTTCGTACCTGTTTGTAGTTACAGTTTCATTTTTTCTGGTGTTGTCTGGTAGTGTCCTATGCTTTTGTGACATATTCCCTTTAGCTCTCAACCAGCCACCATCTTTGCTTGTATTTTAGTCTGCATCTGTCTGAAGCACTTTTATGATTGTGAGAAATGATTTCTTTTCATCTTCTAGGTCATTAACACTCTTCTTTAAGCGATGCCATACCATAAACCAGATTTTCACAACGTTGTTTTAAGTCATCATTTTCTGCTTTCAACGATTTATTCTCCTTTATTAAATTTTGCATATATTCTTGAGACACAGATGCATTTGTATTTTTTGATTTCAATTTATCAATCTCATTCAGAGCTTAAGCACTTTAGCAGTCATCCGGTCTTCTAAATCTTTCATATTCTCAGCAATTATCTTTAGAGAAGTAACCGTATCGTCTCCTTCATTATTCGCAGAATCATTTTCGACTTCGTTCAGCTCGTTATTTAAGCTTGGATAACTATCTTCTTCCTCGTCAAGGCTAATTGATTTTTGTTGAACAGACAGTTTATTAAACAGATAGCTTATTGACCCTCTAGTGCCCAAGGGTTTCCCTGTGACGAGTAAAATCGTCTGGGATTAGACGGAGTAAAACACTAAAGTGTCAAAATCGCCACTAGAGGGTTGAACAGACAGTTTATTAAACAGATAGCTTATTGACCCTCTAGTCCCCAAGGGTTTCCCTGTGACGAGTAAAATCGTCTGGCATTAGACGGAGTAAAATACTAAAGTGTCAAAATGGCCACTAGAGGGTTGAACAGACAGTTTATTAAACAGATAGCTTATTGACCCTCTAGTGCCTAAGGGTTTTCCTGTGACGAGTAAAATCGCCTGGTGTTAGACGGAGTAAAACACTAAAGTGTCACAATGGCCACTAGAGGGTTAAACAGACAGTTTTTAAAAAGATAGCTTATTGACCCTTTAGTGCCCAAGGGTTTCCCTGTGATGAGTAAAATCATCTGGCGTTAGACAGAGTAAAATACTAAAGTGTCACAATAGCTACTAGAGGGTTGAGCAGACAGTTTGTTAAAAAGATAGCTTATTGACTCTCTAGTGCCCAAGGGTTTCCCTGTGATGAGTAAAATCATCTGGCGTTAGACAGAGTAAAATACTAAAGTGTCACAATAGCTACTAGAGGGTTGAGCAGACAGTTTGTTAAAAAGATAGCTTATTGACTCTCTAGTGCCCAAGGGTTTCCCTGTGACGAGTAAAATTG
This sequence comes from Dendronephthya gigantea, assembly GCF_004324835.1. NCBI lineage: Eukaryota > Metazoa > Cnidaria > Anthozoa > Malacalcyonacea > Nephtheidae > Dendronephthya > Dendronephthya gigantea. Next base: position 355,757 of record NW_021163072.1, read on the forward strand.
TCTGGCGTGAGACAGAGTAAAATACCAAAGTGTCACAATGGCGACTGGAGCATTGAACAGACAGTTTGTTGAACAGACAGCTTATTGACCCTCTAGTGCCCAAGCGTTTCCCTGTGACAAGTGAAATCGTGTGGCGTTAGACAGAGTAAAATACCAAAGTGTCACAATGCCGACTAGAGGGTTGAACAGACAGTTTATTAAACAGATAGCTTATTGACCCTCTAGTGCCCAAAGGTTTCCTTTTGACGAGTAAAATATTAAAATGTCCCAATGGCGACTAGAGGGTTGAACAGACAGTTTATAAAAAAGATGGCTTATAGACCCTCTAGTGCCCAAGGGTTTCCCTGTGACGAGTAAAATTGTCCGGCGTTAGACAGAGTAGAATACTGAAGTGTCATAATGGCCACTCAAGGGTTGAGCAGACAGTTTATTAAACAGATAGCTTATTGACCCTCTAGTGCCCAAGGGTTTCCCTTTGACAAGTAAAATTGTCTGGCGTTCGAAGAAGTAAAATACCAAAGTGTTACAATGGCCACTAGAGGGTTGAACAGACAGTTTTTTAAACAGATACCTTATTGACCCTTTAGTACCCAAGAGTTTCCCTGTGACAAGTATTCTATTTCCAATCCTCATACTCAGTTGTAATTAAGGATTGGGGAAAAATTGTGATCCAGCGCATAGGCAAGGCTCGCAGAGCCTAGCGGGTTTTCCGAGTTTTTACGACCCACGAAATCATGAGTGGGTGGGTTGGGGTTACGATTAACCTTGCTCGCTTACCTGCTGGAATGAAACTGAGCTTTTCTGAGGGTTTCCTTGTGATTTTATACCCCGTATCATTACTATTACGTATACTTGCTCAGTCATGCATTCAATCATGATACATGCCTTAATTTTTACTTTGCATATCATTATCGGGCTGTAAATAGTATTCTATTTCCAACCCTCATACTCATACTCAGTTGTAATTAAGAATTACTTGTGGAAAAATGGGGAAAAATTGTGATCCCGCCATTTAACTCCTCTCCACCCGGACTGAGATCCTTATTCAGTTTAAATACCATAATTTATCTTATTAATTCAATAATTTATCCCAATCTTAAGAAATATCCCAAACTCCCAGACTTCATCTAGAGAGGCAGAGTCAGGATACGTCAGAATGCTGTCTTTTTTGTGGAGCAACCGCAGGGATTCGAAAGAGTAGTACGACAGGCTTGTAATACGCGGTCAATCGCCACCGCTTCCTTTGTGTTAATATCCCAGGACAATTCGTCGCCAATACAGTAATCCGAGACCTCCTGAACCACTGGAGAAAGCACCGCACCTCCCCAGCCAGTAGCTGAAGCATCCGTCGCAATGGACACACAGAAATGTCGCTCATCCCTCCAAGGGAGAGGGGAATCCCAACATTCGAGAAATAGCCAGTGTTCAATTTCTTGTTTCAGTCGACCGGATACAGGGATTGGTCGGCCAGTACAAAGACCGAAGGAGATCACACGATTCATTTCACGGGTGAAATGAATGGCTGGTACTGCCAACGAGAAGGAAGTGCATTTTCCCGCAAGACGCTGGAGCGTTTTAACAGTGACTGTTGGAGTAAGCAACATTTCTCGCACGAGCTGAATAAAACGTTCCTTCTTTTCGGGTAGTAAGTGAAACACCTGAGAAGCAGAGTCAGACAGGAAACCAAGATATGGTACCACCAAGACTGACTTTGTTAGAGCGAGAAAATAGCCCAAGCTTGTGAGGTAATATGAGACAAGAAAAACTGCAGATTTAGCGGCAGCGAATCGACGCTCGTTGTCACGGTTAAACTTTGTATAGGCACCTTGATTAAGGGGAACTTGCAGCTGTCCATTGTCTGTCATCAATGTATAGAGAGCATGGAATACGAATAGAGCGGAAAAAATGAGTAGCTACAAGGCCTGTCATATGGTACACGTAAGGAGAGCACTTCCATCCAAATGGCAGAGTGTTATAGGTAAAAAACCAGCCTCCCCATTGTATACCATAGGTAGTACTGTCTTCCGATAGGAACAGGTGGTGATACCTAGACTTATCATCAAGTACAGTCTGGAAAGATGCTTCCGAAACATAACGCGGTAGATCACAAAGTTTATCGAGTGTAAACGGTTTATCCTGCATCCATAAATTAATGTATCTAGCATCATAACACAGTCGTGGTTTCTTTGGTTCTACAGTAAGAGAGTGGACAATATAGGGAGGATCGACCTGTCCCACCTTTCCCACTAAAGAGACTGCGCCAGATTTTAGGCGTGCTAACAAGGTAGTGCGAACAAAGTGGGCGTAAGGCTTACAGGATAGGTTGTTACGAAAAAATCTACGTGGGGGATGATCAGAATCATAATCCTGAACTTATAAGACCTGTTATAGTGTCAAGCAAATTCAAAAACCAATATTTTTTCTTGTAGCCAATGGAGAACTTCTAATTGAGTTGTTGATGATTGCTCAGGCAAGATAGCACGCCATGGAGGTATGTTCTTATGGAGCTCACCAGGTCGAAAAGTTGCAGGGTCGCAAAACAATAAGTCATCTATATTCCCCTCTGCATCGCCCTGAACCACCTGTTCCACCAGTGGCGCTAAACTGGCATTAACTGTCATCCCATCGCTGACATTGGTGGGGCCGCCCTGACAAGTCACCCATTTTACCGAGGGTTGTTGCATGGAAGCATTTTGGGCAATCATAATGTCGAAGTCGGCATCGCATTCTCATGACCAGAATTTTTGCTGGAAAAGAGAGAAGACCTAAAGTACACTCCATGCCGTAGGGCAGCCCCAACCAAAGCCAGCGGAGAGACGACAGTCTTGCCCGGTAAAACCAGGAGGGTTGATTTAGGTACCCACATCAAAACTATCAAAATTCGCTAGCAATAGGCCGATTATTGGAGTGATGGGCAAGTAGAGTATTCGGTTGATAACGACCCCAAAGAGAAATAGCGAATGATAGAAATACACATTTTAGTATCATTTGATTACTACACCTTCAAATGTGACAAAAAAAATTTTTTTTTAAAATTTTTTTTATTATAATGTAATAATTTGATTTCATCCTACAATACTCGAGTCCAAAGGCTATGAATCATTAATATAAATTGGTAGATCATTTTCTAACAAATAATTACGCATACACTCATTCAACATTTATTAACATCAGCCTTATTGAGAGGGGAACCTATCCAGACTTTGGTTGGTTACTGGTTGGTTTTTTCCACTGTGATCCCATGTTACCAGCAGGTGGCGTTGTGGATAGGTCCCGCTTCTGCAGCATACATTGATTCTGAAAATGACCCGGTTGGTGACAATAATAACAGCGAGGGCCAATAAAGCGACCACATCCCCTATATGAACTACTGGATGGAAAACGTCGACGGTCACTAACAGGTACAGGTTTGAAAGTTTTTTCAACCTTTTGAACCGTGTCAAAAATACGTTGGTGGTCCTTATCGCCAATTAGTCGGAGCAATAAACTTCGAAATTGTTCTGGAGGTAGTAGGTCAGTGCGCTCATGGAGAGTTTGGTATGCCAAACGGTACTAGTTATCTTTTTCATGTTTATTGTCATGAGCTGTGGTATGCAGTGTCTCCACCATCGCCAGGACATCAAACTTATGAAAATCTGACAAGGGCCGCAAGGAATAATCCAACAACCGTTTAACCAATCTTTTAACTGAAGCCTCAGTAAACGTCTTAACTGTCGAATGTAGTTGTTGAAGTTCTGTTCGCATCTCCTACAAATAATAAAAAACCACAAATTTTTCGAATCTTGTGTACAACTTCAGGAGTCTTCTAGTATGTATGCATCGAATCAGCTTGGGGTTTTCGTGTATTGGAATTTGAATGGCAAGACTTTCCCCCAACACTGATAAATTTACCCTGTTTATTATTATGTTCATGTACTTCATAACTTTACAAAGTCTTGTCCTAATTAATTGCTGGGCGAACCCTCGCCCAAATTTACTCTTACCCCAATTTCGTATGTGGCAAACCGTCGCCCAAATTTATTATATTGGCAAACTCTTGCCCGAATCGTTTATTTGGCGAACCCTCGCCCAAATGATCCACCTGGCAAAACTCTTGCCCAAGTTATTTAGTCGGCGAACCCTTGCCCAAATTTTATCCTTTGGCAAATTCTTGACCGAATTATTTACTTGGCGAACGCTCGTCCAAATGATCGGCTTGGCAAACTCTTGCCCGAGTTGTGTTTTGGTCGGCGAACCCTCACCCAAATTTTTTATCCTTTGGCAAAATCTTGCCCGAATTATTTACTCGGCGAGCCCTCGCCCAAATTGATGCATTGGCCAAGTTCTTGCTCAAACCATTTTGTGGCAAAAACTCTTATCCATAGATATCATTTGAAGACTTTTAATAATCTTTTGCAAGAATTTTATTTTGACGACTCTTGCAAGAACTTTATTTTGATGACTCCGCACCTGAATCTATTATTTTGGCAAATTCTTGCTGATATTGAGTTACTTAGCCAACTGGCTCCCTCCCACACAGATTTTTACCTTTATTGCACACGCATAGACTTATTTTGAACAATACTGCGGCCGATATGTTAGGGAGTTCATAAGAAAATACAATAAACTATTAACGAGAAGCGACTGCGAAGACAATAGGATCATAGTGCGAACGAATGTATAAGCAACGTTACTTAACCATGTCGGCTTCATATACCTCATCGAGCTATCAAAAGTGTTGCTACTAAACCTAGCTTAATCGTGTGTGGCCACTCGTGCCAAATTCGAGTTCCTGCATGGGCCTTGAAGAAAGTTCAAGGATCAAAGAATCATAATAATCACATAAAACTGTACCAAATTGTGGAGAGACGGCATCATCGCGACACGATGACTGAATAGACAAAATGTGATATTGTTTATAAGCGAAAGAAATATATATGTGTAGATAACTTGACCAAGCAAAGTTAACATGTTGAAAGACGTTCAGACTTAAACACCACGGTGGATATAGTGTAGCATAAAGTAAAATTTACGGAGACAAGATATACAATAAGTAAAGATGTAACTCCAACGGATCTTCCTCTGCCGCTGCAGGGGGCACCGGAGCTTGGTCTGGTTGTTGAGGCTGTTCATGTTGGGTGTTCGGAATTGCTTGGTCTTCCTCGGGTTGGACAAAATCGACAGGAATTTGGACATTGGGATCTGCCATGGATTTCGTTGTTGTAGAAAACTCCAATAAATTACGATTAACCTTGCTCGCTTACCCGCTGGAACGAAACTGAGCTTTTCTGAGGGTTTCCTTGTGATTTTATACCCTCGTATCATTACTATTACCTATACTTGCTCAGTCATGCATTCAATCATGATACACGCCTTAATTTTTACTTTGCATATCATTATGGGGTTGTAAATAGTAAAATCGTCTGGCGCTAGACAGAGTAAAATACCAAGTTTAACAATGGCGACTAGAAGGTTGAACAGACAGTTTATTAAACAGATAGCTTATTGACCCTCTAGTGCCCAAGGGTTTCCCTGTGACGAGTAAAATCATCTCGCGTTAGACAGAGTAAAATACCAAAGTGTCACAATAGCAACTAGAGGGTTGAACAAAACGTTTATTAAACAGATAGCTTATTGACCCTCTAGTGCCCAAGGGTTTCCCTGTGACCATAAGAAGCCCAGACAAATGAGTTGAAGTTAATAAAAGTCCGTAAAACACTTGAGATATGTGTTAAAATTAATTAAAGTATGTTATATGCTACAAAACTACTGTTAGAACCATGTATGTAGCGTGCTCCAGAGGCGCTGCCATTTGACTATGCAACTAGTGACGTAACTTACTATATCATTAGGAAGGATGGAAACTCTCGCCTCAATTTTCAACATGTTCACAAATTAAAACACAAATTACTATAGTAAAACGGCACGTCGACTGCTAAATGCCTACCCTAGGTTTAAGTTGAATAATCAAACTATACTTTCATCACAAAAATAATACTGAATTCAAAAGAAAGCGCTGGAAAAACGTACACAAACTTTGTAAATTTGCCGAAATTTACGTGAATTCATGCGGGATGTAAGTACCTACCCAAAATGGCAACGGCAAAAGAATCTGATTGGTCGATCATTCTTTGTTTACCTTTCTCGACCAATCAGATTGGTTTATCATACTTTGTTTACCTTTCTCGACCAATCAGATTCTTCTGCCGCCACCATTTTGGGTAGGTACTTACATCCCGCATGAATTCACGAAAATTTCGGCAAATTTACAAAGTTTGTGCACGTTTTTCCAGCGCTTTCTTTTGAATTCAGTATTATTTTTGTGATGAAAGTATAGTTTGATTATTCAACTTAAACCTAGGGTAGGCATTTAGCAGTCGACGTGCCGTTTTACTATAGTAATTTGTGTTTTAATTTGTGAACATGTTGAAAATTGAGGCGAGAGTTTCCATCCTTCCTAATGATATAGTAAGTTACGTCACTAGTTGCATAGTCAAATGGCAGCGCCTCTGGAGCACGCTACATACATGGTTCTAACAGTAGTTTTGTAGCATATTACATACTTTAATTAATTTTAACACATATCTCAAGTGTTTTACGGATTTTTTTTAACTTCAACTCATTTGTCTGGGCTTCCTATGCTGTGACGAGTAAAATCGTCTGGCGTTAAACGGAGTAAAATACTAAAGTGTCACAATGGCCACTAGAGCTTTGAACAAACAGTTTTTTAAAACAAAAGCTTATTGACCTTCTAGTGCCCAAGGTTTTCCCTGTGACTAGTAAAATCGTCTGCCGTTAGACGCAGTAAAATACTCTGGTGTTAGACGGAGTAAAATACTAAAGTGTCAAAATGGCTATTAGAGGGTTGAGCTGACAGTTTTTTGAACAGATAGCTTATTGACCATCTAGTGCCCAGGGGTTCCCTGTGACGAGTAAAATCGTCTGGCGTTAGACAGAGTAAAATACTACAGTGTCACACTGGCAACTAGACGGTTGAACAGACAGTTTGTTGAACAGATAGCTTATTGACCCTCCAGTGCCCAAGGGTTTCCCTGTGACGAGTAAAATCGTCTGGTTTAAACGGAGTAAAATAAAGTGTCACAATGGCCACTAGAGGGTTAAACAGACAGTTTGTTGAACAGATAGCTTATTGACCCTCTAGTGCCCAAAGGTTTCCCTGTGACGAGTAAAATCGTCTGGCGTTAGGCGGAGTAAAATACTTAAGTGTCACAATGGCTATTAGAGGCTTGACCAGACAATTTTTTGAACAGATAGCTTAATGACCCTCTAGTGCCCAAGGGTTTTCCTGTGACGAGTAAAATCGTCTGGCGCTAGACAGAGTAAAATACTAAAGTTTCAAAATGGCTATTAGAGGGTTGAGCAGACAGTTTGTTAAACCGATAGCTTATTGACCCTCTAGTGCCCAAGGGTTTCCCTGTGACGAGTAAAAACGTCTTGCGTTAGACAAAGTAAAATACTAAAGTGTCACTATGGCCAGTAGATGGTTAAACAGACAGTTTTTTAAACAGATAGCTTATTGACCCTCTAGTGCCCGGGGGTTCCCTGTGACGAGTAAAATCGTCTGGCGTTAGACGGAGTAAAATACTAAAGTGTCACAATGGCGACTAGACGGTTGAACAGACAGTTTGTTGAACAGATAGCTTATTGACCCTCTAGTGCCCAAGGGTTTCCCTGTGACGAGTAAAATCGTCTGGCGTTAGAAGGAGTAAATTACTAAAGTGTCAAAATAGCTACTAGAGGGTTGAGCACACAGTTTGTTGAACAGAAAGCTTATTGCCCTCTAGTGGGCAATAATGCTGTCTGTAAAATCTTGTTGCGTTAGATGGAGTAAAATACTAAGGTGTCACAATTGCCATTAGAGGGTTGAACAGACAGTTCTTTAAACAGATAGCTCATTGACCCTCTAGTGCCCAAGGGTTTCCCTGTGACAAGTAAAATCGTCTGGCGTTAGACGGAGTAAAACACTAAAGTGTAAAAATGGCCACTACACGGTTAAAAACAGAGTTTTTTAAATACACATCTTATTGACCCTCTAGTGCCCAAGGGTTTCCCTGTGACGAGTAAAGTCGTTTGGCGTAACACGGAGTAAAATACTAAAGTGTCACAATGGCCAATAGAGCGTTGAACAGACAGTTTGTTAAACAGATAGCTTATTGACCCTCTAGTGCCAAAGGGTTTCCCCTTGAGGAGTAAAATCGTCTGGCGTCAGACGGAGTAAAATACTAAATGGTGTCAAAAGGGCAACTAGAGGGTTGGGCAGAACGTTTGTTGAACAGAGAGCTTATTGACCCTCTAGTGCCCAAGGGTTTCCCTGTGACGAGTAAAATCGTCTGGCGTTAGACGGAGTAAAATACTCTGGCGTTAGACGGAGTAAAATACTAAAGTGTCACAATGGCTATTACAGGGTTTAGCAGACAGTTTGTTGAACAGAGAGCTTATTGACCCTCTAGTGCCCAAGGGTTTCCTTGTGACCAGTAAAATCGTCTGGCGTTAGACGGAGTAAAATACTAAAGTTTCAAAATGGCTATTAGAGGGTTGAGCAGACAGTTTGTTAAACCGATAGCTTATTGACCCTCTAGTGCCCAAGGTTTCCCTGTGACGAGTAAAAACGTCTTGCGTTAGACAAAGTAAAATACTAAAGTGTCACTATGGCCAGTAGATGGTTAAACAGACAGTTTTTTAAACAGATAGCTTATTGACCCTCTAGTGCCCGGGGGTTCCCTGTGACGAGTAAAATCGTCTGGCGTTAGACGGAGTAAAATACTAAAGTGTCACAATGGCGACTAGACGGTTGAACAGACAGTTTGTTGAACAGATAGCTTATTGACCCTCTAGTGCCCAAGGGTTTCCCTGTGACGAGTAAAATCGTCTGGCGTTAGAAGGAGTAAATTACTAAAGTGTCAAAATAGCTACTAGAGGGTTGAGCACACAGTTTGTTGAACAGAAAGCTTATTGCCCTCTAGTGGGCAATAATGCTGTCTGTAAAATCTTGTTGCGTTAGATGGAGTAAAATACTAAGGTGTCACAATTGCCATTAGAGGGTTGAACAGACAGTTCTTTAAACAGATAGCTCATTGACCCTCTAGTGCCCAAGGGTTTCCCTGTGACAAGTAAAATCGTCTGGCGTTAGACGGAGTAAAACACTAAAGTGTAAAAATGGCCACTACACGGTTAAAAACAGAGTTTTTTAAATACACATCTTATTGACCCTCTAGTGCCCAAGGGTTTCCCTGTGACGAGTAAAGTCGTTTGGCGTAACACGGAGTAAAATACTAAAGTGTCACAATGGCCAATAGAGCGTTGAACAGACAGTTTGTTAAACAGATAGCTTATTGACCCTCTAGTGCCAAAGGGTTTCCCCTTGAGGAGTAAAATCGTCTGGCGTCAGACGGAGTAAAATACTAAATGGTGTCAAAAGGGCAACTAGAGGGTTGGGCAGAACGTTTGTTGAACAGAGAGCTTATTGACCCTCTAGTGCCCAAGGGTTTCCCTGTGACGAGTAAAATCGTCTGGCGTTAGACGGAGTAAAATACTCTGGCGTTAGACGGAGTAAAATACTAAAGTGTCACAATGGCTATTACAGGGTTTAGCAGACAGTTTGTTGAACAGAGAGCTTATTGACCCTCTAGTGCCCAAGGGTTTCCTTGTGACCAGTAAAATCGTCTGGCGTTAGACGGAGTAAAATACTAAAGTTTCAAAATGGCTATTAGAGGGTTGAGCAGACAGTTTGTTAAACCGATAGCTTATTGACCCTCTAGTGCCCAAGGGTTTCCCTGTGACGAGTAAAAACGTCTTGCGTTAGACAAAGTAAAATACTAAAGTGTCACTATGGCCAGTAGATGGTTAAACAGACAGTTTTTTAAACAGATAGCTTATTGACCCTCTAGTGCCCGGGGGTTCCCTGTGACGAGTAAAATCGTCTGGCGTTAGACGGAGTAAAATACTAAAGTGTCACAATGGCGACTAGACGGTTGAACAGACAGTTTGTTGAACAGATAGCTTATTGACCCTCTAGTGCCCAAGGGTTTCCCTGTGACGAGTAAAATCGTCTGGCGTTAGAAGGAGTAAATTACTAAAGTGTCAAAATAGCTACTAGAGGGTTGAGCACACAGTTTGTTGAACAGAAAGCTTATTGCCCTCTAGTGGGCAATAATGCTGTCTGTAAAATCTTGTTGCGTTAGATGGAGTAAAATACTAAGGTGTCACAATTGCCATTAGAGGGTTGAACAGACAGTTCTTTAAACAGATAGCTCATTGACCCTCTAGTGCCCAAGGGTTTCCCTGTGACAAGTAAAATCGTCTGGCGTTAGACGGAGTAAAACACTAAAGTGTAAAAATGGCCACTAACGGTTAAAAACAGAGTTTTTTAAATACACATCTTATTGACCCTCTAGTGCCCAAGGGTTTCCCTGTGACGAGTAAAGTCGTTTGGCGTAACACGGAGTAAAATACTAAAGTGTCACAATGGCCAATAGAGCGTTGAACAGACAGTTTGTTAAACAGATAGCTTATTGACCCTCTAGTGCCAAAGGGTTTCCCCTTGAGGAGTAAAATCGTCTGGCGTCAGACGGAGTAAAATACTAAATGGTGTCAAAAGGGCAACTAGAGGGTTGGGCAGAACGTTTGTTGAACAGAGAGCTTCTTGACCCTCTAGTGCCCAAGGGTTTCCCTGTGACGAGTAAAATCGTCTGGCGTTAGACGGAGTAAAATACTCTGGCGTTAGACGGAGTAAAATACTAAAGTGTCACAATGGCTATTAGAGGGTTTAGCAGACAGTTTGTTGAACAGAGAGCTTATTGACCCTCTAGTGCCCAAGGGTTTCCTTGTGACCAGTAAAATCGTCTGGCGTTAGACGGAGTAAAATACTAAAGTGTCAGAATTGCCACTAGAGCGTTGAACATACAGTTTGTTAAACACATAGCTTATTGACCCTCTAGTGCCCACGGCTTTCCCTTTGATGAATAAAATAGTCTGGCGTTAGACGGAGTAAAATACTCTGGCGTTAGACGGAGTAAAATACTCTGGCGTTAGACGGAGTAAAATACTAAAGTGTCAAAATGGCTATTAGAGGGTTGAGCAGAGAGTTTCTTGAACAGATAGATTATTGACCCTCTTGTGCCCAAGGCTTTCCCTGTGACGAGTAAAATCGTCGGGCGTTAGACCGAGTAAAATCATCTGCCGTTAGACAGAGTAAAATACTAAAGTGTCACAATGGCCACTAGAGCGTTGAACATACAGTTTGTTAAACAGATAGCTTATTGACCCTCTAGTGCCCAAGGGTTTCCCTTTGATGAGTAAAATCGTCTGGCGTTAGGAGTAAATTACTAAAGTGTCAAAATAGCTACTAGAAAGATGAGCACACAGTTTGTTGAACAGAAACTTATTGCCCTCTAGTAAGCAATAATGCTGTCTGTAAAATCTTCTTCCGTTAGACGGAGTAAATTAGTAGGGTGTCACAATGGCCACTAGAGGGTTGAACAGACAGTTCTTTAAACAGATAGCTCATCGACCCTCTAGTACCCAAGGGTTTCCCTGAGAGGAGTAAAATCGTCTCCCTTAGACGAAGTAAAATACTAAAGTGTCACAATGGGCAGTAGAGGGTTGAACAGACAGTTTCTTAAAAAGAAAGCTTATTGACACCCTAGTGCCTAAGGGTTTCCCTGTGACGAGTGAAATTGTCTAGCGTTAGACAGAGTAAATTACTAAAGTGTCACAATGCCCTGTAAAGGGTTGAACAGACAGTTTATTTAACAGATAGCTTATTAACCCTCTAGTGTTTAAGGGTTTCCCTGTGGCGAGTAAAATCGTCTGGCGTTAGAGGGGGTAAAATACTAAAGTGTCACAATGGCCATTAGAGCATTGAACGGACAGTTTATTAGACAGATAGCTTATTGACCCTCTAGTGCCCAAGGGTTTCCCTGAGGCAAGTAAAATCGTCTCGCATTAGACGGAGTAAAATACTAAAGTTTCACAATGGCCATTAGAGCATTGAACAGACAGTTTATTAAACAGATAGCTTATTGACCCTCTAGTGCCCAAGGGTTTCCCTGAGGCAAGTAAAATCGTCTGGCGTTAGACGGAGTAAAATACTAAAGTGTCACAATGGCCAATAGAGCGTTGAACAGACAGTTTTTTAAACAGATAGTTTATTGACCCTCTAGTGCCCAAGGGTTTCCCTGTGACGAGTAAAATCGTGTGGCGTTAGACGGAGTAAAATACTAAAGTATCACAATGGCCAATAGAGCGTTGAACAGACAGTTTGTTAAACAGATAGTTTATTGACCCTCTAGTGCCCAAGGGTTTCCGTGTGACGAGTAAAATCGTCTGGCGTTAGACAGAGTAAAATACTAAAGTGTCACAATGGCCAATAGAGCGTTGAACAGACAGTTTGTTAAACAGATAGTTTATTGACCCTCTAGTGCCCAAGGGTTTCCATGTGCAGAGTAAAATCGTCTGGCGTTAGACGGAGTAAAATACTAAAGTGTCACGATGGCCACTAGAGCGTTGAACATACAGTTTGTTAAACAGATAGCTTATTGACCCTCTAGCGCCCAAGGGTTTCCCTTTGATGAGTAAAATCGTCGGGCGTTAGACGGAGTAAAATACTCTGGTGTTAGACAGAGTAAAATACTAAAGTGTCAAAATGGCTATTAGAGGGTTGAGCAGACAATTTGTTGAACAGTTAGATTATTGACCCTCTAGTGCCCAAGGGTTTCCCTGTGACGAGTAAAATCGTCTGGCGTTAGACGGAGTCATTTACTAAAGTGTCGCAATGGCCACTAGAGGCTTGAGCAGTTAGTTTGTTGAACAGATAGCTTATTGACCCTCTAGTGCCCAAGGGTTTCCCTGTGACGAGTAAAATCGTCTGGCGTTAGACGGAGTAAAATACTCTGGCGTTAGACGGAGTAAAATACTAAAGTGTCACAATGGCTATTAGAGGCTTGAGCAGACAATTTTTTTAGCAGATATCTTGATGACCCTCTAGTGCCCAAGGGTTTTCCTGTGAGGAGTAAAATCGTCTGGCGCTAGACAGAGTAAAATACTAAAGATTCAAAATGGCTATTAAACGGTTGAGCAGACAGTTTGTTGAACAGATAGCGTATTGACCGTCTAGTGGCCAAGGGTTTTCCTGTGATGAATAAAATCGTGTGGCGCTAGACGGACTAAAATACTAAAGTGTCACAATGGCCACTAGAGGGTTGATCAGACAGTTTGTTAAACAGATAGCTTATTGACCCTCTAGTGCCCAAGGGTTTCGCTGTGACGAGTAAAATCGTCTTGCGTTAGATGGAGTAAAATACTGAAGTGTCACAATGGCCACTAGAGGGTTGAACAGACAGTTTGTTAAACAGATAACTTATTGACCCTCTAGTGCCCAGGGGTTTCCCTGTGACGAGTAAAATTGTCTGGCGTTAGACGGAGTAAAATACTCTGGCGTTAGACGGAGTAAAATACTAAAGTGTCACAATGGCTATTAGAGGCTTGAGCAGACAATTTTTTAAGCAGATATCTTATTGACCCTCTAGTGCCCAAGGGTTTTCCTGTGACGAGTAAAATCGTCTGGCGCTAGACAGAGTAAAATACTAAAGATTCAAAATGGCTATTAAACGGTTGAGCATACAGTTTGTTGAACAGATAGCGTATTGACCGTCTAGTGGCCAAGGGTTTTCCTGTGATGAATAAAATCGTGTGGCGCTAGACGGACTAAAATGCTAAAGTGTCACAATGGCCACTAGAGGGTTGATCAGACAGTTTGTTAAACAGATAGCTTATTGACCCTCTAGTGCCCAAGGGTTTCGCTGTGATTAGTAAAATCGTCTTGCGTTAGATGGAGTAAAATACTGAAGTGTCACAATGGCCACTAGAGGGTTGAACAGACAGTTTGTTAAACAGATAGCTTATTGACCCTCTAGTGCCCAGGGGTTTCCCTGTGACGAGTAAAATCGTCTGGCGTGAGAGGGAGTAAAATCGTCTGGCGTTAGACGGAGTAAAATATTAAAGTTTCACAATGGCCATTAGAGCATTGAACAGACAGTTTATTAAAGAGATAGCTTATTGACCCTCTAGTACCCAAGGGTTTCCCTGAGAGGAGTAAAATCGTCTCCCTTAGACGAAGTAAAATACTAAAGTGTCACAATGGGCAGTAGAGGGTTGAACAGACAGTTTCTTAAAAAGAAAGCTTATTGACACCCTAGTGCCTAAGGGTTTCCCTGTGACGAGTGAAATTGTCTAGCGTTAGACAGAGTAAATTACTAAAGTGTCACATGCCCTGTAAAGGGTTGAACAGACAGTTATTTAACAGATAGCTTATTAACCCTCTAGTGTTTAAGGTTTCCCTGTGGCGAGTAAAATCGTCTGGCGTTAGAGGGGGTAAAATACTAAAGTGTCCAATGGCCATTAGAGCATGAACGGACAGTTTATTAAACAGATAGCTTATTGACCCTCTAGTGCCCAAGGGTTTCCCTGAGGCAAGTAAAATCGTCTCGCGTTAGACGGAGTAAAATACTAAAGTTTCACAATGGCCATTAGAGCATTGAACAGACAGTTTATTAAACAGATAGCTTATTGACCCTCTAGTGCCCAAGGGTTTCCCTGAGGCAAGTAAAATCGTCTGGCGTTAGACGGAGTAAAATACTAAAGTGTCACGATGGCCACTAGAGCGTTGAAAATACAGTTTGTTTAACAGATAGCTTTTGACCTCTAGCGCCCAAGGGTTTCCCTTTGATGAGTAAAATCGTCGGGCGTTAGACGGAGTAAAATACTCTGGTGTTAGACAGAGTAAAATACTAAAGTGTCAAAATGGCTATTAGAGGGTTGAGCAGACAATTTGTTGAACAGTTAGATTATTGACCCTCTAGTGCCCAAGGGTTTCCCTGTGACGAGTAAAATCGTCTGGCGTTAGACGGAGTCATTTACTAAAGTGTCGCAATGGCCACTAGAGGCTTGAGCAGTTAGTTTGTTGAACAGATAGCTTATTGACCCTCTAGTGCCCAAGGGTTTCCCTGTGACGAGTAAAATCGTCTGGCGTTAGACGGAGTAAAATACTCTGGCGTTAGACGGAGTAAAATACTAAAGTGTCACAATGGCTATTAGAGGCTTGAGCAGACAATTTTTTTAGCAGATATCTTGATGACCCTCTAGTGCCCAAGGGTTTTCCTGAGGCAAGTAAAATCGTCTCGCGTTAGACGGAGTAAAATACTAAAGTTTCACAATGGCCATTAGAGCATTGAACAGACAGTTTATTAAACAGATAGCTTATTGACCCTCTAGTGCCCAAGGGTTTCCCTGAGGCAAGTAAAATTGTCTGGCGTTAGACGGAGTAAAATACTAAAGTGTCACAATGGCCAATAGAGCGTTGAGCAGACAGTTTTTTAAACAGATAGTTTATCGACCCTCTAGTGCCCAAGGGTTTCCCTGTGACGAGTAAAATCGTGTGGCGTTAGACGGAGTAAAATACTAAAGTATCACAATGGCCAATAGAGCGTTGAACAGACAGTTTGTTAAACAGATAGTTTATTGACCCTCTAGTGCCCAAGGGTTTCCGTGTGACGAGTAAAATCGTCTGGCGTTAGACAGAGTAAAATACTAAAGTGTCACAATGGCCAATAGAGCGTTGAACAGACAGTTTGTTAAACCGATAGTTTATTGACCCTCTAGTGCCCAAGGGTTTCCATGTGCAGAGTAAAATCGTCTGGCGTTAGACGGAGTAAAATACTAAAGTGTCACGATGGCCACTAGAGCGTTGAACATACAGTTTGTTTAACAGATAGCTTATTGACCCTCTAGCGCCCAAGGGTTTCCCTTTGATGAGTAAAATCGTCGGGCGTTAGACGGAGTAAAATACTCTGGTGTTAGACAGAGTAAAATACTAAAGTGTCAAAATGGCTATTAGAGGGTTGAGCAGACAATTTGTTGAACAGTTAGATTATTGACCCTCTAGTGCCCAAGGGTTTCCCTGTGACGAGTAAAATCGTCTGGCGTTAGACGGAGTCATTTACTAAAGTGTCGCAATGGCCACTAGAGGCTTGAGCAGTTAGTTTGTTGAACAGATAGCTTATTGACCCTCTAGTGCCCAAGGGTTTCCCTGTGACGAGTAAAATCGTCTGGCGTTAGACGGAGTAAAATACTAAAGTGTCACAATGGCTATTAGAGGCTTGAGCAGACAATTTTTTTAGCAGATATCTTGATGACCCTCTAGTGCCCAAGGGTTTTCCTGTGACGAGTAAAATCGTCTGGCGCTAGACAGAGTAAAATACTAAAGATTCAAAATGGCTATTAAACGGTTGAGCAGACAGTTTGTTGAACAGATAGCGTATTGACCGTCTAGTGGCCAAGGGTTTTCCTGTGATGAATAAAATCGTGTGGCGCTAGACGGACTAAAATACTAAAGTGTCACAATGGCCACTAGAGGGTTGATCAGACAGTTTGTTAAACAGATAGCTTATTGACCCTCTAGTGCCCAAGGGTTTGGCTGTGACGAGTAAAATCGTCTTGCGTTAGATGGAGTAAAATACTGAAGTGTCACAATGGCCACTAGAGGGTTGAACAGACAGTTTGTTAAACAGATAACTTATTGACCCTCTAGTGCCCAGGGGTTTTCCTGTGACGAGTAAAATTGTCTGGCGTTAGACGGAGTAAAATACTCTGGCGTTAGACGGAGTAAAATACTAAAGTGTCACAATGGCTATTAGAGGCTTGAGCAGACAATTTTTTAAGCAGATATCTTATTGACCCTCTAGTGCCCAAGGGTTTTCCTGTGACGAGTAAAATCGTCTGGCGCTAGACAGAGTAAAATACTAAAGATTCAAAATGGCTATTAAACGGTTGAGCATACAGTTTGTTGAACAGATAGCGTATTGACCGTCTAGTGGCCAAGGGTTTTCCTGTGATGAATAAAATCGTGTGGCGCTAGACGGACTAAAATACTAAAGTGTCACAATGGCCACTAGAGGGTTGATCAGACAGTTTGTTAAACAGATAACTTATTGACCCTCTAGTGCCCAAGGGTTTCCCTGTGACGAGTAAAATCGTCTGGCGTTAGACGGAGTCATTTACTAAAGTGTCGCAATGGCCACTAGAGGCTTGAGCAGTTAGTTTGTTGAACAGATAGCTTATTGACCCTCTAGTGCCCAAGGATTTCCCTGTGACGAGTAAAATCGTCTGGCGTTAGACGGAGTAAAATACTCTGGCGTTAGACGGAGTAAAATACTAAAGTGTCACAATGGCTATTAGAGGCTTGAGCAGACAATTTTTTTAGCAGATATCTTGATGACCCTCTAGTGCCCAAGGGTTTTCCTGTGACGAGTAAAATCGTCTGGCGCTAGACAGAGTAAAAATACTAAAGATTCAAAATGGCTATTAAACGGTTGAGCAGACAGTTTGTTGAACAGATAGCGTATTGACCGTCTAGTGGCCAAGGGTTTTCCTGTGATGAATAAATCGTGTGGCGCTAGACGGACTAAAATACTAAAGTGTCACAATGGCCACTAGAGGGTTGATCAGACAGTTTGTTAAACAGATAACTTATTGACCCTCTAGTGCCAAGGGGTTTCCCTGCGACGAGTAAAATTGTCTGGCGTTAGACGGAGTAAAATACTCTGGCGTTAGACGGAGTAAAATACTAAAGTGTCACAATGGCTATTAGAGGCTTAAGCAGACAATTTTTTAAGCAGATATCTTATTGACCCTCTAGTGCCCAAGGGTTTTCCTGTGACGAGTAAAATCGTCTGGCGCTAGACAGAGTAAAATACTAAAGATTCAAAATGGCTATTAAACGGTTGAGCATACAGTTTGTGAACAGATAGCCTATTGACCGTCTAGTGGCCAAGGGTTTTCCTGTGATGAATAAAATCGTGTGGCGCTAGACGGACTAAAATACTAAAGTGTCACAATGGCCACTAGAGGGTTGATCAGACAGTTTGTTAAACAGATAACTTATTGACCCTCTAGTGCCCAAGGGTTTCCCTGTGACGAGTAAAATCGTCTGGCGTTAGACGGAGTCATTTACTAAAGTGTCGCAATGGCCACTAGAGGCTTGAGCAGTTAGTTTGTTGAACAGATAGCTTATTGACCCTCTAGTGCCCAAGGATTTCCCTGTGACGAGTAAAATCGTCTGGCGTTAGACGGAGTAAAATACTCTGGCGTTAGACGGAGTAAAATACTAAAGTGTCACAATGGCTATTAGAGGCTTGAGCAGACAATTTTTTAGCAGATATCTTGATGACCCTCTAGTGCCCAAGGGTTTTCCTGTGACGAGTAAAATCGTCTGGCGCTAGACAGAGTAAAATACTAAAGATTCAAAATGGCTATTAAACGGTTGAGCAGACAGTTTGTTGAACAGATAGCGTATTGACCGTCTAGTGGCCAAGGGTTTTCCTGTGATGAATAAAATCGTGTGGCGCTAGACGGACTAAAATACTAAAGTGTCACAATGGCCACTAGAGGTTGATCAGACAGTTTGTTAAACAGATAGCTTATTGACCCTCTAGTGCCCAAGGGTTTCGCTGTGACGAGTAAAATCGTCTTGCGTTAGATGGAGTAAAATACTGAAGTGTCACAATGGCCACTAGAGGGTTGAACAGACAGTTTGTTAAACAGATACTTATTGACCCTCTAGTGCCCAGGGGTTTCCCTGTGACGAGTAAAATTGTCTGGCGTTAGACGGAGTAAAATACTCTGGCGTTAGACGGAGTAAAATACTAAAGTGTCACAATGGCTATTAGAGGCTTGAGCAGACAATTTTTAAGCAGATATCTTATTGACCCTCTAGTGCCCAAGGGTTTCCTGTGACGAGTAAAATCGTCTGGCGCTAGACAGAGTAAAATACTAAAGATTCAAATGGCTATTAAACGGTTGAGCATACAGTTTGTTGAACAGATAGCGTATTGACCGTCTAGTGGCCAAGGGTTTTCCTGTGATGAATAAAATCGTGTGGCGCTAGACGGACTAAAATACTAAAGTGTCACAATGGCCACTAGAGGGTTGATCAGACAGTTTGTTAAACAGATAACTTATTGACCCTCTAGTGCCCAGGGGTTTCCCTGTGACAAGTAAAATTGTCTGGCGTTAGACGGAGTAAAAACTCTGGCGTTAGACGGAGTAAAAACTAAAGTGTCACAATGGCTATTAGAGGCTTGAGCAGACAATTTTTAAGCAGATATCTTATTGACCCTCTAGTGCCCAAGGGTTTTCCTGTGACGAGTAAAATCGTCTGGCGCTAGACAGAGTAAAATACTAAAGATTCAAAATGGCTATTAAACGGTTGAGCAGACAGTTTGTTGAACAGATAGCGTATTGACCGTCTAGTGGCCAAGGGTTTCCTGTGATGAATAAAATCGTGTGGCGCTAGACGGACTAAAAACTAAAGTGTCACAATGGCCACTAGAGGGTTGATCAGACAGTTTGTTAAACAGATAGCTTATTGACCCTCTAGTGCCCAAGGGTTTCGCTGTGATTAGTAAAATCGTCTTGCGTTAGATGGAGTAAAATACTGAAGTGTCACAATTGCCACTAGAGGGTTGAACAGACAGTTTGTAAACAGATAGCTTATTGACCCTCTAGTGCCCAGGGGTTTCCCTGTGACGAGTAAAATCGTCTGGCGTGAGAGGGAGTAAAATCGTCTGGCGTTAGACGGAGTAAAATATTAAAGTTTCACAATGGCCATTAGAGCATTGAACAGACAGTTTATTAAAGAGATAGCTTATTGACCCTCTAGTACCCAAGGGTTTCCCTGAGAGGAGTAAAATCGTCTCCCTTAGACGAAGTAAAATGCTAAAGTGTCACAATGGGCAGTAGAGGGTTGAACAGACAGTTTCTTAAAAAGAAAGCTTATTGACACCCTAGTGCCTAAGGGTTTCCCTGTGACGAGTGAAATTGTCTAGCGTTAGACAGAGTAAATTACTAAAGTGTCACAATGCCCTGTAAAGGGTTGAACAGACAGTTTATTTAACAGATAGCTTATTAACCCTCTAGTGTTTAAGGGTTTCCCTGTGGCGAGTAAAATCGTCTGGCGTTAGAGGGGGTAAAACTAAAAGTTCACATGGCCATTAGAGCATTGAACGGACAGTTTATTAAACAGATAGCTTATTGACCCTCTAGTGCCCAAGGGTTTCCCTGAGAGAAGTAAAATCGTCTCGCGTTAGACGGAGTAAAATACTAAAGTCACAATGGCCATTAGAGCATTGAACAGACAGTTTATTAAACAGATAGCTTATTGACCCTCTAGTCCCAAGGTTTCCCTGAGGCAAGTAATCGTCTGCGTTAGACGGAGTAAAATACTAAAGTGTCACAATGGCCAAGTGACGTTGAACAGACAGTTTTTTAAACAGATGTTTATTGACCCTCTAGTGCCCAAGGGTTTCCTGTGACGAGTAAAATCGCTTTGGCGTTAGACGGAGTAAAATACTAAAGTATCACAATGGCCAATAGAGCGTTGAACAGACAGTTTGTAAACAGATAGTTTATTGACCCTCTAGTGCCCAAGGGTTTCCGTGACGAGTAAAATCGTCTGCGTTAGACAGAGTAATACTAAAGTTCACAATGGCCAATAGACGTTGAACAGACAGTTTGTTAGACAGATATTATTGACCCTCTAGTGCCCAAGGGTTTCCATGGCAGAGTAAAATCGTCTGGCGTTAGACGGAGTAAAATACTAAAGTGTCACAATGGCCACTAGAGCGTGAACAACGTTTGTTAAACAGATAGCTTATTGACCCTCTAGCGCCCAAGGTTTCCCTTTGATGAGTAAAATCGTCGGCGTTAGACGGAGTAAATACTCTGGTGTTAACAAGTAAAATACTAAAGTGTCAAAATGGCTATTAGAGTTGAGCAACAATTTGTTAACATTAGATTATTGACCCTCTAGTGCCCAAGGGTTTCCCTGTGACGAGTAAATCGTCTGGCGTTAACGGAGTCATTTACTAAAGTGTCGCAATGGCCACTAGAGGCTTGAGCAGTTAGTTTGTTGAACAGATAGCTTATTGACCCTCTATGCCCAAGGTTTCCCTGTGCGAGTAAAATCGTCTGGCGTAGACGGAGTAAAATACTCTGGCGTTAGACGGAGTAAATACTAAAGTCACAATGGCTATTAGGCTTGAGCAGAATTTTTTAGCAGATATCTTGATTGACCCTCTAGTGCCCAAGGGTTTTCCTGAGCAAGTAATCGTCTGCGTTAGACGAGTAAAATACTAAAGTTTCACAATGGCCATTGAGCATTGAACAGACAGTTTATTAAACAGATAGCTTATGACCCTCTAGTGCCCAAGGGTTTCCCTGAGGCAAGTAAAATCGTCTGGCGTTAGACGAGTAAATACTAAAGTGTCACAATGGCCAATAGAGCGTTGAACAGACAGTTTTTAAACAGATAGTTTATCGACCCTCTAGTGCCAAGGGTTTCCCTGTGACGAGTAAAATCGTGTCGTTAGACGGAGTAAAATACTAAAGTATCACAATGGCCAAAGAGCGTTGAACAGACAGTTTGTTAAACAGATAGTTTATTGACCCTCTAGTGCCCAAGGGTTTCCGTGTGACGAGTAAAATCGTCTGGCGTTAGACAGAGTAAAATACTAAAGTGTCACAATGGCCAATGAGCGTTGAACAGACAGTTTGTTAAACAGATAGTTTATTGACCCTCTAGTGCCCAAGGTTTCCATGTGCAGAGTAAATCGTCTGGCGTTAGACGGAGTAAAATACTAAAGTGTCACGATGGCCACTAGAGCGAGTTGAACATACAGTTTGTTAAACAGATAGCTTATGACCCTCTAGCGCCCAAGGGTTTCCCTTTGATGAGTAATCATCGTCGGGCGTTAGACGGAGAATACCTGGTGTTAGACAGAGTAAAATACTAAGTGTCAAAATGGCTATTAGAGGGTTGAGCAGACATGTTGAACAGTTAGATTATTGACCCTCTAGTGCCCAAGGGTTTCCCTGTGACGAGTAAAATCGTCTGGCGTTAGACGAGTCATTTACTAAAGTGTCGCAATGGCCACTAGAGCTTGAGCATTAGTTGTTGAACAGATAGCTTATTGACCCTCTAGTGCCCAAGGGTTCCTGTGACGAGTAAAATCGTCTGGCGTTAGACGGAGTAAAATACTCTGGCGTTAGACGGAGTAAATACTAAAGTGTCACAATGGCTATTAGAGGCTTGGGCAGACAATTTTTTTAGCAGATACTTGATGACCTCTAGTGCCAAGGTTTTCCTGTGACGAGTAAATCGTCTGGTGCTAGACAGAGTAAAATACTAAAGATTCAAAATGGCTATTAAACGGTTGAGCAGACAGTTTGTTGAACAGATAGCGTATGACCGTCTAGTGGCCAAGGGTTTCCTGTGATGAATAAAATCGTGTGGCGCTAGACGGACTAAATTACTAAAGTGTCACCATGGCCACTAGAGGGTTGATCAGACAGTTTGTTAAACAGATAGCTTATTGACCCTCTAGTGCCCAGGGTTTCGCTGTGACGAGTAAAATCGTCTTGCGTTAGATGGAGTAAAATACTGAAGTGTCACAATGGCCACTAGAGGTTAACAGACAGTTTGTTAAACAGATAGCTTATGACCCTCTAGTCCCAGGGTTTCCCTGTGACGAGTAAAATTGTCTGGCGTTAGACGTATAAATTACTCTGGCGTTAGACGGAGTAAAATACTAAAGGTCACAATGGCTATTAGGCTTGAGCAGACAATTTTTTAAGCAGATATCTTATTGACCTCTAGTGCCCAAGGGTTTTCCTGTGACGAGTAAAATCGTCTGGCGCTAGACAGAGTAAAATACTAAAGATTCAAATGGCTATTACCGTTGAGCAACAGTTGTTGAACAGATAGCGATTGACCGTCTAGTGGCCAAGGGTTTTCCTGTGATAATAATCGTGTGGCGCTAGACGGACTAAAATACTAAAGTGTCACAATGGCCACTAGGGTTGATCAGACAGTTTGTTAAACAGATAGCTTATTACCCTCTAGTGCCAGGGGTTTCCCTGTGACGAGTAAAATCGTCTCGCGTAAGAGGGAGTAAAATCGTCTGGCGTTAGACAGAGTAAAATATTAAAGTTTCACAATGGCCATTAGAGCATGAACAGACAGTTTATTAAAGAGATAGCTTATTGACCTCTAGTACCCAAGGTTTTCCCTGAGAGGAGTAAAATCGTCTCCCTTAGACAAGTAAAATACTAAAGTGTCACATGGGCAGTAGAGGGTTGAACAGACAGTTCTTAAAAGAAAGCTTATTGACACCCTAGTGCCTAAGGGTTTCCCTCTGACGAGTGAAATTGTCTAGCGTTAACAGAGTAAATTACTAAAGTGTCACAAGCCCTGTAAAGGGTTGAACAGACAGTTTATTTAACAGATAGCTTATTAACCCTCTAGTGTTTAGGGTTTCCCTGTGGCAAGTAAAATCGTCTGGCGTTAGAGGGTAAAATACTAAAGTGTCACAATGGCCATTAGCATTGAACGGACAGTTTATTAAACAGATAGCTTATTGACCCTCTAGTGCCCAGGGTTTCCCTGAGGCAAGTAAAATCGTCTCGCGTTAGACGGAGTAAAATACTAAAGTTCACAATGGCCATTAGAGCATTGAACAGACAGTTTATTAAACAGATAGCTTATGACCCTCTAGTGCCCAAGGGTTTCCCTGAGCAAGTAAAATCGTCTGGCGTTAGACGGAGTAAAATACTAAGTGTCACAATGCCAATAGAGCGTTAACAGACAGTTTTTTAAACAGATAGTTTATTGACCCTCTAGTGCCCAAGGGTTTCCCTGTGCGAGTAAAATCGTGTGGCGTTAGACGGAGTAAAAACTTAGTATCACAATTGCCAATAGAGCGTTGAACAGACAGTTTGTTAAACAGATAGTTTATTGACCCTCTAGTGCCCAAGGGTTCCATGTGCAGAGTGAAATCGTCTGGCGTTAGACGGAGTAAAATACTAAAGTGTCACGATGGCCACTAGAGCGTTGAACATACAGTTTGTTAACATATAGCTTATTGACCCTCTAGCGCCAAGGGTTTCCCTTTGATGAGTAAAATCGTCGGGCGTTAGACGGAGAAAACTCTGGCGTTAGACAGAGTAAAATACTAAAGTGTCAAAATGGCTATAGAGGGTTGAGCAGCAATTTGTTGAACAGTTAATTATTGACCCTCTATGCCCAAGGGTTTCCCTGTGACGAGTAAAATCGTCTGGCGTTAGACGGAGTCATTTACTAAAGTGTCGCAATGGCCACTAGAGCTTGAGCAGTTAGTTTGTTGAACAGATAGCTTATTGACCCTCTAGTGCCCAAGGGTTTCCTGTGACGAGTAAATCATCTGCGTTAGACGGAGTAAAATACCTGCGTTAGACGAGTAAAATACTAAAGTGTCACAATGGCTATTAGAGGCTTGGCAGACAATTTTTTAGCAGATATCTTGATGACCCTCTAGTGCCCAAGGGTTTTCCTGTGACGAGTAAAAATCTCTGTCTAGACAGAGTAAATACTAAAGAGTTCAAAATGCTATTAAACGGTTGAGCAGACAGTTTGTTGAACAGATAGCGTATTGACCGTCTAGTGGCCAAGGGTTTTCCTGTGATGAATAAAATCGTGTGGCGCTAGACGGACTAAAATACTAAAGTGTCACAATGGCCACTAGAGGGTTGATCAGACAGTTTGTTAAACAGATAGCTTATTGACCCTCTAGTGCCAAGGGTTTCGCTGTGACGAGTAAAATCGTCTTGCGTTAGATGGAGTAAAATACTGAAGTGTCACAATGGCCACTAGAGGGTTGAACAGACAGTTTGTTAAACAGATAGCTTATTGACCCTCTAGTGCCCAGGGGTTTCCCTGTGACGAGTAAAATTGTCTGGCGTTAGACGGAGTAAATTACTCTGGCGTTAGACGGAGTAAAATACTAAAGTGTCACAATGGCTATTAGAGGCTTGAGCAGACAATTTTTTAAGCAGATATCTTATTGACCCTCTAGTGCCCAAGGGTTTTCCTGTGACGAGTAAAATCGTCTGGCGCTAGACAGAGTAAAATACTAAAGATTCAAAATGGCTATTAAACGGTTGAGCAGACAGTTTGTTGAACAGATAGCGTATTGACCGTCTAGTGGCCAAGGGTTTTCCTGTGATGAATAAAATCGTGTGGCGCTAGACGGACTAAAATACTAAAGTGTCACAATGGCCACTAGAGGGTTGATCAGACAGTTTGTTAAACAGATAGCTTATTGACCCTCTAGTGCCCAAGGGTTTCGCTGTGATTAGTAAAATCGTCTTGCGTTAGATGGAGTAAAATACTGAAGTGTCACAATGGCCACTAGAGGGTTGAACAGACAGTTTGTTAAACAGATAGCTTATTGACCCTCTAGTGCCCAGGGGTTTCCCTGTGACGAGTAAAATCGTCTCGCGTGAGAGGGAGTAAATTACTCTGGCGTTAGACGGAGTAAAATACTAAAGTGTCACAATGGCTATTAGAGGCTTGAGCAGACAATTTTTTAAGCAGATATCTTATTGACCCTCTAGTGCCCAAGGGTTTTCCTGTGACGAGTAAAATCGTCGGGCGTTAGACGGAGTAAAATACTCTGGCGTTAGACAGAGTAAAATACTAAAGTGTCAAAATGGCTATTAGAGGGTTGAGCAGACAATTTGTTGAACAGTTAGATTATTGACCCTCTAGTGCCCAAGGGTTTCCCTGTGACGAGTAAAATCGTCTGGCGTTAGACGGAGTCATTTACTAAAGTGTCGCAATGGCCACTAGAGGCTTGAGCAGTTAGTTTGTTGAACAGATAGCTTATTGACCCTCTAGTGCCCAAGGGTTTCCCTGTGACGAGTAAAATCATCTGGCGTTAGACGGAGTAAAATACTCTGGCGTTAGACGGAGTAAAATACTAAAGTGTCACAATGGCTATTAGAGGCTTGAGCAGACAATTTTTTAAGCAGATATCTTATTGACCCTCTAGTGCCCAAGGGTTTTCCTGTGACGAGTAAAATCGTCTGGCGCTAGACAGAGTAAAATACTAAAGATTCAAAATGGCTATTAAACGGTTGAGCAGACAGTTTGTTGAACAGATAGCGTATTGACCGTCTAGTGGCCAAGGGTTTCCTGTGATGAATAAATCGTGTGGCGCTAGACGGACTAAAATACTAAAGTGTCACAATGGCCACTAGAGGGTTGATCAGACAGTTTGTTAAACAGATAGCTTATTGACCCTCTAGTGCCCAAGGGTTTCGCTGTGATTAGTAAAATCGTCTTGCGTTAGATGGAGTAAAATACTGAAGTGTCACAATGGCCACTAGAGGGTTGAACAGACAGTTTGTTAAACAGATAGCTTATTGACCCTCTAGTGCCCAGGGGTTTCCCTGTGACGAGTAAAATCGTCTCGCGTGAGAGGGAGTAAAATCGTCTGGCGTTAGACGGAGTAAAATATTAAAGTTTCACAATGGCCATTAGAGCATTGAACAGACAGTTTATTAAAGAGATAGCTTATTGACCCTCTAGTACCCAAGGGTTTCCCTGAGAGGAGTAAAATCGTCTCCCTTAGACGAAGTAAAATACTAAAGTGTCACAATGGGCAGTAGAGGGTTGAACAGACAGTTTCTTAAAAAGAAAGCTTATTGACACCCTAGTGCCTAAGGGTTTCCCTCTGACGAGTGAAATTGTCTAGCGTTAGACAGAGTAAATTACTAAAGTGTCACAATGCCCTGTAAAGGGTTGAACAGACAGTTTATTTAACAGATAGCTTATTAACCCTCTAGTGTTTAAGGGTTTCCCTGTGGCGAGTAAAATCGTCTGGCGTTAGAGGGGGTAAAATACTAAAGTGTCACAATGGCCATTAGAGCATTGAACGGACAGTTTATTAAACAGATAGCTTATTGACCCTCTAGTGCCCAAGGGTTTCCCTGAGGCAAGTAAAATCGTCTCGCGTTAGACGGAGTAAAATACTAAAGTTTCACAATGGCCATTAGAGCATTGAACAGACAGTTTATTAAACAGATAGCTTATTGACCCTCTAGTGCCCAAGGGTTTCCCTGAGGCAAGTAAAATCGTCTGGCGTTAGACGGAGTAAAATACTAAAGTGTCACAATGGCCAATAGAGCGTTGAACAGACAGTTTTTAAACAGATAGTTTATTGACCCTCTAGTGCCCAAGGGTTTCCCTGTGACGAGTAAAATCGTGTGGCGTTAGACGGAGTAAAATACTATAGTATCACAATTGCCAATAGAGCGTTGAACAGACAGTTTGTTAAACAGATAGTTTATTGACCCTCTAGTGCCCAAGGGTTTCCATGTGCAGAGTAAAATCGTCTGGCGTTAGACGGAGTAAAATACTAAAGTGTCACGATGGCCACTAGAGCGTTGAACATACAGTTTGTTAAACAGATAGCTTATTGACCCTCTAGCGCCCAAGGGTTTCCCTTTGATGAGTAAATCGTCGGGCGTTAGACGGAGTAAAATACTCTGGCGTTAGACAGAGTAAATACTAAGTGTCAAAATGGCTATTAGAGGGTTGAGCAGACAATTGTTGAACAGTTAGATTATTGACCCTCTAGTGCCCAAGGGTTTCCCTGTGACGAGTAAAATCGTCTGGCGTTAGACGGAGTCATTTACTAAAGTGTCGCAATGGCCACTAGAGGCTTGAGCAGTTAGTTTGTTGAACAGATAGCTTATTGACCCTCTAGTGCCCAAGGGTTTCCCTGTGACGAGTAAAATCATCTGGCGTTAGACGGAGTAAAATACTCTGGCGTTAGACGGAGTAAAATACTAAAGTGTCACAATGGCTATTAGAGGCTTGGCAGACAATTTTTTTTAGCAGATATCTTGATGACCCTCTAGTGCCCAAGGGTTTTCCTGTGACGAGTAAAATCGTCTGGTGCTAGACAGAGTAAAATACTAAAGATTCAAAATGGCTATTAAACGGTTGAGCAGACAGTTTGTTGAACAGATAGCGTATTGACCGTCTAGTGGCCAAGGGTTTTCCTGTGATGAATAAAATCGTGTGGCGCTAGACGGACTAAAATACTAAAGTGTCACAATGGCCACTAGAGGGTTGATCAGACAGTTTGTTAAACAGATAGCTTATTGACCCTCTAGTGCCCAAGGGTTCGCTGTGACGAGTAAAATCGTCTTGCGTTAGATGGAGTAAAATACTGAAGTGTCACAATGGCCACTAGAGGGTGAACAGACAGTTTGTTAAACAGATAGCTTATTGACCCTCTAGTGCCCAGGGGTTTCCCTGTGACGAGTAAAATTGTCTGGCGTTAGACGGAGTAAATTACTCTGGCGTTAGACGGAGTAAAATACTAAGTGTCACAATGGCTATTAGAGGCTTGAGCAGACAATTTTTAAGCAGATATCTTTTGACCCTAGTGCCCAAGGTTTTCCTGTGACGAGTAAATCGTCTGGCGCTAGACAGAGTAAAATACTAAAGATTCAAAATGGCTATTAAACGGTTGAGCAGACAGTTTGTTGAACAGATAGCGTATTGACCGTCTAGTGGCCAAGGGTTTTCCTGTGATGAATAAAATCGTGTGGCGCTAGACGGACTAAATACTAAAGTGTCACAATGGCCACTAGAGGGTTGATCAGACAGTTTGTTAAACAGATAGCTTATTGACCCTCTAGTGCCCAAGGGTTTCGCTGTGATTAGTAAAATCGTCTTGCGTTAGATGGAGTAAAATACTGAAGTGTCACAATGGCCACTAGAGGGTTGAACAGACAGTTTGTTAAACAGATAGCTTATTGACCCTCTAGTGCCCAGGGGTTTCCCTGTGACGAGTAAAATCGTCTCGCGTGAGAGGGAGTAAAATCGTCTGGCGTTAGACAGAGTAAAATATTAAAGTTTCACAATGGCCATTAGAGCATTGAGCAGACAATTTTTTAAGCAGATATCTTATTGACCCTCTAGTGCCCAAGGGTTTTCCTGTGACGAGTAAAATCGTCGGGCGTTAGACGAAGTAAAATACTAAAGTGTCACAATGGGCAGTAGAGGGTTGAACAGACAGTTTCTTAAAAAGAAAGCTTATTGACACCCTAGTGCCTAAGGGTTTCCCTCTGACGAGTGAAATTGTCTAGCGTTAGACAGAGTAAATTACTAAAGTGTCACAATGCCCTGTAAAGGGTTGAACAGACAGTTTATTTAACAGATAGCTTATTAACCCTCTAGTGTTTAAGGGTTTCCCTGTGGCGAGTAAAATCGTCTGGCGTTAGAGGGGGTAAAATACTAAAGTGTCACAATGGCCATTAGAGCATTGAACGGACAGTTTATTAAACAGATAGCTTATTGACCCTCTAGTGCCCAAGGGTTTCCCTGAGGCAAGTAAAATCGTCTCGCTTTAGACGGAGTAAAATACTAAAGTTTCACAATGGCCATTAGAGCATTGAACAGACAGTTTATTAAACAGATAGCTTATTGACCCTCTAGTGCCCAAGGGTTTCCCTGAGGCAAGTAAAATCGTCTGGCGTTAGACGGAGTAAAATACTAAAGTGTCACAATGGCCAATAGAGCGTTGAACAGACAGTTTTTTTAAACAGATAGTTTATTGACCCTCTAGTGCCCAAGGGTTTCCCTGTGACGAGTAAAATCGTGTGGCGTTAGACGGAGTAAATACTATAGTATCACAATGGCCAATAGAGCGTTGAACAGACAGTTTGTTAAACAGATAGTTTATTGACCCTCTAGTGCCCAAGGGTTTCCATGTGCAGAGTAAAATCGTCTGCGTTAGACGGAGTAAAATACTAAAGTGTCACGATGGCCACTAGAGCGTTGAACATACAGTTTGTTAAACAGATAGCTTATTGACCCTCTAGCGCCCAAGGGTTTCCCTTTGATGAGTAAAATCGTCGGGCGTTAGACGGAGTAAAATACTCTGGCGTTAGACAGAGTAAAATACTAAAGTGTCAAAATGGCTATTAGAGGGTTGAGCAGACAATTTGTTGAACAGTTAGATTATTGACCCTCTAGTGCCCAAGGGTTTCCCTGTGACGAGTAAATCGTCTGGCGTTAGACGGAGTCATTTACTAAAGTGTCGCAATGGCCACTAGAGGCTTGAGCAGTTAGTTTGTTGAACAGATAGGTTATTGACCCTCTAGTGCCCAAGGGTTTCCCTGTGACGAGTAAATCATCTGGCGTTAGACGGAGTAAAATACTCTGGCGTTAGACGGAAGTAAAAATACTAAAGTGTCACAATGGCTATTAGAGGCTTGGGCAGACAATTTTTTTAGCAGATATCTTGATGACCCTCTAGTGCCCAAGGGTTTTCCTGTGACGAGTAAAATCGTCTGGTGCTAGACAGAGTAAAATACTAAAGATTCAAAATGGCTATTAAACGGTTGAGCAGACAGTTTGTTGAACAGATAGCGTATTGACCGTCTAGTGGCCAAGGGTTTTCCTGTGATGAATAAAATCGTGTGGCGCCTAGACGGACTAAAATACTAAAGTGTCACAATGGCCCACTAGAGGGTTGATCAGACAGTTTGTTAAACAGATAGCTTATTGACCCTCTAGTGCCCAAGGGTTTCGCTGTGACGAGTAAAATCGTCTTGCGTTAGATGGAGTAAAATACTGAAGTGTCACAATGGCCACTAGAGGGTTGAACAGACAGTTTGTTAAACAGATAGCTTATTGACCCTCTAGTGCCCAGGGGTTTCCCTGTGACGAGTAAAATTGTCTGGCGTTAGACGGAGTAAATTACTCTGGCGTTAGACGGAGTAAAATACTAAAGTGTCACAATGGCTATTAGAGGCTTGAGCAGACAATTTTTTAAGCAGATATCTTATTGACCCTCTAGTGCCCAAGGGTTTTCCTGTGACGAGTAAAATCGTCTGGCGCTAGACAGAGTAAAATACTAAAGATTCAAAATGGCTATTAAACGGTTGAGCAGACAGTTTGTTGAACAGATAGCGTATTGACCGTCTAGTGGCCAAGGGTTTTCCTGTGATGAATAAAATCGTGTGGCGCTAGACGGACTAAAATACTAAAGTGTCACAATGGCCACTAGAGGGTTGATCAGACAGTTTGTTAAACAGATAGCTTATTGACCCTCTAGTGCCCAAGGGTTTCGCTGTGATTAGTAAAATCGTCTTGCGTTAGATGGAGTAAAATACTGAAGTGTCACAATGGCCACTAGAGGGTTGAACAGACAGTTTGTTAAACAGATAGCTTATTGACCCTCTAGTGCCCAGGGGTTTCCCTGTGACGAGTAAAATCGTCTGGCGTGAGAGGGAGTAAAATCGTCTGGCGTTAGACGGAGTAAAATATTAAAGTTTCACAATGGCCATTAGAGCATTGAACAGACAGTTTATTAAAGAGATAGCTTATTGACCCTCTAGTGCCCAAGGGTTTCCCTGAGGCAAGTAAAATCGTCTGGCGTTAGACGGAGTAAAATACTTAAGTGTCACAATGGCCAATAGAGCGTTGAACAGACAGTTTGTTAAACAGATAGTTTATTGACCCTCTGGTGCCCAAGGGTTTCCCTGTGACGAGTAACATCGTGTGGCGTTAGACGGAGTAAAATACTAAAGTGCCACAATGGCCACTAGAGGGCTGAACAGACAGTTTATTAAACAGATAGCTTATTGACCCTCTAGTGCCCAGGGGTTTCCCTGTGACGAGTAAAATCGTCTGGCGTGAGAGGGAGTAAAATCGTCTGGCGTCAGACTGAGTAAAAAAATTATTGACCCTGTTTAGTGCCGAAGGGTTACCCTGTGAGGAGTAAAATCGTCTGGCGTTGGACGGAGTAAAATACTCTGGCATTAGACAGAGTAAAATACTAAAGTTTCACAATGGCCACTAGAGGGTTGAACAGACAGTTTTTTAAACAGATAGCTTATTGATTGTGTAGTGCCCAAGGGTTCCCCTGTGACAAGTAAAATCGTCTGGCAATAGATGGAGTAAAATACTAAAGTGTCACAATAGCCACTAGAGGGTTGAACAGACAGTTCTTTAAACAAATAGCTTATTGACCCTTTAGTGCCCAAGGCTTTCCCTGTGACGAGTAAAATACTCCGGCGTTAGACAGAGTAAAATACTAAAAGTGTCACACTGGCCAATTCTAAAGTGTGACGCCCCCCGTAAGTGTGAATATCCACTAAAGGACCAGGAATTTCAACCGAAGGACCACCAATTCAATAACTACTTAAACGTTTCTCAAGATTTTTATCCTATTTAAACCAAACTGGGGTGGGGTAATTAGGGTGTGGTCCTAAACACATGAAAACGCCCACTTCCGGTTTCAAGTCTTTTAAACTTATGTATGTCCTTAAATACATAATCCACTAAAGGACCACCAAAATCCACTAAAGGACCAGAAATATCCACTAAAGGACCACAATCCACTAAAGGACCAGACCTAATCCACTAAAGGACCAATAAGCTAGCTTATTGACCCTCTAGTGCCCAAGGGTTTCCCTGTGACGAGTAAAATCGTCTGGCGTTAGACGGAGTAAAATACTCTGGCGTTAGACAGAGTAAAATACTAAAGTGTCACACTGGCCAATACTAAAGTGTGACGCCCCGTAAGTGTGAATATCCACTAAAGGACCAGGAATTTCAACCGAAGGACCACCAATTCAATAACTACTTAAACTTTTCTCAAGATTTTATCCTATTTAAACCAAACTGGGGTGGGGTAATTAGGGTGTGGTCCTAAACACATGAAAACGCACACTTCCGGTGTCCGCCAAAACCGCCCTGAGATATCACTGTCAGCATTTTAGGCGACATCCTATTAAGTATAAAAATCCACTCAAGGACCAGGGAAGAAGGTCCAGGCTTGTAAGTGAGATCAGGGGGTGATGATTTGATTGACAACCAGTTTGTATTTTTGACATATACAATTTTGCCAACAATATCGCAAATATTAAACTAATTGAACGTTAAATTTTAACAAAAACATGATCATACACACTTTAAGGTGGTCTGGCACACTGAAAAGTCATAAAATCATAAAATTTGCCAATTTCTGAAAATGTCATTTTTACAATCTTTGTTCATCCCTTGATCATATCTGAATCAAATTTTGCTCAAAAACGTGCGCAAACTAAGAAAAAATAACATTTTTGTAAGGATTGTCATGATTTTCTTCCCTAGAAACGGCCTTAGCAACCAATGTTTTTGAAATAGATGAAGGTATATTTGATTGGTTTGGGACAAAAATTTCATTTTACCCCTCTGTACCTAGGGAAAAATTGTTCTAGTGACTGCTGACAATGTGTAATGCTTTGCAACATTACATTTTGCATATTTTTAATACACAAATACTGTTCATCTACATATTCCGCTAAGAAAGCACGCGTTGTTGATGTTGGACTATCGATGTCACAAGAGCCTTCGATTTCCTCTGCGAATAAAGACGTCCTCAATATATCTGCATCTGCGAGAAAAATTGGGTTCTCTAACATTTCTAGTGGCAGCCAATACACTGAACAAGCTAACGACGCAAACGTAAGGGGGGATCAGTTTGTTGACCTTGAAGTTATTTTCAGAATTTATGGAGGAAGTTTGTTGCAAGGTGTGTCAAAAATCTTGCCTCACTCTTGAAGACAACCCACGAGAGAGGAAGGGTTGTGCATCCCATCTAAGGTTACGCTGTAGAGCTTGTGGTTGGGTCTATACGTTTTATACGTCTAAAAAGCAGGTGCAGTCATTTGATGTAAATAGAAGGCTGGTATATGCCATGCGAAGCCTTGGAGAAGGGTATACATCAGCTCAGCGATTTTGTGGCCTAATGAACATGCCACCACCTGTTAGCTCTACAGCATACCGTGCTACTAACATCACCTTGTCCCAAGCAGGAAAGAAACTGGCTTTAACTACTATGGCAAATGCTGCCAATGAAGTGACAAAGGACCTAGCAGAAACTGTCAACCTATGCGCAGTATCATGTGATGGTACTTGGCACAGGCGTGGCCATTCCTCGCTTAATGGTTGTGTCACAACATTATCGATGGAGACGGGAAAATGTGTTGCGATGTTCAGTTTATGACAAAAGTTTGCCATGGTTGTCGGAAAGTGGAGAAGGAGGTTGATGAGGAAAAAAGGGCAGCTAAGAAAGAAGCACATGTTGGTAAGTGCAAAGCAAACCACAAGGGTTCATCAGCATCAATGGAAACAGTAGGTGTGAAGCGCATTTTCCAACAGAGTGAAAAAGACAGAAAGCTACAGTACAATGAGTATTTTGGTGATGGTGACAGTAAGGCCCATGCTGAAGTAGAAAATGTGTATGGAGATGTTAAAGTGGTGAAGAAAGAATATGTTGGGCATGTTCAGAAGCGTGTCAGTACTGCCTTACGCAATTTAAAAAAGGCGAATAAAGGGATTGGTGGAAAGGGAAAACTTACAAACACAATAATTGACAAACTACAAAATTATTATGGAATTCCAATTCGCAGCAACTCTGGGGATCTAAGCGCAATGAAATCTACCATCTATGCAAGTATGTTTCACTGTGCAGGGCCGTCGCGAAGTGATTTGGATTGGGGGGGTGTCAGGGGTAAAAATACCGAGTGATTCAAGACAGGGGTGGCGCCAGGAATTCCCCGACACAGGGGCTAAGTTCCCCGACAGGGGGTTGGGGGCTGAGCTCCTGGTTGTCTTTAACGTGTAGGAAGGTAAGGAAGCACAGTTTTCGGTTTATTGCTTCAGTCCCATGCCTTAGATTTGGAGCCTATGCTCACGAGGCGCCACCTTGGTTGGCGCCGAGCAAGAAAATTTTTGAAATTTGATTGCTCTAGATCTTTGGAAATTAGCATTTCAGAGTCTTATCGCGGACTTTTTCATGAAAATTTTTATGCTACAAACCATGTACAATGTAAAATACTAAGTTAAATTTTGAAGCAGTTTATCTGTTTTATTTGGGAGAAATAAAAACAATAGAGGGCGACTCAATATATCTCCTGTTCATTCCCCGAATTGTAAAATTCTCCCCGACAGGGGGGCTAGAGTTCCAATATCTCAGTGAAGGCTGAACTGACAGTCAAACAAAAATCACGCCTGAAAACAATTTAAGAAGTAAACATGGGTTTCACATTTCAGCCTCCCGCCGATTTTCGACGACTAAATGACGACACTTCTGACACTGAGATGAACTAATCAAAACTATTAAACTAATATGGTTTAAGCATAATATTGTAAGACAACAATTTGTACAAGCAGAATTTCAAAATACGGCAAAAATGAAGTTATTGCTTCAACGCCTACATATTGCTAAGTTTCTTCGATACTTTAACAATTCACTGAATGCCGATTTTGTTCGACTTGCCTAACATTATCGTAGCAATTTGCCGACTCCGGCCGATTGGAACAAATTATTAGGGGGGTGAAGCACCCCCCACACCCCCCCCGCTCGCGACGCCCCTGTCACTGTGTCTGCCATGATAGATCTGGTAGTTGGTGTTGATTCAAGCAGGACAAAGCAAATAACACCAGTAATTATGTTCCTGGACCTGGGCTCCCAGATCACATTATCAAACTCATAGAACCAATTTATGAAAGGCTAAGCAGTGATGATCTGCCTAGCAAATGTTTAAATGGGAAGACCCAAAATCAAAATGAATCCTTGAACAGGATGATCTGGAACCGGATTCCGAAGAATATTTTTGTTGGGGGGAATGTCTTGGAACTTGGAGTTTATGATGCTGTTGCTCATTTCAACATTGGCACACAGGCTGCAGTTGACATTCAGAAGGAGGTAAACCTTGAACCAGGAAAGTACTGTGTTCAGGCTATGAACAAATTAGATAAGGAGAGGATTCAAAGGGCAGGTGTGAAAGTTCGGGATTGTTCAAAGAAGCGTAGAAGGTATTGAGAGGCCAAAAGAAGAGGAAAGATGATAAACTTAAAGAGCAGGAGGGCACCACATACAAAGCAGGAGAATTTTTAAACATTTTGGTAACATTATATAGTTATGTCATCATTTTATAGTGTTAGTCCAAGCAAACTCCTTTTTAACAAACTTTAACCTTGTTTATCTCAGTTTGCAAATTAACTACATCTTCAAACATTCAAAACATGATAATTAAAAAAGTACTTGAGTGTTTAATGTAAAATTTTCAAGATTTGTAGTTCTTACAATTGTCTAGGAGATGAACCAAAATGGTATTGTTCGGTTGCATATAGCAATGCATATATTATACAAAATGTAACCTGATACCATGTGTTTTTGTCGGGTTACCAAATTAATTCAAATTTCCCGGAGACCTTTTACCACAGGAGGACAATTTTCGTCCATCTCCGAGCCAGACTTAATAGCTATAAATTAAAGCATTTTCCAACCTTTTACCACTCATATTACTTTAGTTACCATGTTTTAAAATGTCCCCTATTTTACGGAGAAATGTGATATTATTTCTGTTACCATGGCAACAACACATCACAAAATTGTGTTTTTGGTATCTTGGTTCACCCTCTAATAGTTTCCCCAAGTTAAATTTGAATTTCAATAAAAAATGTAGAAAAAAAATTTTTGTGTGTCAGACCACCAGAGTTTTACCCTTCGTAACAAAGGTTTTTTTCTCCCACTCTAACAATTAATATGGTAATTTAATCTGAGACTTTTCTTAAACACAACAAATGATCCTTCACTTTCAAAACAACTTTCACCATTGTTTCACCATTGGATACACCAGAATGACATTTTCCACTTAAAAAAAATTCCTTCATTGTTAATAAAGAAAAATCCACTAAAGGACCAGAAAAATCCACTAAAGGACCAGCAAATCCACTAAAGGACCACCTGTATTATAGAGACTTAAGATTTTATCCATTTTCAACCTAAGTTGGGTGGGGTAATTAGGGCGTGGTCCTAAACAAGTGACCACGCCCACTTCCGGTTTCGAGTGTTATTTGATTATGTCAAAATGACCTAGAATTGAGACATTTCCACCAAAATCTCCAGTTCTATACATTCCCCTGCAATGAAATGCATATCATTAGATTCCTCTTGGTGAGAGGAATCTTTTGAGAGCTCATACATAGCTGTTCATAGCATGTTTCGCTTTTAAAAATTTAAAATATGAGTGTTATTTGATTATGCCAAAATGACCAAGAATTGAGAGATTCCACTAATATCTCCAGTTTTATACATTCCCCTGCAATGCAATGCATATCATTCAAATTCCCTTTGGTGAGAGGAATCTTTTGATAGCTCATACATAGCTGTACATAGTATATTTCTCTTTTAAAAATTTAAAATATGGGTGTTATTTGATTATGCCAAAATGACCTAGAATTGAGAGATTCCACTAATATCTCATGGTTCTCTTTTGAAAATTTACAATGTCAGAGTTATTTGATTATCTTAAAATGACAAAGAATTTAGACAATTCCCTTAATATCTTTAGATTCCTTATGTTGAGAGGAAAATGCCTATATGGCTTTAAATAGCATATTCTTGGTGATATCAAGAAAATGAAATAATCACTGAAGTGTAAGAGAAAATCCACTAAAGGACCACCAAAATCCACTAAAGGACCAGAATATGGTTGGCGAATTGTTTCAAAATTCAACAAAAAATATTGGTTCATCTTCAACAGTCAACATTCATATTTAACAAAATATTTTATCCAATTTCAATCATTCAATTCACATTCAACAGAAATATTCATTCAGATTCAACAATTATTTTCATATTCAAGAAAAATATTTTTACATTCAACTTCAAGCTCAAAATTCACATTCACATTCAAGCCATGTTTCACAGTGGCTGAATCAGTGCTTTGAAGATATCGATAGCCTGCTATAGTACGTGCGACCAGGATAGAAATACGACGTCACAACCTTTAATCGAAAGAATTATAGGCAAATTAGAACTAAGTGTCGAAGTATTACTGCAAATAGTTCCATTACTAAATGACACTAGAAATTTAGCTGTGTACTCGCTCTATCCGCCTGAAGTGATGAGATCAGAAAGACCTGGCAGGCCAAAATATGATAGTTCAGTGGACCTGTTGCTAAATCTAAGGGCCCTAGGGTACACCTGGAAAGAAATATCATCTCTTCTTATTGTTTCGCATACAACTCTTTCACGAAGAGTTTTAGAGCTTGGAATAAGAGACGAAACAGGTTTTTTTTATTTATCCAATGAGCAACTTGCCCACTTTGTTTTTTCTTTTGTCAATAACCATTGTTTTCACGTTGGTTTTTCTATGGTCTATTTTCATCTTTGTTCAAGTGGTTTGAAGGTGCAGAGAGATTGTGTTTGTGCAAGCTTAAGAAGAGTAGATCCAAACAATTCTTGCCTAAGATGGGCAACAGTGGCGGGATTTATTTAGACGTGTGTGTAGCACATTTTACTACACGTTTACAGCTATGGAAGAAGCTGGCATTCTTGATCGCAATAATACTTTGCATCTGTTTATTCTACACTACATTTATTTACCTAGAATAAATGTTGCAATTGAAAGCTTTACTAGGGCTTGGAACAGCCATTCTATGAGGACGGAAAGGAACTGGTCACCAGAGAGAATGTGGACAAATGGGATGATAGATACGACAAACCGTAACCTGTCAGCTGTAGCGGATGTTAGAGATGAATTCATTGGTCCTACCGATTTGGGTTGGTTTGGTCAGGATCCTCAAGCACCTCTTCCTTCAGATGATGGTTTGTCCACTGTCAAAGTAAATGACATTCAAGTTAACCTCCTCCCTGAAGAAGTAATTCAGGTGCTATTTCAAGAAGTAAACCCATGTTTGGAATCCACAATATTTGGTATTGATATCTATCAATTAGCATAACATATAATTGAAAATATGCTTTCTATTTAAATTAAACGCAGAAACAAACCTTTTTTAAAATAGTGTTGTGCAGTTTGTATTCATGTAAAGAGTAAACTTTATTTCAAATGTAAAATACAAAGAACAAGTAAAAAATTTGTATATTGAATAAATTAAATAATCTCAATGCTTTCACAATACATATAAGCTTGGTAAATGGTCATGTGCATGTTACAGTTCAGGGGCCGGTTGTTCAAAAAGCCTTTAGCTTAAACAGCGGGTAATTGGCAAGATGAACCACACATATTTGATTTGTGTATTTCTGACAAGACTCACATTTATACCATGTATTTGTTGCATGTATATCAACTGTCTCTATTTTAGCAAGGTATGATTTAACATCCATTTTAGCAATGAGGCTATACAATGGAATTGCTTTCATATATATGTGTAATTCCTTTTTAGCTTAGATGAGCTTACCAAGTCAGCACTTGAAGATTTGAATGATGAAAGGCAAAGTTATTCAGAGTAAGAAATTTTCAATGTTACAAGCATACTGAGTTTGTTTACAAATTGTAAATTGGACAGTTTTCAATCTTCACTGAATATGTCCAGAAATAACATACTGAATCATGTGAATATATAATTTTATAGCCTTGTTAGAATTAATCAAAGTGTTTTGAGGAGCTTGTGTGTGTGTTCAAACTACACTTTGTCACATATATGCATGAAGTATAGTCAGTAGAGAAAATCCTTGGATTTAGGTACATTACAGCATAACTATTTGTTTTGCTTTTACTCTAGCTCTATAAGAGATTGTAGTGATGAGGACTCTGAAGGTGATATGACTGATGATGATGACCTTTTCTCAATGTCTGATGATGAGCAAGAACAGTCAGATGGTGATGATTCACTGCAAATCAGTGTAGATCCTATAGAGCAAAGAGACATTAGCGCTGGACGACAGTCACCCAATGCCACTCCACTCGCTTTTGGTCCACATCAGAAGTTTAGCAGAGGGGATGAAGTATATGGAATGAAAGAAGAGTACAACATGGTTCAGGAAAGAAAATTTGTCTGCTCTCTGAATTTACTTCTTAAAGTATTTCGAGCTAGATGCCAGACCCCTGGATGTACTGCCTTACCCAACATCAGACATCACCTTGTTGGCGTTACACTAATTGTGAACTGTGAATGTTCCTCTGGTCACAGATACAAATTCTCTTCCTCCCACCAAGTCAATGATATTTATGTCAACAATCTTCAGACAGCTGCATCGCTGATATTATCTGGTAGTAATTATGCCAAAGTGGAACGGATGGCAAGTTTCTTGAATTTAGAGTTTCTGTCCAAGTCAACATATTACAGATACCAGCGACTATACTTAATACCAGAGATAAACCGTTGGTGGAGTGACATGAGAAGCAATATCCTGAAGGAGTATTCTGGAAAAAAGTTGTTATTGGTGGTGATGGCCAATGTGACTCGCCAGGCTTCAATGCCAAGAATCTTTGCTACTTCATGGTGGAGGTAGATTCAAATTACATTATTGACATTGAAGTCTTGGATAAGAGGCATGTTGGTCTCATCTCCACCAATATGGAAAAAGAGGCGGTACGACGAAGTCTAGATCGGCTAACACAAGAAATTGATGTGGTTGAGTTAGTGACTGATGCATCCACATCTGTGAAGGCATTACTTGGTGAGCTTTATATGAATTAGATGTTGTTTGATGACACTGCCATGCTTCTCTGTGGTTCTGTATTTATGCTTACGTATATTTGTTTAATGATGAATTTTTTTCATTACAGAATCCAAATATGGAAACATAGTGCATAGCTTGGATGTTTGGCATAAGTCAAAGAGCATAAAAAAATCTCTGGCTAAGGTTTGTAATTTTTCCGAATACTGTAAAATGTAAAAAACTTGTTTGGACAGGCAGAGTGCTATGACTTTGACTTATGGCAATGTGGTGTAAATTTTAGTTAAGTAAACCAAAATCCATGCACAAAATTAAAGACTGGTCAAGTCATATAGTCCGACATTTCTGGTATTGCTCCAGTACGTGTCGCGATAGTACCACCTCTGATGATGAAGCATTAAAGCGAATGAAGGTATTTATTCAATGGTTTTTCATGTGAATTACCAACTTAAATTCACCTGGTTATTCCACTTTGTCTAATACACATTGCACAATTCCCTCTACACCACATTCATTCCTGAAGTTATTACTATAGATGTTTCTGTCAGTCAATGTGTCATTTACTTTCTACAGTGCAAGAAGTTTTTCTAACGAGTTTTATGTATTCTGTCAATAGAATATTGAATTGAACATTTGTTTAGGATATATGGATTGGATTGCTCCATCATATTTGTAATGTACACCAGTGGTTGGGGGGTCAATGTGATCATGATGATGATGATTACAACCATGACGAAAGTCTTCCATGGTTTGATCGTAGAGACAAAGACTTTATGGAGTTGCAAAAAATTGTCCTGAATCCGGAACTACTTGCCAGCTTCAAGTATTATACACGATTCAGGTAACATATGTACATTGTTTTTAGCTAGGATTGCTTTTATTACTAACATGATAATTTACTTTCATTGAAAAAATACAGAAGAGATAAATGTTTATAATGCTGTAGGCATACTGGAGGTATTGAGTGTGCGAACAGTCTTGGGTTGGTGTACACTCCTAAACGGACACCTTTCAAGTAAGTTTTTGTAGTAGTCCTACACATCTTCTAAACAGCTTTTCCGATTGCCAACCAATTGCATTGTGCATAATTTTGCTTGCCCGTTTGGCAGAGTTATTGTTAGGGCTAACTAACCTGAGCAAGTAAGAATAATTATTTTGCTTGGTGTAGGTAGTTTTGTTGTTCACAACTAAAATTTATTGCTAAGTGTTAATAATCTGTTCCAAAATGGAAATTTCTAGGTATCCAGCATATAAAGCAAGATGGCAACTCACAGCCATTGACTGGAATTACCATGTCAACCTTCCACAGAAAAAGACCACATCTGGCGAGGGAATGGTAACCAGGAAATATAATCCCAGAACAAGGCAGTGGGATAACAAGAAAGTTAATTGCAAGAAGGGTTATGAGTATGTTCCAGTCATAATTTCACACATCCTAAGGAGACGGGAAATGGATCCTGACAGTGTTGACCGGGTTGTCGATCTGAATTTGAGTGACCCTGCTCTTATTTCACCAACAATTGCACATATCCCACCACCACCTCCTACAAGGGAAATTTCTGCCCGGAGGAGTAGATTTACTCAAAAGTAGAAATACATGCATTGTATATAACTGTAAATATTTTTTTATTCCTCAGAATTAAAACATGCATAATTGTTTTCCATGTGGTGTCACTTTTTATACCAAAATGTTTCCATGAATTGTGCATTAAAAAGTCAACAAAATTGTGCAATAAAGGGTCTTATCATATAACCTATAGTAACTAGAATAATCATTGGTCCAAAATAGTCTAAATAAAAAGGGATACAGTACAGTTTTGTAAGGGAGATGGTGTAGGATACAGGGACCAGCTGTAAGGATGTTTAAATTTATATGGGTTTGAAAAATCATAGAAATGAAATAACGTGCTAGCTCGGCCAGAACTTCCAGGTACACCATCATATTTATAATTGGGTACTGATTTACATAAAACAATTCCTCTCCAATTTCAATTGATACTGAGTAAATTCATCATTGATTGAAAGAAAATAATTTACCGTACCAATGTTTAATATAAGTAGAAATGTGCTGTGCATATTACATAGTTTATATTGCTAGTGTTCCTTATACCCCATATAAACCCCTGTGACAGAAGGAAAACGTTCCCTTATTTTCAGCACGACACATGATGGGCACACTCGTCTGTTTCCTTTCCCAAGATGACCATGACGGGCAAGAATAAATTGTCGATAAGCAGCTTTGCGAAAAGCCCTGGTGCTATTATCTTCCCGGTCATTCCTGATGTCACTTGTATTCCTGATGCACAACTCTAGCACATCAGGGTCCAGGCACAACTTTGTAAATCGAGAAGACAGTGTAATACATTTTCTCAAATTGCAACACTTATTCTCAATTTCTTGTGGCATAGGACGACATTTGCCACAAACACACCAATCTGCTACACTATCCACCATAGGATCATCTTCTGGCTCCTGGTTTTCCAAGTCACTGGGTCCTTGAGTAGCTGGTTCTTCTGTTGAAAACTCCCCAAGGTCATTGTTTTCGTCAAGGTCATCCTCCATAACAATCAAGCTGTGTATGTAATCCATACTTCCTATCCCTCTCCGTAAACTTCGAATAGCCAGCTTTCTGACCAAAGCATCGTCTAATGTCCCAATGAAATCCTATAATAGCATGAAAATTATCAGGGAAATATATCTAGGTATACAACTGGACTCGGAGATGTCTGGTATAATGCCCATCCAATATTAATAAAGTTTCATTTTAAATTATTTCAGACAAACACTATTACAAACATTTGAGTGTAAAGTTTAAACCAATAAGTCCAATATACGCTTTAAAATACCTTAACGTCTTTGTGTTCCTTCTCTCTCTGCGTCTCCTCGGATTCAGCTGGCTTGTGAGTGAGACGAAAACCTTTCGATCTGCTTTGCTTTGCTGTCTTTGTTCCTTGGTCTTTTCCGCTTGCCTGTCTTGCGTTGCCTCTATCGTCTCGCTCCCTTTCCAAATCTCCTGCCATTGTCTGTAAAAAAATCGTCAATTTAAGGCTTTATTAGGTTAGTACCATCATTTCAACGAAATCTATCATTGGAGTAACAGACTTACCCTATTCCTGCATGGTGTTTTTCGAGTACCGCATTTGCATTCTTCTGAACAAGTCACATTATTCCCTTTGCAAGGGCAACCTCGATTCCCATTATCTTTCCTTTTAACACTGCAAGAACTCTTGCAATCACAACGGCTTGTCTACATAGAAACGAGAACAAAATAAACTCAACAATTAGACTATACAATATACATATATGCAAATAAATGCAAATTTTTACCTACCATTCTCGAATCTTGTTTGCTCTGTTTGAGTGTTTGCTTCTCAGATCGATATTCGATATCGCTCCTAACACCTTGCCGAGTCATTTCCGACAATTTCCGATTACGTTTTTGTTATGCGCAGAAAAGATGCGCGCGCGCTGGCACTGCTCCTTTAAGGTGCAGCCACATTCTTAAACATAATAACAATTATTGGGTATTAGGTAATGAGCCTGAACTTTAAAAAACTCAACAATTTAACTGCATGAATGTTGCACATACCAGTATTTTATTTAGACTTATGCCATAGTGAAGGATTTTCCAGAATCCTGTATGACTGATAACAGTGCCTCTTCAAACATATTGTATGTACCAAAGGATTTAGGGAGTTGGAGTTTCAAAGAACACGTAGATGAGAAAATACAGACATGGTCATGGA
Source organism: Dendronephthya gigantea (assembly GCF_004324835.1). Lineage (NCBI taxonomy): Eukaryota > Metazoa > Cnidaria > Anthozoa > Malacalcyonacea > Nephtheidae > Dendronephthya > Dendronephthya gigantea. The sequence continues at coordinate 399,873 of NW_021163072.1, forward strand.
ACTGTACCTGAATCTTCTTATTATGCAATGGTTACATATCTTTACTCCCTGTACAAAACTTTAAAAAGTTTTCCAACCCTTGCTTTGGTGACATGTCAAAAAATCTTACAAGCATTTCTTATGATGGCTCCTCTTCTCAGGTCTGTAGGTGTCAACTCCTTTTGACCCTGATTAAAGATACTTTCAAAGAGACATGGGTATTTTTCCATCTCAGCAAGGAGGCCTAGAGTTTTCATTCCTTTACGAAGCTGATCGAGTGCCATTTTACGTTTACCAATGACTTCAAAGCTTGTAATAGATAGAATGATCTTCCCTTTATTAGATATCTAAAATCAATGCCCACAAAAAATCTGTTATGAGGTCTTAAGAGAATGTTTAAACATCTTGTCTAAAAACAATTAACATGCTTTGAAATAATCATTTTTCATCATCGACAGTATGTGGAATAATTTTAATTTTATGTCAGAAATCTTGTGATTTAATATGACCGGTTATTTCCACCCAATTTGGTATACTGTACATGCACACTTGCATTAACTAAACTAGTGTCTCCACATGATGAGTAAAGGTCCATGAACTGACTGTTTGAGATCAATTCTTCCATGTCTTCATAATTTTTGGCATCTACAATCTGTAATTAAAATTACAAACACAACATTATTGCTTTATAAGTTTTAACTCCAGGATTGAAATAATTTAAGAATTTTGTGTGAGATTATAATTGTTCCATAGTTGGGCAATTGTTCTAAATCAGCAGATGTATAATAAATCAAAATTAGTCCTATAATGAACGGAAAATTCACCTCTTATACAATTCACATCTCTCATAGAGTAAGGGTAAACAATACGTACCTTTATAACCCACTGACGGTTTAACGCATCGGGTATATCATAAGGATCACAATATGCCATGGCATTTATGACATCGCCTGTTCCTAGATAATAGTAGCACGGGAGAGATAAAAATGGAAAGCCAGGTCCACCTTGAACCAAAGAATGAGCAATTATCTTGCCGACAATTTCAAATAGACTTGAAAATACAATTTGTGGACTATGGGTTGGACACATACGACCAGACTAGCCAAAAAACAAAGAAACAGGTTATCTTTCAATGAAACATGAAAACAGATCTGTGAAAAATTGTCCTAAAAGACCACTGCCTTAGATCGCAGGTTGATCAACAAAAGTAATGTGCAATGGAACTTCTGGATCAAAAGTTGCATTCTTATAGAATGCCATAGCATCATTGAAAATGTCATCATGATCAACTGTTAACTTCTTGCCCGCTTTTCATTTGGGCTCTGAGTTTTTCTAGCAATTGAGACAGAGGCTTCACTCCACTTAAGCCCTCATTTTGGTCGGACTCCTCATTGAGCAAACTGTCCAGAGTGGAATTGATATCACCTCCACATCTCAAGAGAGTGTTAGCAATAGTTTCGGCTGATGAAGTGGGCAACATCTCTTGCAATTAATCGTTTGGACTTGGCTGTTCTCTGGTTATTTCAACAACATTGGGTATATCTGGGGAATTTTCTTTCAGAAGAACTAGGTATATCTGGGGAGTTTCTTTCAGAAGAATTGGATGTACTAGCCCACAATGTTGAATTCCTAGATTCTCTAGGAGAGCTTGATTTTGATGTTGTGGGACCAGATGATGAATGCTCAGATGATGAATTGTCAGATGTATACTCTTCTTGCACATGATCTTCAATTATTTCCAGTGCTTCTCTGTCTACATTTAGGCGGACATACATCTTACCCTGACCACATAGCTCCTTCACTTGTTGAAAATCCCATTTATGACTTTGTTTGACAACTGGGGTTATAATAGTATTTTTCTCTCTTTTAACAAAATCAAAAAAGATTGCATTCATCAATGTTGCAGCATTTCAGAAATTTCCTTGCGTATCTCAGTTTCAGTGAGTGTGGAGAAATTACAATAGCCTTTTACCAGAATCGCATTGTCTCCCAATGTATACTCTGGAACAAGTTCATTATCACTGTGATCTGGTGGCTCGTCAATCAAACACTTGTTTTGTCATAATTTTACCTGGCTTCGATTTCTTAGACTCTTCCTTCTTTTTTTTTGAAACGCTAAGGATGAATTGCATGGCTACTAGTTGAAGCTCTCTTGTGGATTACTGGGCCATTGTGGATCACTAAGTTGTTCCATGGAAAAATAAAATAAACATAAAATATAATGACAGTCTTGGGGCTTGATTATCATGCAAGGTATGTTTGTCAGTTATTATAAAAATTTGCAAAATTTCAAAGTTTGGCTTTGTAAACTAATCAGGGTCAATTTTTTCTGCCAAAGAAAAATCTTCATACAAGCTGCTGGAAGCACTGGGATGTCTATGTCAGTCACTGGTGTGTGCCCTTCCCTTTCGAAGAATTATATGGAGAATTTATTTAATCCTAATCATAGTTAGGCTTTTTAACAAAACCAATATTTAAATTTATGGTGACAAGTATTTTTGAGGTTTTTCAGTATATTATTGAAGAACAACCCTTCTCAATCCAAACCAAATTAGTATAATGCCCTGTTCTCAAGGATTGAGTAATGATGCCTCAGGCCTAAGCTGGCCTGAGGGTTGAGATCTTGAATCAATATTTTTTGCTTGGTGTGAATTTTGAGCTTGAAGTTGAATGTAAAAATATTTTTCTTGAACATGAAAATAATTGTTGAATCTGAATGAATATTTCTGTTGAATGTGAATTGAATGATTGAAATTGGATAAAATATTTTGCTAAATATGAATTTTAACTGTTGAAGATGAACCAATATTTTTTGTTGAATTTTGAAACAACTGCCAACCATACCAGAGATATCCACTAAAGGACCATGTGTCATTAAGATTTTACCCCATTCCAAACAAAGTGAGGTGGGGTAAATAGGGCGTGGTTCTAAACACGTGACTACGACCACTTCAGGTTTCATGTCTTTTATACTGATATATGTCGTCAAATACATAATCCACTAAAGGACCACCAAAATCCACTAAAGGACCAGAAATATCCACTAAAGGACCATGTGTCATTAAGATTTTACTTCATTTCAACCAAAGTGAGGTGGGGTAATTGGGGTGTGGTCCTAAACACGTGACCACGCCCACACGGTTTCAAGTCTTGCATACTTATATATGAGAGTAACATGTTGATATGCCATACATTGCTGTACATAGCATATTTGTCTTTGGTGAATTTAAAATATGAGTGGAACTGAATAATGACCTATAGTTGAGACATTTTCACTTATAACTCAAGTTCTATGAATTCCCATGGAATTAAGAGGATATCATTAGATTCCTCATGTTGAGAGGAGCATTTTGATGAGAGGAGCATTTTGATGTGCCATACACAGATGTATGTAGCATATTCGTCTTTTGACAATTTAAAACATGAGTGGTATTTGACTATGTCAATATGACAAAAATACAGAGATTTTCACTAATAACTCAAGTTCTATAAATTCCCCTGGAATGAAATGGATATCATTAGACTCCTCGTGTTGAGAGGAGCATTTTGATATGCCATACACAGCTTAGCCTGCGAATACAGAATCTATTTATATGCTTATTCCACGGTGGGGGGAAACTCGATAAATAGAGTCTGCGAGCCAAGGTCACAAATTCCATATTGATGACGTATTTTGCCGTGAATCTCAGCAGAATTAATCAATCATAAACATGTTATGTTATTAGCTAAACCATAAATTATGCAAAACATGATATAATAATGCGAATATAATGCCACATTCAAAACAATATGGCAGACTCAGAAAGAGGCGAGGAGTATGAAATCATATCGGCAAACATTTTAAGTAGTTGTGTGGACGAAATAAAGGAGATTTTTAGTGTGAGTACAGTGGGGATCAAAAGTCTGAGTCCAGTCGATAATGTTTCTTATATTACGATAATTTACAATAAAAGATATCTTGTGAGATGGAGATTGGACATGTTGATCTGAACTTGCGTATTTTATGATAGTAATGCCTTCCATAGATTTCTTGTTATCTCTCATGGTATTTAAGTTGAATAAGAAATGCGTATTATTTTTGTGGACCAAAGATGGCAAAGAGAGGGCCAACAATGATGGGATGTCTCGAAAAATTGTGAGAAATTGAGATGAGGTTATGTGTCGAATGAAAAGTTGGAAATGTTTAGTGAATCAGGTTCGTACTCAATTAGATGAAAATCCGTGAAACAATGCAAGGGCTTCTCAAGCAAAGCAAAATGGAAAGAAAGCAGAAGGAAACCAGTGGACTGTCTCTAATCAATTGTGGAATAGAATGAACCAGTAATGCTAACAAAACTGGTTCACTCTATCCAAGAAACGTCAAAGCTGTTTTGAAATGAAAAGAGGTCAAAAATATTAGAACAGTGCCAATTTGTGTTATATCCTACTGGTTCAACTCTATTCCACCATTGATTAAGGTGGTTTTCCTTCTACTTTCTTTCCATTTTCCTTTACAGGTGTAGCCCTTGGTCTCGCAGATTTTCATTTAATTGAATACAAACGTGACTCACAAAATGTTTCTAACTTTTCCTTCAGCACATATAACCTCATCTCAATTTCCCTCAATTTTTTGAGACACCTCTCTTTGCCATCTTTGGTCCACAAAAATAATAATACGCATTTCTTATCCAACTTAAATACCATGAGAATTAACGAGATATCCATGGGAGGCATTACTATCAAAATACGCAAGTTCAGATCAACATATCCATTATCTCCAACTCACAAGGTATATGTAAATTATCGTAATATAAGAAACATTATCGACTGGACTCAAAATTTTGATCCCCACTGTATATTATCCAGCAATCAATTTGATGGGCTGTTGCATTTCTTAAACCGAAAAGATGTATTTGTCAGTTTGCCGACCGGATCTGGCAAGTCGTTAATTTTTCAGATGGTACCCTTGGTTGAAAAGTGGCTAGCTCGAACAGACCCACATCGGCGAAAATATGCTGTTATAGTGATAATTTGTCCCTTGATCGCCCTAATGGAGGATCAAATTGCTCGTCTAAATTCGATCGGATTGAAAGCCACATACATCGGCAACAATCACTTTCGGTGACCACATCCACTTCCGTTTTCGAGTTATATACACTGAGATATGTGAAAAAACTCTTATGGTCAAAAACGTTTTCACAAAAATTTCTCAGAATTTAAAATGTTTAAAATCACATCAGAAAATACATATAAAAAATTCACGAAAATATATTTAATTGAGAATATTTTACACAACTTCAATTTCATGTGTAATGTAATGGTAGATATGTTTATAAAAAAATTTGGGTAAATATTTCTATTTCAATCAAATATCGCCAAATTTGGGCGGGGAAATTAGGGTGTGGTCCTAAACACTTCCGGTTTCAAGTCTTTTAAACATATATGTCCTTAAATACATGATCCACTAAAGGACCACCAAAATCCACTAAAGGACCAGAAATATCCACTAAAGGACCATGTGTCATTAAGATTTTACCCCATTCAAACCAAAGTGAGGTGGAGTAATTAGGGCGTAGTTCGAACACGTGACCACGCCCACTTCCGGTTTCAAGTCTTTTATACTGATATACGTCCCTAAATACATAATCCTCTAAAGGACCACCAAAATCCACTAAAGGACCACCAAAATCCACTAAAGGACTAGAAATATCCACTAAATGGCCATGTGTCGTTAAGATTTTATCCATTTTCAACCAAAGTTGAGTGGGGTAATTAGGGCGTGGTCTTAGACCATGTGAACACAACCACTTCTGGTTTCAAGTCTTTACACTCATATAATCGTTAAATACATAATCCACCAAAGGACCACCAAAATCCACTAAAGGACCACTGAAATTCACTAAAGAACCAGCGAATCCACTAAAGGACCAGCGACCGGAAGTGGGCGTGGCCATGGGTGGATGACCACGCCCAATTTCCTCCCCCCATGGAATATGGGTGAACCTGGTAAAATCCCCCTGAGATACACCTTTCCAAAGTTTTAAAAAAAACCCAAAAAACTTAATTAACTTCTAACCGGAAGTGGGCATAGCCCCTGGTGGGTGACAACACCCTACATACCCCACCCAAGCTTTGTTGAAATCCATCAAAACCGCTCTGAGATACACTTGTCCGCAGTTTTTGGCGATGCCCACTCTAATACTAATCTATAGTAAAATAGGCAAGTAGATAGTAAAATTAAAATAAAATACTTTGAATCCTTAAAACCGGAAATGGGCATTGTCATGGGTGGATGACCACGCCCTTAGTACTCCTCCCAAGTTTCGTCAAAATCCTTCGAAAGCCCTGGCGGATAACTCTGTCCGCAAAAATTGCTACGCCCTATTCAAATTTTAGTATAGGAAAAGCAAGAAAATAGAATTAAAAAAATAAAAAAAAATACTTCTATTTATCCAAACCTAAAGTGGGCGTGACACATGTTGGGTGACCACGCCCTCATGACCCCACCCAAGTTTTATGGAAACCCGTTGAAACACCAAGCGGGTGACTTTGTCCGAACACCTGGCCACGCCTTAAAAAAAATGAGCCGAAAATTGTCCGATTTCAGCCGCATATAAGTCACGCTAACTGCTTGAATTCCAGGGTTAGGGGTTAGGGTTAAAGAATATGTCAGTGTTATTAATGACAACTTATTTATTTTTAGTCTGGATTTTACAAAAATGGAATCTTTAGCTCACATCAAACCCGACAATCAGACTTATTTACTGCTTCATAGACGTGTGCGAAAAGATTTTCACAGACACTGCGAAAAGATTTTCACAGACACTCCAAGAAGCACGTTAGAAACTGGCTAAAGTCCCTAAACATCTCGACAACACCCTGTGCCACTTTGGAAGAGAGAATTCCTTTTTTGTCGATGGAATGCTTCTTTGGGTGCCACGTTTAGCCTTATTCGAGATGAAGACGTGACCCGTTTAATATATTGCAGTGAAGGTGCGAGAAAGTGAGCCAGACTTTCTCACAGTAGTTCTGCCACAATCCACGACGCTGCTGATGTCCCCAGTCCGAGCCCCGCAACCACAGACAATCCAATTGTGTCTTACAATCTCAGCAGCGAGTCAGACAGCGATACACAAGAACAACCTGTAGAAAAGAAATTTAAAGATGAAACGACGTCGCCTAAAAGAAATACGTATAGCATCCCATTAGACAGTGTGCCTGAAAGATTGAAGAATGAGGTAAAAGACTTACACCATTTCTACCTAAAAGCACTGAACCACAACCGTCCTGGGCCGGCGTTTTCAAAAGTTACTGTCGACAAAATGGTTGAAAGAGCCATGAGCTTTTTATGTACATCTGCTTGAATGTGAAAAACATTGCCATGTTAACCTTAGATCTATTTAACAATATCGAACTCTATACTAGTTACGTAGAATATTTAAAAGGCACCCGAAATCTTAAACCCTCAACTGTAGTTGCGCATCTTATAATCGAAATTAACGTTTTCAAATTTAATGTTGCGAACTTTCCACCAAATTCAGCCAACTTGGAAAATGCATCGCGAACCATTTCAGCTGTACAATAATTTCAGCGACACTTTCAGCATGATATCCAAACTTCATAAGGAAAGTTTTACCAGTAAAGCTTCTCAGCAGTTTTATTTCACACACGTTTTAGAAACTCTTCATAACATATGTGATAAGTATTTGGAAACGCATGGCTTGGACAAAAGTAGGCACTTGCATGATTTTGTACTCTTGGCAACTTACTTAAGAGCCATTCCTGGCCGATCGAAAAAACTAAGGACCATGAAATTGCATATCGAAGCGGACTGCGGAACTTTCTATTTCACTTGGTGGGTGGCGGTAATTTTATCGTATTTCAAAAGGGCAAAGGCGTTGTAATCGTGCAATTTGATTTCAAAACATTAAAAAGTATTGGGCCGACTAGAATCGATGTTTCCGATGACGAAGATCTAGTGTATTACTTGCAATTATATACTAAGGCAAGGCCATCTTTACTGCTCGGCAAGTCGCATGATTTCTTCTTTCTCAACAAGCGAGGCGCGCCTTTTGATAGCAGCAGTTCAATTGCGAGGTACATTGGCGATATTTTCATGCGCGAGGTTTCCATTCGAGCGAGCACTAATGCGTTAAGGCATGCTATCATCACATATTTCAGCACTTTGGACGACTCCAAAGATATAAATGTTAGAAAAAGTCTTGCGCTTTTAATGAAGCATTCGGTCCGATATCAGGAAAGCACGTATAACGATTTAACACACCACGAGAAAACGCAAAAAGGCCGAGAAGTTATCAGGGAAAAAATTGCGTCAAATATCTTCGGTGAAGCGGATTTTATTGGATTGCCTGACGAAAGCGATTGCCAAATGATTCCGGGGACGAATTGTTACCAGCATTGTAGCACTGCTCGATCCAGTTTCCACCAAAAGTCACATTTCTTTTTTCATAGCAAAAGTCGCGAGATTCACGCCAAACAAGGAGCAAGCGCATTTAATTAGCATGGAGCTTTTGCCAGATTCCACAAATTTGTATAGATTGAAACCAGGCAGAACTTGGAAAGAGTCGGTTAAGGCATTGGTGTTTCCTATAGACATCGTTTATAATGCGACAAGCAAAGCATACGAATTGCGCACGGTGTCTGATGATATATTCGACATTGTTCATAGTACGTCGAAAAAGTAAAATCCAGAAATATATCGAGCATGAAAAAGTCAAAATTTACTAGAGGGTTCTGTTATAATTAATAATCTTGTTCTGTTATAATCATCAGTATTCACTTTTTCAGATTTTGTTGGGATTTTAAATAAATATATGTATTCAAAAACTACATGTTGTGTCAAATTTGAGTTCTCTCACTTAGTTTACCCCATTTATCAGTTTACCCATTAAAGTTTGAAGAGGAATATTTTTTGTCCAGATTTTATATTCACTTTTATACCTACCTGTATAATTGATACCTAATAGACCTTTTCGGTAATGTACGTGGAAAGATGCGAAACATCCGTCTGCTATATGGGACGCCCTGAGCCTCGTTCTCATGTTATGGCTTATTTCCAGAATTTATTGGTCAAACTAAAAATCTTTTTCATGCATGTGTTGAAGAGGGATGTTTTGCACCTTTGGATACGGCTCGTGAGGGTAAAACTTGAAATCCATTCCATTTAAGGTGGTTCTAAATTTAAAACTTTGTGTCGTCAAATTGTTGTGACGTAATACCAAAAAGTTCTATTCTATCACTCCAACTTTACGATATAGATCAGATAGGTGACCCCGATATCATGCATTGCGGACAGCGGCTTCTCTACGCGCATGCGCGCATTAACAGCTTTCGCAAAACACGAGTTTCATTGATGAAAATATTAAATATGGGCAATTATTTGCAAATATATGCTTTATAACTTCTTTAAATCTCGAATATGGATGTTTATATGAACTTTGAAGGCTGAAGTATTGTTTAAAATCATCGATTCGTCATGTTCACTCCAAAGAATGGCCCGACAAAGGTTTGATTGGCCCTCAATAAGCCACTTGAAAAGCACTTAAAAACCTTCTATAAAAGCAATTGTCATGTAAGTTTTTTTATAATTTTAACACTCCTACTTGCAACAGAACCGTAAATAGGCAACTTTGTCTTCCACAGGCATGCTATCACTGGTTAAGATACTATTTCTTAAGATACTTCCTATTTTGAACAAATGGGTATTTTTATCAATAATTGAATGGGATTGTTTCAGCCATTATTATGATTGTTATTATTATTTTGTATTGTTGATAAATCTTTATCAAAGTGTCTAAGGAAAGACAGTTTTTTTATCTAATTATAATCAGTATACTAGTAATCTATTGCCAACTAAATGCCTAAGTTCTTCTGTATGACATGGGCATGACATACACAGCATTATTGATTTAATAAACCTTTCAATGAATGGTAAAGGCAGAATGATATAATTCTGCCTTTGCAAGTCAATATATCACATGTACACACACTACTAGCTATATAATCTTTGTATGATTATGATTAACAATAGTATGTGCTTAATGCAAGGTATTCAATTGAATTCCATGATGAAAACTTGTGTGTCGATCAGTGCTAGGAAACTGCAGAAATGTGACATTCATTGATCGAATTATAACACTTGCACACAAGTAATCTATTGCTAAGGACGTATTGTATAAGTGGATATTTTTATTAATAATTGAATGAGATTGTTTCAGCCATTATTATGATTATTATTATTATTTTATATTGTTGATAAATATTTATCAAAGTGTCTAGAGAAAGACAGTTTTTGATCTAATTATAATCAGTATACTAGTGATCTATTGCCAACTAAATGCCTGAAGTTCTTCTGTATGACATGGGCATGACATACATAGCATTATTGATTTAATAAACCTTTCCACAGTTCAATCGAGAATGGACTGTGGAGGATAATATAATTCTGCCTTTGAATGGGGTTGGGAAATTTTTGGTGAGGTTTTCCAGTGAAATTCTATTAATTGATAGTCGTTGGGAAATTAATAGTAAGAGTTTGTTGTCCATAGGTGATCGATACCCAGTGATGGACAACTAGAGAGGAGAAAGATCCAGGATTCTAATAAATCGGGTAAGCGCACGCATGTTTCATTCCTGATACACACTGTATATACAAGTCGTGACAAAAGGGTTAGCCAGAAAAAAACCTTATTTCCTGATATATGTACATTTTCAATACAGAAGCAACAAAATAAATAAATAGCCTAAATGTTCGGTGAAATGTCTGGCTTAAATGTTCAACTATTATGTTCAAATTAGTTGCATGTTCTTTTCAGTTCACATGCATGCCAATTTTGTTCTCCGCTCCGTCGTCCAGTTGCATTCTGGGGACTCGAAAAGCCACGCTAGATTTCTCTCAGGCTTTCTGGTAGCGCTTCATCATCACAGCGTTGTCTTAATAACGGGATCCAGTAAGAGCAAAGTCCACCGTAGTTCACCAGTATCTCCGTCGGACGTTTCTAGGGCTCCAAGCGCCGTTTCGTTCGTAAAACTAACTGTTCCCTGACCACGTCGTAGTGGGCGTTGCACTGTTCGTCTATTTGACTTTCGGTTTTCGCCCAATCCTCTTCTGTCAGAGGGGGCCTTTCCGCTGACGAAAGGGTTCGTATGTGCTTGAATGCCTCGAGCACCCATGGCTGATTTGCAAATCGTCCCAAGCTATTGCCTATTTCCACCTCTGCGTCAAACCATCGTTTTTTTTCTGTGCACGAACATTGCGTAGGAACGAGAGCTGCGTTTTTCATTATTGTTGCTTCATTCGGCGTAAAGGCAGAGATGCGCTAGCTCTTGATGGCAAACTTGTGTTGTGTGACGAACAGGCTGTGACCTGAGTTTGAAATTTCACTTGTCGCGACGAAACATCTGCTTTCCAAAAACGTGCTGCAGCCTACGATGCGAAAGTAAAAGTTGTCCGAATCGTGGCTCTCAGGCATTGCCACTTCACCATCGTCTGCGAGAACTTGCCACGATCCAGCGCCACCGCGGGCCCATACCTGTGAAAATAATAATAACAAATGTCGAAATTATTAGTTATCATTGTCATTATTATTATTTCATATATACCGTAGGATTCTCGGGGCGGTTCAATATCGGACGATATTCTTCGTACGCACGTGTTCACGCCGTGTTGTCCCCACATCTTTTGTATGCCCCACAGAAGGTTCGGGTAGGTGAACACCTCTTCTGGCAAGCGGAAGATTCCCTCTTTGTTGACAATCGCTGCACGCATCGCTGCATCCACGGCGACGTCTATCCCGGTCGTGTAAAAAGAGAGCGTGTACCCGGTGGCCGCGAGTTTCTTGGTCAAGTCCCCCAGGCTGCCGCCAATACGGTTGTGAGGGACGTCGCGCTGGCCAGCCGCACGCGTCCCGACATGCAACAGGACTTCGCTCGCTCAGGATACCAGCTCCCTTGCTGCCCACAGTGCTTCGACTCCAAAGTGCTGCGTAAGAAATGTCATCCTCGTCAATCCGTTGTCTGGTTGTTTGTAAATACGCACTGAGCACTCCGTCTCTGGCGCATCCCAGTTTCAAAGCCGGAATCGTAGCTTCCCTTCGTCCGTCGCCAAGGCCTGGAGTTCGTGTTAGCACTCGGATGTCAGTCAGCAATATCTCGCCCAACCTCCGTCGAACATGCGCAGGCATTTCTGTGGGACGCTGACCAATTCGTGTTCCTCCGGTATCAGGCTCACGGTTTTCCACGACTGGGGCAGTTGATCCTGCCGGTTTCCCTCTCTCAGGAATGGATGTAGGTACCTGGTCGCCATCCTCTGCACGTCTGTGGGTGTGGCCAACGATAGAGTGCGCGGGCTAAACACGGGCGTCAAATTCGAGTAGTACAGCGCCTTGAGCAGACTCCTAGAACTCAGTCCAGAAGACTAAGTGCAGAGACTCTAGGCACGGAAATTGACGTCGTTGCCGTGCATTTCTGCTGTGGTAATTTCCAAATTGTCGTGGTATCTGCAAAAAAACAAACGTATTGATGATGAGACTTTATTACCTGCTGTACTAGTATTAAAGTTAGGCCAGGGGCCCGATCTCCTCCTACCTAGTGTAGGCCTCGTCAAACTCAATGACCACTTTGCATGCACAATCCTTCACCATTGCAAGGTATCTTCTGTAGTGCTCTAGCTATAGTTGACCTTTTGACTGTCCAACTTGGTTTCCCAGACAAATTCTCGCACCGATTGCCAACGCAGTGTTGGATGCAATTGGTCATGCCGTTCGGGATGGAGTTTAGTATGAGAATCTTTTCCACTAACGTTCTGCATTTGTTGGAATTCATCTCTTCCCACGTCGATCGCAACACTGCCACCAAGCCATCGTCTAGAATCTTCCAATTGTTCATCGCCCCCCAGAATAATTCCAATTCTAGGTGATTTATGGACTTGTCTTTTTCCCCGGCCGCCACGAGCCTTTGCATGATTTGCACTCGTTTTGCTCCCGTGTTCGCTTTCACAGCCTGCGCGCAGAGAGGTTTTCCTTCTCTGGCTGCTCAAAACGCACTTTTTTAGGTGCCCGGGGTGCCGTTTGCGGTGCTGTCATCGGTGGTGGTGGTATTGGTGGTGCTGTTGTGGTGGTCTTCACCGACTCTGTTGGTTTCGGGAATAAAGTTCGTTTCGCAGGCCTTCCCTCTGCTACACCTGTGGTGCTTGAGCACCTACAGTTCACCCTCATTCATTCTGGCAGGCACGCCCATTGCATTGCATGCTTGTTGCATATCTTGCACACAGAACAGTGATATATGATATGATCTGAACCCAGCAATGTTTCAGGATAATTTTGCACCCAGAGTTCACCCTCATTCATTCTAGCAGGCACGCCCATTGCATTGCATGCTTGTTGCATATCTTGCACACAGAACAGTGATATATGATATGATCTGAACCCCCAGCAATGTCTCAGGATAATTTTGCACCCAGAGTTCACCCTCATTCGTTCTAGCAGGCACACCCATTGCATTGCATGCTTGTTGCATATCCTGCACACAGAACAGTGATATATGATATGATCTGAGCCCAGCAATGTCTCAGGATAATTTTGCACATAGAGTTCACCCTCATTAATTCTAGCAGGCATGCCCATTGCATTGCATGTTTGTTGCATATCCTGCACACAGAACAGTGATATATGATATGATCTGAATCCCCAGCAATGTCTCAGGATAATTTTGCACCAAGAGTTCACCCTCATTCATTCTAAGAGGCACGCCCATTGCATCGCACGCTTGTTGCATATCCTGCACACAGAACAGTGATATGTGGTATGATCTGAACCCAGCAATGTTTCAGGATAATTTTGCACCCAGAGTTCACCCTCATTCATTGTAGCAGGCACGCCCATTGCATTGCATGCTTTTTGCATATCCTGCACACAGAACAGTGATATATGATATGATCTGAACCCAGCAATGTCTCAAGATAATTTTGCACCCAGAGTTCACCCTCATTCATTTCAGGAGGCACGCCCATTGCATTGCATGCTTGTTGCATATCCTGCACACAGAACAGTGATATATGATATGATCTGAACCCAGCAATGTCTCAGGATAATTTTGCATCCAGAGTTCACCCTTGTTCATTCTAGCACGCCCATTGCATTATTGCATGCTGGCACATGTAAATCTGGCTATTATATTTACAATCATAAACCGATCTAGAGACCTACTAAAAACCTTATGCATGAGGCTTTTTAATCTATGTATATTAATTATGTATTTTTGAGGTAAATCTGACAGATAATCAATTTTGAGTACTAATTCAATGTTGTTAACCTCATATGGTTTAATACGTTTAATATTTGTCAATCACTTTCTCACTTTTGAATGGGGAACTAATCTCATTAACAGGTGCTGCTATTGTGCCTTCCCGCCAGGAAGAATAAGTCACCTCTTTGTCTGAGGAGCGCCATTTACTGTGGCTTATCTCTCACCATGTCCAATTAGCTAATTCATTAGTGCGGCATTGCTCTAATCTGAAAGTGCCACATTTCCTGAATTGAGGAGGCGATGTCCATTAGGAACTCCGAAGAAGAAAGAAGGCGTGGCTATCTGTGTTGTATACGTAAATGGTTTATCGATTATCTTTCATTTTCACTTGTGTCATGAAAGAAGCATCTTGAAGATGAATTATAGGTGTGTGAGCCAGGTATACTTATTGTATTTATACAGACTTACCTTTTCTATATACCTCCATCCCAGTGATAATCTATGCCGTGTCTTATCAGAATTTTCATTTCAGGTGAAAAATAAGCTGCCTTGGAGAAAGAAGCATTTAAAATTTGATGAATATTTTGGTCGACATAATGTAAGTTAGCTTAGAGAAACCTTCAAGGGCAATATATACCATTTGTTAGCGCACTCTGAATTTGAGAGCGGAGGTTTTTTAATTTTGTGTTTTACAAGAGTGCTTTTTTTTCAGGTGAACCATACGCCTCCCTGGAAATCAACGAAACACGTATTCATGCAAAACTGAGAATCATCAGGCTCGATAAATTGTAAGTTTGTTTTCTTGTTACATACCAATTTTATTTCAGTGTTATGATATTAACATAGGGTTAGTAATTTTTAAGGAAGGGTTATATATTTGGGAAAAGCCCTTATTGTCGGCATGCCATATGCATTTTTAGCACGCCTATATACCTGTGTGCCACTTGTGCATGTAAGGGTTATTAGATTTACGAAAAGGTTATGGATCTTGGCAAGAAATTAGTTTTTAGGTTAGTTATAATGCTAGGGTTATGATTTTTAACCCAGGGTTAGTAATTTTGAAGGAAGGGTAATATATTTGGAAAAAGTCCTTCTTCCCAGCACACCATTTTAGCACGCCTACCTGTCTGCCACTTGTGCATGTAAGGTTATGAACCAGTGTTACTAATTTTACGAAAGGTTATGGACTTTTTTAAAACTTTAAGACCAAAAGACCCTAACCCTAATTCAATGGATTAGCAAGTGTTCCATATTGGCCATGTCCTATTTTTGTTATGCCTAGCAATTAATTAATTATTGAGAACTAAAATCATACTTAAGTAAAGTAGTGATTGAGAATTTCTGCTTGGAAAAATATATATACTACCAAACTATATTATGAACCAAAATGACAAATGACTGGACTATTTGCTATCAGGTTTTTACAATAAACTGGAAATAACAAGTCAGTTGTAAAATAGATTCAGCTGCCTACCATAAGGAATTTGAATATTGTTTAATTCTTGCTTTAGCTTGAAATTATGAAAGCTTTTGCATATATAATAATTATAGAAATAATTGTATAATAATTGTATATTTAATGTTCAATTTTTTGTGCAATTTAATGTACAACCAGAAGTGGAGAAGTTTGTATGTTATATAAATAGGCAAGTTCGCAATTATGGACGTCACATTGCAAAATGGGCAAACACAATGGTGAATACAATGCTCTTTGCAATGGAAATACACTACAGTCCAACGCAATGAAACGGTAAAACCATGGTGTCTCCATGTGCTTGTCCCCTTTTGCAATATGTGGTCCGTGATTACAAACTTGCCTATTATCCAGTACATGTAATTTATATACACATAACTTTCTTACTTTCATAGTTTTGAGCAGAAGCAAGGGCAGCAAGAGCTACCATTAACACAAAACACACTATCTCAATTCTTTACCTTAGGGTAGGTTAATAACTTAATAGTTAACATGCACCGAAGACCGTAAGCGACGTTATATTCAGTTATGCAAATGTACGAACGTAAAAGTTCTAATTGTGATTGGCTAGATGTATAATAATTGCAAATGAGACGATGTATGCATGTAAGCATATTGATGTTCGTTAAAAGTAAATAGTCGATTGCAATGTTTTCAAAATTCGTTATATTTTTGGTATTTTCCATAAATTTTGTAGCATAGGATTGTCGAAAAAGCATCCCATATACCTGCACCTGACACTATTAATTTTTATATGATGGTCGCGAAACAAGCACAACATTGTGAAATGTTAGAAAACATTTATAACTCGCATGCAATGCCGGTGTAAATTTTCATGTCATAAGATAAATTAAGACTATTAGTCCTTTGGGACATGCTCTCTCAGCACAATAAATATGGAAATATAGAGCAGTCTTTTACAAACAAACATTTATTTAGTTGAAATTACCAAGCTGCGAGAATAGATGAACTTCTAGTATAGAACTAAAAGTTTTACTGCCTTCAATGAGAGGACGCAGGGTAATCCATGAAGTCGAGCGAATTTTAGGGTCTACATAATGTCAAATGAACTTGAATGTACATGCATAAGCTATATATAATGATCGATCAGTGTAAGGCCTGGATCACACTGGCTCCTAAGAATCGGGGATCCATTTACTTTCCGATAGTCTCAGAAAAGCATTTTGCACACCAGCGGTCAACTTTGTCTGAGGACAAAGCCCAAAGGGAATCCCAGACAAGTGTAAACTGTGTAAACTAGGCTTAAAGGCGTTTTAAGATTAGAATATATTTTAAGCATTCAACTTGCGTTCAAAGAACTTATGCAAAACAGAACTGCAAACTTATTTTCGATTATGAATATATCATACCTGACACTAAACGTTCAACCAATGAGGGCCTGGCATAATTTTACGGTAACGAACGAATTTGGCAGTCCCAGCCAATAGGGAACAATGATCTTAACGTAAGTTTCGTTCGTTAATGAGGTTATAAGTCCTTCGGTGCATGTTAACTAATCTAACTATTTTTACAGTAAACAATGGAAATGTACATGTATAATTTGTACAATAAATAATCAATAATGGGCTATTGCATTTTTTATCTGAACCCCCCTGTTAATCACCTTGAAATCCCGGGGTATTTCGGGATATGAGGGGTAACACAAATCACAGGAATTTCCAGAGGGAGGGGTGAGAAAAGAGAGGGAATTTCCTTAGGGTAGTATAGAAAAACTACAGATTTTCCAAGGGGAGGGTGCAGAAAATAGATAAAATTTCCAGAGGGAAGGGGAAAAACAAGAGGGAATTTCTTTAGGGTGGTACAGAAAAACTACAGATTTTTCAAGGGGAGAATGCAGAAAATATATAAAATTTCCAAAGGGAAGGGGAAAAACGAAAGTTAATTTCCTTGGGGAGGTAAAGAAAAAAAAATAAAAATATTAGATTTTCCAAGGGAAGGGTGCACAATATATATAAAAAATAGGGAATTTTGCAGAGGTACAGAAATATTACAAATTTTCGAAGGGGAGGGTGCTAGAAGTTTGAAACGTTGATCTGTACATGTGCGGGATATAAAACAGTGGATAATCTTAGGAATCCCAACAAATATTTTGAAATAAAAAGTAAATAGTCCAGTTATGTTGTGAGCTTAGTGATCGCGAAGCATAAGGATAATGAGGCATTATATCATCTGCTCCTTTGCCCTTTAAGGAGGATTAACAATCCCTCTCCCACCCGAGGGGGTATATTTAACAGTTATTCTGCGAACTCGAGTCGTATATGCGCTGACAGTCGTATATGCGTTCGCGTTTGCTAAAACCGTTACGGATGTGGCCCTAATAGAAGGGTTAGTTAAGGGTGGTTAGATAGCTGCTCTTTTTGTCATGACACGAAGCAAATTGCCGAGAGTCCTCTCATTGACAGGGGAATTTGCATACCAGATCAAGTTGTTGACATCAAATTTGTTGGCATTTGCGTCTTTTGGACGCTGGAACAAGCTCTAACAGGCTGGGTTAAGATGCTTCAAATAATTTTTGATTGTTTGGACAGGACAGGTGGAAGAATCTGGTATGCTATAGATTTTGCCGTCGGATTCGTCTTCGGGATTGAAGAGGCCACCTTGGTGATTTTTTGTTGCCAAAACAGAACCAGCAACTTCGCCGATTTCACTCATAAAAGTCCTTCCTGTCTGGTGTGGACCTCAAGATCAGCATGTTTGGCTTCAGGAGCCGTTTGTTTTCTCAACCTCTTTTCCCAAAGTAAAAACTCAAGTAAACCAAACTGTGCGAAACAGTTGTGCGAGGTCTAACGTGTCGGTGGGACCTAATTCAGCGGAACGGAAGAGCTGCTGAATTTCTTCTTTTGAAATTGGTTTCTTGTGAACTGTGCCAGCTTTCTTAAATCTTTGACAGAGGCATCAAGAACTTCGTTGGCTTTGGCAAAGGTAGGGTCACCAACTATGCTAAACCCTTTTTACACTTTTTCTTCAAAAACCTTTCTATGGCAGCCCTAATAGCTTTCATTGTTGTTTTTTTGTAATACAAGCCGTCTTTCTGCCTGGCAGATGTGTAAAACTGCTTTAAGCAATTATTTAATTCTGCTTTAGACATCTCTGTTATGTACTTGTCAAACATTTTTGAGCTCGTGAACTATTCTGCAAATAGAGCAAAAGGAAACCGAAAATTTCATTATTAAATGCCCTTTGTTTACAAAAGTTGTATAGTGGTTTTTGTATGTTTTAATTGCAGAAAAACATAAACAAAACCGTATATTTTGTGAACCTAGTTTTAACCTATCGTCGAATACTTTTGTTCCAAAATTTGTCGTTCTTTCAGTGCATTTTGGCGTGCTTTTCTCAAGTAAAACTTGAATTTCTGTTTTGCTTAACTCCCCAAATCTTTCAGCCATTTTGTTTACTTTTCTCTACTAGACATATATGAGCTAATATCTGTTTAGTAGGGAGCCAATCACATTGCACATTAGCTCATATCTGTCGCTTGTGTATATAATAAATTCACATATTCATCTTATGCCCAACTGATTTCTTTTGATAGCGATTGTTTTTACGCTCTTTTTAAACTTAAATACATGAATATGCACTCCCCCCTCGTTGAGCTTCTTGGTCCGTCCCTTGTCTCAGTTGTCTGATTCTATGAGCATATAAAGGGCAAGCTGCAGGTCTGCTCCCCCCAAAAAAGAAGGCCCAGTGAGAAGGCCGGATAATCAGGTTTTGCAAGATGAAGTACCTCCTTTCTTTTTCAAATTCCGCATTGCATATAGCCTGCAACGCAGACTATATATTGGGGGTATATATAGTCTGCTAATCAGCGGCACAAAGCTTGTATGGTCACGTGAATGTTCGAATTATTTCCGGTATTATAATTATGATTATGTATATGATTTGCGCGCAAATTGCAGAATTATTTGTGACAAAATGGCCGCGCTGATGTGCGTGCTGTGTTCCTCTGTGCTGGAAAAGAAGTCAGATATAAATCTTGTAAAAAGAAAGCATTCTCTCGACATTGCGGCCGACATATTACGATGACAATGCTAGTTCCAACGACTTGTTCTTCGAGAAGGTCAGCGAGGAGAGGAATTACCGCTTGGAAGACTAGAGACTTTCCGTAGCCTGTGCCAGCACTAAAGAAGATATTCTTACCGAGTAAGAAGGCTTTGAGTGCCTCGACTTGCTCTTGATGAAGACTTTCCACTTGAAAAAAACAGCATACAATCCGAATAGCTTCCGAAAAGTGCTCTTCTTCAAGCAAAGATGGTTCGATGAAGGGCGCCATGTTGTTTGTGAAAATAATAAATATTCTGAAATTTTGATTATTTTGCATAATTATAAGCTAACCAATCAAAATGAGTCCCACAATTTCTCGGGAAACTCACGTGACCATACAAGCTTTGTTCCGCTGATTAGCAGACTATATATACCCCAATATATAGTCTGCGTTGCAGGCTACATTGCATAATCATTAACAATTTAAGATGTTAAAACAATAAAGCCATAGGCAGCCCAGACATTTTTTTTATTCTCGTGATTGGCTCTTGTGTACGAAATTTCCAACTGAAAAAAACCACAACCAATCAGCTTTCTATTTTTAATTCAAAATGATGATGGACACCACAGCGTAATTTTTTAAAAACACACACTAGCATAGTTTTGAAAAAATTTCGTCAAAATCTCAATAAACATTTGCTTTTTTAGCATCCTTAAAATTAACATTTTAAGTTAAAACTTCGGGAGAATGTAGTTAAATTACTGGCATTTAAACCGATGTAATTTTTATATTTTATTTGTAATTTGCATGATATTCAGGCCGTAGCAGACTTGTATAACTTGTATTATATTATAGTAAAAAAACTTGCCAACCTTGTCATAATATTAGACCTTGTCATAATAGTAAACTCACATACAGGCGCGAGGAGCCATGGGAACGGAAACACGTCTGGGTTGCCTATGATAAAACTTTAAAAACGTGATCATGGATGTACATCTTGTTGACAGCGCTAACAGAAAAAGAATAGCAATCCTTTTTGAGGTAAGTTTAAGAGGATTAAATTAATTGCTGAACAGGTTTTGGAATTAATACCATCAGATACATATTGCTTTGTCTATTGTTGTATGAAAGTAAGCGAAGCGATGGAGGATGATGAACTAACTGTGCAACAAATTGTTTCACCAGAAATATTCGATGAGCATGGCTATTAGCATATGTTAAATGTTGTCCATCTTTCTTTCAGTGAAAGCAGTCTAACTATATATGATGGTGTAAGTAATGGTTCTACGTCTACAAACAAAACTGGGACTGATACAGATGTAAAAGATATGCATGTGGTTCCATCATGTGCAACTAAACAAGAAAACAAACCAATTAGAAAAATGTTAAAACTTAAATCTCCCACGACAGAAGATTGAAAATATTTACTGCAGATGAAATACAGAGAGGGAAAGGATCGCAGCAGTTGTATCGGCAATTTTGGAACGAAAAGACTAAAGAGTTAGCTAGAGACAGAGTTCTATCAAACACAGAGGTTTATGAACAGGTGAATGAAGAGTGGCGGCATCACAGAGCAACTTTATTGGGTCCAGGAATGTCAAACGCAGGGGGAACCAAAGGCGAAAAAGATGAAAGAAAAAACTCTGCCGTCAAATGTCTCCCGTTTGAATGCTGCTGTGCAGCAAGCTGATGGTTTAAAGGAGCAAATAATGGTGACAACAAACAAAGTACAGAATGCTGATATTCCTGCAAATAAGATAGAAATAAAAGCAAAGCTGATCCGTTTACAGGCGAGTTTAGATTCAGCACAAAGTGAGATAAGGAAAGCAAAGGACACGCTAAGGAAGGATTAACATGCAACTAAGCAGTCACAAATTTGTATAAATATAGTCAAAAGTGATAGCACAAACTGATCGACACAAAATGATGTTTACTTACTATAAAACTTTCTTTCATTAGTATACACTGTACGTATACAGTATTTGTGTTTAGTTTTGACCCACAACTATTTAAAGGGTTTACACCATGAGAAGAATCAAGTGTCAGATATATGTTTATATACAGTACAATAATAAACTGGGCTGTGGTGTGTTTTTGTATAGGCCATCAAGTGGAGATTAAAATTTGTAAACTTTTTGTTATTGAAATTATCATTTTATTGTTTCGACAATACTTTAAGAGTTTTTTGCATGAATTTGTAACCCTTTGTATAAAATAAAAATAGAAAAGTTAAGTTTGAGTGCTATGCTTCGCAACGAGCGGATGCATAATTAACAAGTAACTAGAAATACATGCATGCAAAATCCTCTTGCCTTCGAAACAATTAACATCCATTCCGGCATTCCCAACAGTGCATGAAAGGCTATTGTGAAATCTAGTTTACTTCCTAAATTTAACACGACAATTTCAGCTAATGTTTAAAGTAGTGAGGAATTTGTGCTCATAACTATTGACTATTGAGTAAACGACTTTCCAGACACATAACTGACGTAAGTAAATTCATCTATTTCCTCTAAGTAAATTCAACTATAATTATAAATCAGCCACAAATAGTTTTAAATAGTCAGAGTTTTCTTGCAAAATTTTAAATGTTCTTCAACCAGATTCCACCTTAAACTTGGTTTAAAATAACTACCTTTTCCCAACTTAAATTAAATAAATACCCTTTTAGTTTTAATACATTACACTATAACTTTATAAGATCACCATTTTTGGCATCATCATATAGCATTTTTTCATCATATAACAAATATAAACTGGAGTAAGTTTTACAATATAAACATAGTTACTGTAGTAAGATCTAGATTTACAAGTCCTGTTTACACTTCACTCAATTTATTGGCATGGCACGGCTAAAATCCGGTACCGTTTTATAATATTATCAGTGTTCAGGCTACCAATACGAAGACCGAGTACAGATAAAATTGGCACGGCCGCACGGGTTGCAATTTTATAAAGGTGTAAAGGAGGCTACAGTGTCCCAGTTATTGCATGTAAATACCAACATGGATAAACATCAATCGTGGATAGGCATGCAGGCCATGAGTCATGCCTTTTGCATCTCTTCGCCTGGAGCTATTTCTTCAATCATATAATCGTCTTTTATTCCGTCGACTAAACACTGCATTTCGATCTCTCCAATGGTGCCACTACATTCTGCGCTGCAGCCACCTTTTTTCTCACCATGTATAGCACCACTTGATATGCGGTCTCGAAAAACTTTTAAGCTTTTCAGCAGGTTAGCTTGTTGGCATTTTAAGTCAATATAAATTTTGTCTAAATTATCCTCTTCGTGTTTAATCAACTCTGTTTTTTCACGAGAATCATCTTTCTGGTGCAATTCTTCTATTATTTCGTAAGAATAATTAAGTTTAAAATCAGCTTGCTCCAATCTTTTATACGCTTTTGGAACATCTTTTTTGTGTCTCATAGATTTACGTAATGTGAATGTCGGATCTACATTATTCTCTTGGAGATTCAACATCTATGATTACATATGCTTCAAATTTACTGATTCTGCTGGACCTAATTTCCTCAGCAAGATCGGTAATGCGTTCATTCCAATTGCTTTTTAAGTTCAAGACCTTCTGATGAGTTTATATCTGCTTCAGAATACATGCGATATTCGGTTGTCTCGCTTAGTCGCTTCTTTTTGACTTCAGCTTGGCTTTGGTTGGCTTGTGTTTGTGTTACTCTTAATATAAATTTTCTCCCTCTCGTTTGTGGTTTCAATAATTGAACCATCAGCATAGATTGGTGTCACATAGACTACAAGTATCCTCAGGTTTACTTCCCTGTGATGTTCCAAAGCACCTCGTTCCAGTAAAGGCCACTGGTGATGGCGATTGCTTTTATAACTCCGCTTTGATCCTACTTGTCGGAAACGAAAGTTTGGCACCTGTACTCCGTATTTTATTACATGATACGATTTATGCAAACCATCCCAGCTAAGAATTTCTTTTTGCTTTTAGCTTAATGTAAATAACTTTTACTAGATGTCTATGTCTTTTTATAGAAACACCAACACGAACACCGCCATAATACTAAAGTATACAAAATTTGCCAACTTCGCATGGCTATATTTTCCGTACTTTAGTATATTTCGCACCCAAAATTTTACTAAGTTTAGTGTGCTCTTTTCGAAAATTTCCTTTTTATCACCTAAATCAAAAGTTGGTCTATCATGCAAGTGGTCCATTGTGTTGAAAAATTGCAATAATGATTTTAGAAGGGTAAAAATTGTTTGTGCTGCCGTGGATTTTTAACACTAACAGCGTTACCGTTCTTGATACAACAGTAAACCATAGCAGCCCAAATGTGTGTGATATGTTTAATCACGAGAAATTATAAAACTAGGGAGATGCTAAGCATCATGGGGCGAGTCTGAGAAAAAACAACAAGACATTATAAATGTTGGGTATTGTATTTCTATACGTTATCTTGCTTGCTTCCAGAGGCTCTTTCCCCTACCAAAAAAATTATGTTCGTTCAAAGTTAAGTCGTAAGCAAAGGGCTCCTGGAACCAGTGTATGATCATATTTGATATTTTGTTAAAACCTTAAACATGCTATTGAAATAATGAAACGGATCTTCAGTTAATATCCAGTTTCAACCATAAAATATTGAATATATGATATAGAAATTGTTCAATGGTTTTTAGCACGTGCGCTATAAATAGCAGAGCCACACATTCATGTAACAAAATGTCAAAACATTCAAAGATTGCAAAAACTTTGAATTGCAAATAATGCTGATGGTCCTAGAGGAGAATTAATAACAGAATTACAGGCAGAATATTCAGCCCAAATCAAATCGGAATCAAGCCGCTTTTCATTAGAATTTCAAAAGTAGAAACATAAATGAGTACGAAAAGCCGATCCATTTATGAAAACAAAATATTTATACGTACAAAGTTGTAAATATTTGCTAAAAGGTCCATAGTCATAGAGACTAGCTGACAATATGATAGTGATAATGATAGTCGATATGAACAGTGGTGCTGTTTTTTTATCATAAATAAACAGCCCCATACCTCTTAAATTCATCTACGTGTATTAAATATAAATTCATTTCAAATTAAGTTGGATTTCAGTTCCGGAAAAGTGCTCAAGTTTTACAGAACTATAGCTCCCAGGATGCTGGAGTCTAGACGAATTAAACATTCAGGAATTGTTATTTCATCACTCACTATTTGTGTGGAGAAAACATACAGTATTATTAGACCCCATACCAAACACTCCGCCTTTAACTTCCCACCATGCTTATTCATGTAATAGTATAAGGCACTTCATGCAGAGTTCAAAAGCAATGGAATTTTCTTTGGTTTTTCGATTATTTAATTTACACGTTTTACACAGGTTTGATCAAGTGAAAACGCACTATAGTAAGACCACCCTATTCATGATGGCACTCTCAATTGACGTTCGTAAACGCAACGACAGGTTATGGTGTTTAGGGAAACACCAGAATCTAGCCCAGCGATATGTTCTTTAATTCATGGAATTATCAGTCCAAGAGGGGACCGGATAAACAATGAAATCCTTTACATCATACAATTCTCGACAATAGGCCAGGAAGCTGCTTTGCGCCAAATCACTTTTGCCCTTTAGTCCCAATGGTTTTGGCACAACGTCAAGATGTGTTTTCGTTCAATGAGTCAGATTTTCCTCCTCTTCAAGAAACATCGAACGAGCACAAAAAAAGAAAGTTTGATTTTTCAAAGAACAGGTCAAAAAAACCTAACAGTTCGTTTACGGAAAAAAATATGATCAAGTTCCAACACTAGCTTCTACGCACCAAGATGTGATTTTGTTTAATGAGTCAGACTTTCCTTCTCCCCAGGAAACATTTTAACAACTTCAAAAAAAAAAAATCTGAGTCTTCAAAGAACATATCCAAAGTCAAAGAAGCTAACATCCCAATTACAGAAAAAATTGATCAAGTTCCAATAGCTTCTATGCGCCAGGATGTGTTGTGTGGAGCATAAGGAGAGAAAGTTTGTGTCTTCAAAGAATAGCTCCAAGAGGCTAACATCTCATTTACGAAAAAAAATTATAAACAAGTCCCAATAGCTTCTACACAACAGGATGTGTTTTCGTTCAATGATTCAGACTTTTCTTCTCTTCGGGAAATACTCAAAGAGCATAAAAAGAGAAAGTTTGGGTCTCCAAAGAATAGCTCCAAACAGGCTAACATCTCATTTACGAAAAAAAATTATGATCAAGTTCCAATAGCTTCTACGCATCATGGTGAAGTGTTCTCTTACAATTAATTAAAATTTCCTCATCTCCAGGAAACATTCAACGGTAATAATAATAGTTTGAAAGTCTCTTTTAGTTCTGATAAATTATATCCAATACCTGAACAATGGCATGAGACAAAGACATGAGGCATGAGACAACGGCATGTACATGACAGAGTCAGTACACTGGCTGTAGAAAGCAAGCTGGAATCCCGGAAACTGTGCTCCTGGAAACTGTACCCTCTTATCACGAATAAGATAAAGGAATAATAGAAAATAACATTGAGTATGACCAGTTGTGCTCTGTCAATGCAAGACCTTTCCCTCTTCTTCTATCTAGAAGGTGGTTTGAAAAAGTTGGAATCGCCGCAAAGCATGGCAAAAGTTTAAATGAGAAATGGATCGTAGAAAGCCAGTTGACGTTGAGAAGCAAGTCCTATTCCTCTTCTTACTGTGAGACAGATAATCAAAGTGTTTATACACAGGCTTCAAAACTTAATAAAATTTCAACACTTAATAAAATTTTTAAAAAGTTAAAAGATTATATAAGTATTTTGACGAAGCTAAATAGTGACAAGGGAAAACAACTGAAAATGCAGAACATAAATATTGTGCAGAAAAAAAATGGAAGTTGGTGAAAAACATATTTTTGTTGTTGGAACAAAAGTTAAAGTGAAATGGTCTGGAAAAGATCTACACGGAAGTGGTTGGAAAGCTGGGTGGTACGTTGCATACGTTAAATCATCAGATCCGTTAAATCATCAGATCCCTTAAATTACCAAACTGGTGTTGAGCACGTCACTGAGCCAGGCAGCTTTTATACTTTAGACGTCTCCCCAATGATTGCTGAAGGTAGTTTAAAACTTGCATAACACCTCAACTGTCAGTTCAGTGTTGGATCATATAACTGCAATGGATTTTTTTGTACCTAGAGTCAGCACGATGTACTTTTGTACATCTACTTGCTATTATAAAGGTCTTTCCATAATTGTTTAAATTTTGTCACCAAAATGTTATTACAAATACTTTCGTTAAATTGGGGCCATTTTAAGTATTCTTGGATGTGCGTACTATAATAAGCCTGGTTGGCCTTGTTTTGGTTGGCAAAATTTGTTCTAATTCGTTCATGCAAAATGAAGCCAAGCAGGCTTTTCAAAATCCATATAAAATGCAAATCTGAAATTCTGAGTTGTCTGTAGATAGTAACAACTTTCCCTGCTAGATTAAAATAATTGACAACACCTAATTATATTAAACCACGCCCAATTTGTCAGCAAAACTTAGATTTGCACCCCCCAAGTATGATTTGCTCACTACAGGAAATGGCGCTATAGAAATTTATTATTTTTGTAAAAAGAAACATCATAGTCCCCATGCTGCAGATTTCGCTTTTACTTACAATCAAATTTTATTTTAGAACAAATTTTACTTACAATCTCTTAATAAAGAGAAATTTCAAGGAGTATTTAAGGAGTTCTTGTAAAAGGCTTTTTGGTCCTTCAGCCAAAATCTATGCCAAACCATAGGCAGCCCAGAAATCAATTTGCCTAGCATTAATGATCTAATTATGTAAATATATTCCTTGATTAATAGCTTTGACAAATGTTACCGCCAGCTATTAATCAAGAAACATATTTACATAATCAGATAATTAATGCTAGCAAACTGATTTCTGGGCCGCCCATGGCCAAACATTACAAGACAAGTCACACACAGATACTTTATTGAAACTGTATAACAACACCTTTACCCTGGGTTTAATAAATAAATACATTAGGCCATTCTGTTTACCAAAATGAAATCCAGAGGGCTGAAATCTATTTTATGAATTCCAGGGGGGGTTATTTTATAGACATTGGAAATTCCAGGGGAGGTGCTCGAGAAAATTCAATTCCTCGACAGGGGTTTTGTTATAAATTCCATACAAATTCCATGAGGAGGAATTCCCATCTACAGGCAGTTTCTGAAAATCCAGAGGGTATATTACCTAGGTATTTCCAGGGGAGGGGTCTAATATATATCAGAATTTCTATGGGGGAGGGGGCTAAAAAAGAAACAGGTTCCTCAACAGGGGGGGGTGCAGATAAAAAATGCGATAGCCCAATACCTTTGTTCACGAATGCATTCAAAGACATTTGTTGTTAGGTGACATATTCCGACCATCTTTCAGCCAAGATTTGTATATCTGAGAAGGGAGGATACAGCATTAATTGCTTATTATAAGCTCCTGAATTTAACCATACTAAAAAGGATTAACTACGTACCTGTTCTGTCTCAGATTCAGCCATCTTTAAGCTTTGCAAATTGCGACAAGCTGATTGTGCGCGCAGTCATGACGTTGCTTGCAAGGTAAAGATTGTGAGCCGGCAATTTGTGAAAAAAAGTTTGTTTTTTTCCTGCGAAAATGTTTGTGTTTTTTAGTATGAAAGTATGTGTGTTTTTTCACTCAAAAAAGTTTGTTTTTTCTGTATAAAATGTTTGTTTTTTTGTGAAAAGAACTTTGTGTTTTTCTGCAAGAAATGTTGGTATTTTTATCTCAAAAAGGTTTCTGGGGCAAAGGATTAAGGACAAAGTGGATTGTTTTAATAAGCTTTTCCTTGATGTGTAAGAAATTCATGCCCCAGTGCGAACAATGAAAGTCAGACATATTAAAGACTCTCCAATTATAAACATCCGAGATAAGAAAGCTGATGGTGCAAAGAGACAGCCTCCATAAATTGGCACACCTGACTTCTAATTCGAGTGACTGGGTGGCTTATAGAATACTGCGACAAAATGTTAAGTCTAAAATTAGACTAGCGGAGCGGGATTACGGGATTATTAATTACTAACAAGGAAAATAAAACATCTGTTTGGAAAACAGTTCGCAGTTGCTTGTCATCATTTGGTAATTCCTGCCTTGCTTATTCCCGTGATAGTGTTGAAGTAGCCAATGAATTCAATGAATTCTTTACTTCAGTTGGCGACAAAATTGCGGAGCAATCCAAACTACTAGCAGCAGAGTTTGATTTACCTAGTGTTCCCGAACCTTCTTTTCCCCTGGAAGTTTTTGACCCAATCGCAAACATATCCCCCACTTCTCTTTTCACTGTGTCTCTACTCTCAAGGTTAAGAATACTATCATGGGCATGCCATCCAACAAGTCTCCTGGTCACGATAAAGTTAGTATTAAAGTCATCCAAACCTGTCTGCCCCATATTCTCCCAGTCGTTACAGATCTGATCAATAGCTCCCTGATGGAAGGCCAATTTCCTAAAGTATGGAAATTGGCTGAGGTAATCCCACATATAAAAGAAGGAGATCATGAAATTCCAAATAACAACCGACCCATCTCCTTGTTACTGGTCTTGTCGAAAGTGTGTGAGCGCATTGCATATGAACAATTTATGGAATATCTTACCACCACAAGAAAACTCTCAGTGCATCAAAGTGGCAACAAAAAACTTCACTCAACAGAAACCCTAGGAGTGCTATTTACAAACCATTTATACAGAGCTATAGATGAGCACGAAGTCACCGCCATGCTGTTCTTAGATGTCATCAAGGCATTTGACAGCATACACCATGAGACGCTATTTAAGAAGCTTAGCAGTCTGGGAGTTTCAGATGACGCCTTAAAGTGGTTTGCCAGCTATTTGACAGGAAGAGAGCAATGTACAGGTATAATCAATATTGGGACCACTTTTGTTCAATCTACACATCAACGATTTACCAGCGGTCTGCTCTCATAGCAATATTGAATCATACGTAGACTACTCGAAGTTATACGTTTCTTTCCTTAAAAACGTTAAAGACAGCGCTATTGAAGACCTAAAAAGTGATCTAATAAGTGTTGCCTCCTGGTGCTGTGCGAATCAACTACTTGTCAATCCTGGCAAAACAAAGCTGTGTGTCTTTGGATCTTCACAAATGCCAAAGCGAACAGCTATATCGCCGATTATGTTTATGGGGAAAGAACTTACCATTGTGACCTCAGTTAAAGATTTGGGTGTTGTGCTCGACAGGCACCTTTCTTTCAATGAACACATCCATACTCTAGTCTCCAACTTGATGAGTAAACTTTGTATGATTAACAGGATCCGTCATCTCCTAGACCAATCTACCCTCTTAATGGTTATAAACTGTTTGGTTTTTTCCAAACTCTTTTATTGCTCATCTGTATGGTCAGGCACAAGTAAGGAAAACGTTAGGAAATTTGCAGCTCGTCCAAAACTTTGCAGCTTGTATACTTTCTGGCAAGTTAAAGTATGAACATATAACACCCACACTCAAAGAATTGAACTTTTTACCGATAGCTAAACTTCTACAGTACTGTGCAAAAGTTTTAGGCCCCCCAGTCAAATTGTCACTTGTTAGTAAAATTCATGGTATTGCAAGACATGCTAGGTAGAAAGACTTGTAGTGGTCTTGCGCTTGGGACAGCCACCATGGGAGACCATTATTGCAGCACAATGCCCAGTCATTGACCTAACAAGCTTGTTTGTTACATCTGGATCAACAGCCTCATGTGATGCGAAAATGGTCTCTTTGATTCTTCCAGATGTCGAGATGGTCTTCTATCTGACCTCTTCCTCACTTATTTCCAAAGATATTCAAACAGGTTTAGGTCAGAATTCTTTCGTTGCCCTGTACTGATTGATATTTCTTTCTGTGGGGCTTTTTTCTCTGTCACATGGTGCCCTATCTTTTTCAAAGATGAAGTCTCTACCACAAAGCTCTCTCCACCTTTTAAAAAGTCCCAAGATCGTAAATTTTCGACTAGATACGGAAAATGGTATGTTTGGCTTGTATCTAGAACTTTCCTAATAGATGAGATGGCTTTGTGGTGGAGATTATATCTTTCAGTATGATGGGGTACCATGTCATACAGAAAAGAGCCTGAAAGAAAGTGATATTGACCAGCCCAGGGCTATAAGAGATTGCTGACATAAACCTCATTGAACATTTTTGGGAATAAGTGAAGAAGAGGTCCGATAGAAGACCATCTCGACATGTGGAAGAATCAGAGAGACCATTTTCGCATCACATGAGGCTGTAGATCCAGATGTAACAAACAAGCTTGTTAGGTCAATGATTGGGCATTGTGCTGCAATAATGGTCTCTCATGGTGGCTTTACCAAGTGCAAGACCACTACAAGTCTTTCTACCTAGCATGTCTTGCAATACTATGAATTTTACTAACAAGTGACAATTTGACTGGGGGCTTAAAACTTTTGCACGGTACTGTATATTTAAAAAACGCCGTCCTAATGTTTAAATGCATGAATGGTTTAGCACCTGATTATTTGTCATCTATTTTTAAGTAAAGATCCGAAGTGCATAGTCGAAACACTCGAAACTGTGACAAATTCCAAAGTGCAGAACTTTGCTAGCACAACCGGCCTTCCATTACAGAGCAGTCCACATCCTAATAATATAACAGAGATCGACACTGCAAAACCTTTTAAGCAGGCATTAAAAAAACTCCTAATAGAGAACTGGAAGTCCCAGTAACATTAGTAATTAACTGTTAACAGGTGCACAATTGAACTATACATTAATTCATATAGTAGCCAGTTTTACCTAGTTTTTATACACTTGTAATATTCACACTTACACCAAATTTTTATTGTAAATTAAGTCTGAAAAGCCCAGTTTGGGAGACTAATTAAAATATTGTATGATATTTAGGGGCTCCGTAGTTATCAAACGATTCCTCTCACCATGTGGAATCTAATGATATGACTTTCATTGCAGGGAAATGTATTAGAACTGGAGATATTCGTGGAAATGTCTCAATTCTTGGTCATTTTGAGATAATTAAATAACTCTCACATTTTAAATTTTTAAAAGAGAACTATGCTATTTAAAGCCATGTATGGCTATCAAAAGATTCCTCTCACCATGAGGAATCGAATGATATGACTTTCATTGCAGGGGAGTGTATAAAACTTGAGTTATAAGTGAAAATGTCTCAACTCTAGGTCATTTTGAGATAATTAAATAACTCTCATATTTTAAATTTTTAAAAGAGAACTATGCTATTTACAGTCATGTATTGGCTATCAAAAGTATGGTGGCCTATCGTTTTCATTCAAAATTTCTCAATTAAAATAACAAAAAGTAAAAAGAAAGTTAAAATTATTCGAATTTAATTATTATAAGAATGAAAATAAAAAAATGTTTTAACGGTGAAATAAAATGAAAATGAAATTCTTTTTAAATATAAACGAATTTAAAATAAAAGTAAATTAAAAATTTACACAGCCTATTGTTGTCACAATATACCAAAATGCATTGCGGTGAGTTTTCAATATGGCGTATTTGCGCAAGCAGATTGGAAAGAAGATGATGCTCTAAAGGCCGATTTACAAAAGTATGTTAAGGAAGACCTAAGGAGAACAGAAATTTTGGATTTCGTAAAAAAGAGATTTCCGCATTATGCTTAGAGTTTATCGTTGTTGGACCGCCCGCTGAATGCGGTATTTTGAGATACATTATACTGACAATGAGGTTACAATTGAGCAAGTCAGGGCTGCTGTCAAAAAAGAAGTAGAGGATACAGGAGCACGCAAAAGACACTGAGACAAACTCATGAGCTGAAAGTTCCAAGAGACTACCAAGATGCCATTATGCAAGATGTGGACCCAGAAGGCTTACAAGCCAGAGGAGGCATTGGAAACACAAAACAAAACAAAAAGGAAATACAGCACAAAAGACCCAATTTCGTTCATTCGCTTGACGGGCATGACAACTTGATGGGCTACCAAAATAATACATTTCGTCTTGCAATCTATGGGTGTATAGATACAGCCAGTAGGAAAATTTTATGGCTAAAAAAATACTTCAAAGCCCATTTAACATGGCTGAAAGACCAAAATCATTATAATCCCAATGATGAAACTGACAGGTATATTAATGTGTATTCAGACAATTTGCTACATTTCTCTACAGGGTGTCTAAAAAAAAATGAAAACTATTGAAATCACTCATTGTTAAAATTTGAATGCTGTTTTCACAAATTTTAGCCTGTGGACATTTAATGCAACTTATAACATGCTAAATACGAAAAATTTGAAATTGTGAGTATGATTAAATTTAAATTAGCCTTGTTATTGCTTTAAAGAAAATGGTACAGCTGAACGTGGAACAACAAGTGTTTATTGTGATATTATCCCAACAGAGTGCTTAGGCATTCAAACTCTAACAATTACATTGTTATGGGTGATTTCAATAGTTTTCGTTTTTTTTGAGACACCCTGTATACAGGATTAGCAAATATTCAGAAGATATTGATCTGCTAATATTTTTCAGGATGTTGCTCTTGTTTCTCTTCATTCCAAATAATGCAACGTGAACTTGATAAATTTAAAGACACTGTTTGGAACAGTCATAGGATAAGGCAGCAAAAGGATATCAATCTACCAGCTGGCATGCCTAACCACATCTATCAATTTCCTGGCCAATATGAATTGGATGATTGTGGTACATTTTGAATACACTTTTTTATGAAGGCAGTTGCCAGTGACCCTTTTATGCCCAGAGTTTATAGTGCATGGACAACCCTGATTGAATGAGCTGCACAAGGAGAGTAGGACACTTATTTAATTTCTCAATGAATATAATTTATTAGTCCTTTATTAGTTGCACATGTTTCAGCTATAAAATTATCAATCAAATCTTTCATGTCATGTCAAAATAACATGTGGGCAGCACATTATTTACATACAAATTTTCTGTCAAACCATACCATAATGCAATTGCGGCCAATTGTCTAATTAGATAATAAAATACTTCCATATATTTATATGGTTATGTTTAAAATGTAAACTTGTTTATAAACTCAATAAACTTGTTGATATGTATAATTTTTCACATATTACTTCACAAAAACATCAATTTAGTGTACATAACTATAACCATTGCATAAAAAACAATAACTAATTAAGAATAATGTTAATTCCCCTGGTAACGTTCTTCAATTTTCCACTATTTAGTAATTAAGTTCAAGCATTTCCCAATGAAATCATTCCCAGCAATTGAATGATGAATTAAATGGTTTTAGCTCTAGCATTTTGCAATATTTATTGCAAACATGCAGCAAAGTAAACTTATCTATACCTGTTTTCGAAAGGTTTCCTGCCCAAAATCATCAGCTTTTTCTCTGACTTTTCAAATGAAAAGTGAGACAGACATTCAGCCTTCTGGCAAAACTCGTCACTTGGTTCCCCACACACTGCACCAGTGTTGTTCATGTATTTCCTGAATTCACCAGGTATAAACTCCTCAATTGTCAAATTCATTTTCCATTTTTCCAAAGAATATATCTCCATATTGAATATATCTACATATTAACTACTGCCAACCACAGCTGCAAAGTGCTTCTCACACAAAGACTTGATATTCTCTATTGTCATTTCCTCGTGCGGAAATGCAACAAACTCTCTTGGCCCTACCCTTGAGTATTTCTGAGCTTTGCTCAATACGGTCGAACTCAGTCACTGAACTTCAAGTTCACCAGATTTTAAAACAGCCGATCTTCCCTTTTTTCCTCCTTTCCCCATTCCGTATCTTTCATAGTTTGTTTAAAGTTCTTCCAAGCTTGATTACTCATGTTTAAAATAAATACAGCAGCACACACATGCCGATTACAAATTTACTACAGGACACTTGTTTACTGCTCTTATCCAGGTGCAAACACCGCAATGCATTATGGTATATTGTGACAACGATAGGTTGGGTAAATTTTTCATTTACTTTTATTTTAAATTCGTTTATATTTAAAAAGAATTTCATTTTACTTCACCATTAAAACATTTTTTTATTTTCATCCTTGTAATAATTAAATTTGAAATAATCTTAACTTTTGTTTCTACTTTTTGTTATTTTAATTCAGAAATTTTGAATGAAATCGACAGGCTAGCATACAAAAGCTTCCTCTCACCATGAGGAATCTAATGATATGACTTTCACTGCAGGGAAATCTAAAAAACCTGAGTTATAAGTGAAAATGTCTCAACTCCAGGTCATTTTGAGATAATTGAATAACTCTCATATTTTAAATTTTCAAAAGTGAACTATGCTATTTACAGCCATGTATATGCTATCAAAAGATTCCTCTCATCATGAGGAATCTAATGATATTACTTTCATTGCAGGGGAATGTATAAAACTTGAGTTATTAGTGAAAACGTCTTAACTCTAGGTCATTATTTTGAGGTAATTAAATAACTCTCATATTTTCTTAATTTTCAATAGAGAACTATGCTATTTACAGCCATGTATGTATGGAGGGTGATCATACCAAAATTATTGTTCGAATTTCCTATTCTGGATTACAGGCTTGTTTGTTTGTTTTCTGCTTTTTGGTATTGAAAATTGGAATTTTGTTATTAGGAATACAAATTTGCACATGGTCACAAGTATAAACCCATCATCAACACCAGGTGTTTGCCCATTTGTACAGGAAGAATTTCGCTGACTCTTTGCGCCATACAACAGCACAATTTCTTTTGTCTCAGCAATCGCCAGCAAGGATATGCACCCACCAGAGTGGAAAAGTCAAGACTGCAAAAAGCTGGACTCAGACGAAAGCAGATTTCTTTTCATAAAAAAGCTGACGCATCCAAAGTTAAAACTTCTCTTGAGAACACTTTTCCGAAACTCGCCTTCAGTGGAGGATTTGAATTGTTAAGAAGTAGTGCAACACCTTGCGATTTGGAAGTGATTGCCCCTCCCAAAGGTGGGTACTCGGTGCCTTTTTTAAGGGATTCGTCTAGGTTGGGCCAAGCGATTGCCTACATTCAGCCTGTTCAGGGGGATCTTGACACAACAGCTTTAGTGCAAGAAGACTGTGACAGAGACAAGAGTATTTCAGTACGTCAAAAACAGATTTATTTCTGTAATCTGAATCCCCAACTCCAATTATTAAAATAATTATTTCTCATTGCCATGTACAATAGTAAATGAAAATTATAGTGTTAAAAACTGGACCGACAGTTACTTGTCTAAATTGTAATGAAGAAGTGGCAATGACTAAAAGTAAAGCGCATCAAACTGTATGCACAAGTTCACTGGTATGCACTGATGAGCTGCCCTCGACTCAACAGGTATTAAACTGCATATAATAAGTTACTGTATTTTGGTATTGTCATTTTAAATCTGATTAAAACTAAAGTTTTAAGAATAGCCCAATTTTTTACTTCTAGGCTAGTACATCAAAACAAGACCAATCCATTCAAAGCTTGCAGCAGTTTTTTTCCAGACAGGCCAGCTGAGGATGTAGAAACATAGGAAGCCCAGACAAATGAGTTGAAGTTAATAAAAATCCGTAAAACACTTGAGATATGTGTTAAAATTAATTAAAGTATGTAATATGCTACAAAACTACTGTTAGAACCATGTATGTAGCGTGCTCCAGAGGCGCTGCCATTTGAGTATGCAACTAGTGACGTAACTTACTATATCATTAGGAAGGATGGAAACTCTCGCCTCAATTTTCAACATGTTCACAAATTAAAACACAAATTACTATAGTAAAACGGCACGTCGACTGCTAAATGCCTACCCTAGGTTTAAGTTGAATAATCAAACTATACTTTCATCACAAAAATAATACTGAATTCAAAAGAAAGCGCTGGAAAAACGTGCACAAACTTTGTAAATTTGCCGAAATTTTCGTGAATTCATGCGGGATGTAAGTACCTACCCAAAATGGTGGCGGCAGAAGAATCTGATTGGTCGAGAAAGGTAAACAAAGTATGATAAACCAATCTGATTGGTCGAGAAAGGTAAACAAAGAATGATCGACCAATCAGATTCTTTTGCCGTTGCCATTTTGGGTAGGTACTTACATCCCGCATGAATTCACGTAAATTTCGGCAAATTTACAAAGTTTGTGTACGTTTTTCCAGCGCTTTCTTTTGAATTCAGTATTATTTTTGTGATGAAAGTATAGTTTGATTATTCAACTTAAACCTAGGGTAGGCATTTAGCAGTCGACGTGCCGTTTTACTATAGTAATTTGTGTTTTAATTTGTGAACATGTTGAAAATTGAGGCGAGAGTTTCCATCCTTCCTAATGATATAGTAAGTTACGTCACTAGTTGCATAGTCAAATGGCAGCGCCTCTGGAGCACGCTACATACATGGTTCTAACAGTAGTTTTGTAGCATATAACATACTTTAATTAATTTTAACACATATCTCAAGTGTTTTACGGACTTTTATTAACTTCAACTCATTTGTCTGGGCTTCCTATGGTAGAAAGGGCACTGCAGAATTCTGCTGGAAATATTGATGCTGCTGTAGTATCTCTTTTATTAGAATGTATATGTTTATATGTTTATTCTGCATGTGGTTACATAGTTATTACATCCTTTGCATATCACATGACGTTATATACCAACACTACGCATAACTTACTTTTTCTCAGGTGAAAATCAGCAACCCTCTGAAATCTCTGATGATGTCATTGTGCAATGATGAAATATGGAACACTCCTCTTTTTGAACAATATTGAACAAGAACAATCACTGAAAGTCCCACATACAGAGTGTATGTCAATCGAATGACATCTCACTTTGCAAATGATGTACTGGCAACTTATAAGGCTGGAAACAATAAAGTTTGTTCTCCTTTCAGCGTCAAATTTGAAAACGAGACATCTGTGGGATGTGGACTGGTACATAAATATTTCAGCCTGTTAACTGAGATGATGAACGGTTTTCTAGCTGAAGGAGAAAATAAACCCATGTGCGCTGGTTTTTGAAGGTGAAGATAACCATAAAGTTCCTGTGGCTAATCCTCTTCTTCGCAGCACTGGCTTCTATGTATCCATTGGTTGAATGATTGCACACTCTTTTCTGCATGGTGGTCCACCAATATTTGGTCTGTCCTTGGCAGTTGTCCAATATATTGCATCACATGATCCAGTCAAAGAAGAATTTTCAGACATCCAAATTGCAGATATGCCAGACATTTATCTCAAAGTGCTCTGCTAGAGGTACATGTATACATTCTGTACTGTTACTGTAGTACATGGCTTTTATTGTAGCCTTCCTGTTATTAAGCATCAATTCTGAATACTTCACTGTCTGGCGATAGCAGGCACATAATTATACAACAGCTGAGTTGCAGGACATGATAGCTGGGATGAATGAGTTTGGTCTTATTGATTTTTTAAAGCTCAAAAAGGATGTTGTCATACCTGTGCTTTTCCCAAGAGTTGAAGAATATGTCATTTATACCGAAAAAGTTAAGGGACTTATTCGACTTGAAGAGAAAAAGCTTGAAGAAAGAAAGTCCACTGTTACCCATATTGTTGATTTCTTAAAACAGTATATTGATGGATTGGAAAGGCAAGCAGAAGGTATGATTTTTAAACTTGTACTTATATGTAAAAGCTATAGAGCACAAAGAATAAAAAAATATTGTGCATTCTGTACAAACCACAAGGATAGCTAAAAAGCTTGATATTTATTTTTTTAGATACATATTATTACTTCAATATTTTACAATATATGCATAGCAGAATTGGAAACTAAATCTCCTTTTTAACTAGATGCATAAATTATTAAATAATGTATCTTTTTTAGACTTAAGTATCAAGGATTTATTGTTTTTTGTACTGGCTGGGAAATACTGCATAGACATGGTTCCCTAGTTAAGGTGAAAGTAGATCTTGATAAATAAGAAAGTTGCTACCAGAGGCCAGAACATGCTTCAACAAGCTAGTGATGCCTTTTTATAAAAGCTTTGCATTACTTAAAACAAAGATGGATAAAGCATTGGCTTTTGGAGCAAAGGGATTTTCCTTTCTGTGAAGAACATGTTTATATAGTAGATTACAGTTGGGTTAAATTTTGTTCAACATCTTATAATTGAATTTGTAAGCCATGGTGCAAATATCCTGTTACTTATTCTTATATTTCTGGATCAGTATCTTGCCAATTGCATAATGTAGGTTCGCCCTACTTAGAGGTTTGTGTTGGATAGGCTGAAAATGTTTTGTTTGTTGTAATTAAATTATGTGCACTTTACATGTAGGTACATGCATATGTGTGGTACATGCATATGTTTTTCTCCCTTTGTCGAGAAGATCCTTTTTTTGTTTCTCTGACAAGTTTTTAGAACTTAGGTAAACAACGTCATTGTAGAAGAGATCCTTCGCATTTGTTTCATTTTGAACATCCTTCATTTCAGATCTGAGATCGTTAAGAACTATGGGGATTTTGTACATCTGATCATATTCCACCCCCAAAGTCACAACAACTTTGAGGTCAAAAGTTTTAGTTTCTGAAAATTCCGTAAACGTCTTATTTATTATGCGCATTTTTTTCTTTAAATACTCTTTGGTGTATTTAGGTTTGTTATAAACAAACAGTTTTTACAAGGGCAACCTTCTGTTGTTAGCCAATCTAAATGTGTCAACAAGAGTATCCAACTCAATTGTATCTGCAATGTCTCTTTCCATGCTGATAATGTTATTCTAATGTTATTGCTTACATGATCAAAAAGTAATGTTAATTTGAAAAATTCTTTTTTTACATGGCTTTTGGAAATTGGAATCATTAATGGTACCCGCCACTTTTCTCTCCAGATTTGGAAAAATGTCAAAAGTGGTCTTTAGAATAACTGAGGGAGACAAGTCCCCCACACAGTTTCCCCCCTGGCTACACCACTGCAGGCTGCATGTTATTAATATAAGAAGTGTGGGAACAAGAGATTTCATGGGTTATTGCTCCATGACCATGGTGGAAATTCCCTAACAGAATGTGAACAGATGATATTTCATGGGCTATTCATCTTTTGTATTTCTTTAAAAAGAACTTAAAAACACAAGTCGCAAGACTACAAAAGGCAGTGGGAGACCTGCCTCACCTGTTGACACCATGGTAGGAAGGTCTTAGACTACTCATCGCGACCACTCTCCAAATTTCGCAAATATGAGGCTCTTGAAATGGTTGAAGACTTAAATAACACAACACTCGTGACAATAAACATGAAAAACAAAATCACTATATATTGGCCTACTACACTGCCCTGTAGTATAGCCTGCATGGCAGGCGGTCCCTGAAATCAAGCAAGGCGAAGACAGCGAAAGACTGCCTGCTATGTATTTTAGAAACCCTGTCCACTGGTGGATGGGAATTGATGATTGGCTGCGAGTCTAATCCGCTGTCAATCAAGGTAAATATTGTTCATTTGTGATGTTTAGATTTGTAGGCGTCTGGTCTTATTGGAATTTATTGACGATTGTGTTCGTTCCGCTCTTCTAAAAACTAAATAATTTTTGGAAGTCGAAACGCGAATCGATTCTTAAATGCAAGCAAAAGATAGCGTTAAAGATTTACTCTTTGGGAAGCATGTTTTAGCCGTTCTACCTAATAGTTATGATACCGTTCTACTTACTATAGTTACTTTATGTGCAAGAAAATGTTGGCAAATATATAAAGTTGAACGTAGTAGCGTTCTTGTAATTTTATCTTGCTGTGTTACTGTATAGGAGATCAAATTATTGAAATAGGCGAAATGCTTTCGATGGAAACGTTTCAGAAGTCGTCAAGTCTCTACCGCATTATTTTTATACGATCGTGGCTTTTGCATATCTATTTACATTGAGAATTTCTATCAACTATTGAGGCTTTAGGATTCTCATATACTATTTTCAATGCCAGGCAAACTCACTGGGGAAAAAGAATTACTGATACACTTAAACACTGTGTATTTATAAATATATAAATAATATATGATGTACAAATTCTCCGACAATATATAAACACGACAGTCAGACATCTCTTCTGTCGCCTCATACACAAACAACGACAATGGCATTTACATTTTCCGCGCTGGCTCTTCTACCTCTTGTCCTGGTTTAAATGTTCTTTTTTTTTTCCTTTGAAATGTTAAATAATTATATTAATATATCGAAAAACCAGGCTTCGAATCATAAATAAACATACAGCTGGAAAATAATATATCTCAGTTATTAGTTATTGCAGTTTTGTTATTATAACATTAACTGTTTGTGGATTGGCTAATTGCGCTGGGACTGGAAAGGGGCGGTTGACAAAAAACCTAGCCAAACCTGCCAGGCGGTCTTTCGCCGTCCTCGCCTTGTCTGATTTCAGGGACTGCCTGCCATGCAGGCTACCAGTAGTAAGATTGTGTTGCCAAATGATTATTTCCAGTCATTATTGCTACAACTGCTTGGGGATAAAGATCACTATTAACTTTTTAATCCTTGGTTATTTGATTCAAAATAGATGAATAAGGAAGGGAAAATGTAAACACAATGTAGCCCATCTTTGTATGGCACCTTCTGACGTCAATACTACCACCAGGGACACTCCTGCTGCCTGTTGATAGGTAGTAGGCTCAATGACGTGATGCATTGGTATGTTGTTGAATTTACCTGGTTGTCTTCAAACAGAGAAATGCCCTGTATGGCAAGCCGTTTGTAGCAATATTCAACTACTATTAAACAAATAATTCAAGGATCATGTTCAACGTTCACAAAATACATTCAACAATTATATTCAACATTCAATATTCAACATTCAATAATTATATTCAACATTCAACAATCATATTCAACGTTCAATAATTATATTCAACATTGAACGATCTTATTCAACATTTAATGATTATATTCAACATTCAATAATTATATTCAACATTCAATGATTGGCTTGCCAGCATATATTACTTCATTGGTAAAATCACTTACTGGAAATGTGGAAGTAATAAAACTGTTAAACAGGCTGGGACATGGAGTTTCATGTTCAAAACTGGAAGAAATTGAAACAGCATTGTGCCTAGAAAAGCTTAAAAGTGGCGATTCCCTACCATCTAGCATTCATCCCGGTGTCCCTACGACATTGGCATTTGATAATATTGACCGACTAGAAGAAACGCTGAGTGGCAGCGAAACATCACACTGTGTAAATGGTATTGTGGTACAGCCAGTGAGGAACCGTGCCCACCCCTTGACATCCCATCACCAATCCATTGTTCGATCCACTGTTCATCAACTGGTCTCTAGTGGTGAGTGGTGAACTTCCACAATCTTCACTCAACCTCCTCACCAACACCCCTCGCACTCCTGTCATCTACTTTCTCCCCAAAATCCCCAACTCAACAACCCAGAAGACCCATTGTGTCTGCTTGTGGTTGTCCCACCGAACACATTTCCAGTCTTCTAGACCATGTCATGGGCACCCTTCGTAAGGGATTTACTATCCTATATCAAGGATACCAAACATGCTCTTCAAATCATCAACAACATTCGTTTTCAATCATCCCACAAATTCATTTTCACAATGGATGTCAAATCCTTATACACCGTTTTTTTTGGACAAACGCCCCACTTCAGGAACCGTTGACTACTGTTTTGGTCAGATTAGCAGAATTAGTGCTCACTCCACAATTTTTCCTTTGATGGTGAGCATTACCAACAGATAAGCAGTGTAGCAATGGGAACTAAAATGGCTCTGGGAAGGTACATTGAGGGTACCATGGTGAAATTTATCAAATTTGTTGATTAATTTCATCCAGCACTCCAATTCACATGGAAGATCAGTGAGACCAGTATATCATTCTTAGATGTATATCATTCCTGGTTGCCATCAATGGCAATAGGCTCACTACCTCAGTGTTCTACAAGCTCCCATAGCTACATCTTATATTCTTCTTTCCACCCCATCTATTCCTTTCTCACAATTCCTTTGTCTCCACCGCCTTTGCATCGAAGATGATGACCACTGATCCAAAGTCTGGAGATGAGTACTCTTTGTTGAGCGCAGCTATCGCTCCTCACTTACTGACACTGCCTTATCTAAAGCATCCGACATTTCCCGCTTAGACACCCTTAGAGACCTTGTCTTTACCACCCCTAGCATTAATTCTACCACCCCTAGCATTAATTCTACCCCCTAGTTCAAACACATCATCCCTTCAATTTTGCTGTTTGGAATGTCATACTTAGGAATTTTCTTGCAGATTCTTGCAGAATGATCCTGAGACATCTTCCATTTTCACTGACAACCCCCTAGTCTCTTTTCAGCACAACAAAAAATATCCGGGACACATTGGTTCATAGCTCTCTACAGCAAAACTGTTCAGAGCCCAATGGCACATTCCCATGTGGCATTGGCAATGTAAAACATGCTCATTTACTGATTCCAGCACTTTTGGCTCCCAATTCATAGTTTTTCATCAGGCACTATTTCACATATGCCTCCCCTCCAACCTCATTACATCTCATGCAACAAATGTGGTTTACTATATATAGGTGAAACTGGAAGATCTGTAAGGGTAAGGTCGCCAGACACTTTACTTCTGGTAATCATTGTGTACAAGACATGAGAATTAGAGCCCTCTGTCCCATTTTCGGTACTAACGATAACCGTAAACAACACGAAATGCGACTCATCCACAGTCTTGGAACTCCTCATCCCTCCAGCATAAATGAAAGACTCTTTCATTCAAACTCATTCGTACGAGTAATACGACTTCCATTTCTTTGTTTAAATTAAAGCTGGTTGTAATATATTTTCGTACGAGTAATACGACTTCCATTTCTTTGTTTAAATCAAAGCTGGTTGTAATATATTTTCGTTGCTGATCAGGCTTTCCTCATTGCGGACAATCGGGCGTCTCTTTGGCAATGCAATGTGTTCCAATTTGTTTTGATTTTTTCTTTTCTGTTGGACATATTTTATCATGTGTTTTACCCCCATACAAAACATGTATTCTCTCCTATTTATTCTCATACTAACTCTTCTGATGAAGGCCCTCAGGTCGAAATGTTTTGTCTATTTTAGGCAGTTGTTTTAGCACAGTTGATTCCCAAAAACAGCCTAAAGTTGCTCATCAGTCTGGAATCTTGGCATTTTCCCATTTTGTAAAACACTGAGAGCCATGATGAGACCATAACTTAATCCTCAGCAAATGTTCTTTCAGACATTTCAAAGTATCTACACCTTATATCTTGAATGCACAATCTGAAAAATTCCCTTCTGGGCCCTCCAGCATCTTGGGCACACTTGCCATAAAAAGAAACTTCAAAAATCAACTGAATGTCTTCCAAAGATGATATTTCTTTGAATGCTGTCCCAACCACATCATGACTGATGAGGATGAAATTCGACTGTCATCATGAAATTTGTCTGGGATACCAGTATAATTCAGTGGCTTTCCCTTAAGAATAAACTTTTGGGCACATCGCAATATCTCAACTGGTTCAGAAATGTTCGGTCTTTGCAGTACACAATACATTGATCAAAAGCCTGGGCAACAGCAGGTTTTGGAGTTGGATGTGATACTGGTGCAACACATGTGTCTGCATGCAGTTCCAGGTTAAGTGTTTGATGAATTCTGCTACTGTGTTACCTTCCCTTCCTTCATTTTTTTTTTAAGTTCCGATTCTTCAGTTTTAGGTACTTTGGCTAAGTTTCAGTTTTAGGAGTTTTGGCTGAAGGACAAAAAATAAGATTGATGGTAGCCTTATTTAAGAAATTGATGGATCTGTAAAATTAAGATGTCTGTGCGACAAGTGGAAAATGAAACATCAAAAAACTTTCTAATACATCTCTGCATGGTCTATTCTATTCTAACGTGCTATAACAATAAATTTGTGCAGTTGATAAAAAAGTAGATTTTGTAAAACTGTATTTTGTGCAGTTTTGACACAACATTTTGAGTATCTTCTTGATGGATGGAAAAAGGCCACGTGTTTTAAACTAAAGCAAGAAAAAGATCGTGACTCGTCTACTCAAGTGATTTAAAGTAAATAAATCAGTGTATTTGCCTGTTTTTCGTTGTTGTGTCATCTTCTGTTGTTGTATATAGCTCGCTAGTACAGGCTATAATAAAGATATCATATACAATTGCGTTCATTTATGGATTTCTTCTCTGCTGTATTATGTTTTATTTCTCCTTCTGGTTATACAGCTTGCCGGGTGTGGCAACTGTGAAAACAGAGCATCTAAATCAACTCTC
This sequence comes from Dendronephthya gigantea, assembly GCF_004324835.1. Classification (NCBI taxonomy): domain Eukaryota; kingdom Metazoa; phylum Cnidaria; class Anthozoa; order Malacalcyonacea; family Nephtheidae; genus Dendronephthya; species Dendronephthya gigantea. The sequence continues at coordinate 444,795 of NW_021163072.1, forward strand.
ATGCCATGCTGGTTCACAGTTGTCTCCCTCTGCTGGTCCGTAGGGCTGCATGGTTGTTTTTACTTCACAGCTGCGTTGCTTTATTCTAATTGTCATATTTGCTTTAGGCTTCATCTTCGTTAGCATAGGAGTGGGAGTTTGATCCTACTTTTGACGAAAATCATCTAGCTAAGGCGCAGCTGCCACCACGCTGCCTGCGATGTGTCGACTCGCCCAATGACTGTGTTCCAACGAGATCATTCATGGGGAGCATGTGGTATCACTTCACAATTTAAAATTAGGGACTCTACTCACTTTCGTGCCGGTGAGTTACACAACAATGTTGCTGAATCGGAAAAGCTATTTGATCAGGTCCCAAAGCCCACAACAACTCCAAGTTTTGAATTGGATAAGGAAAAAAGTTTCCATTACTGACTACTTTAAGGCTGACTACTACGGGGTAACTTAAGGGACAATTTTATGATACAGCTCTTCCTCCACCTGCCCAATTTTGAAATAAACCTTCTTGCCGCCCCTTTTCAGAATTCATTCGCAAAACTTTATTGGAACGAATCCAAATGAGTGCCATCTCACTAGTGGGACGTGAACGAGAGACCTCTGCTCCACATCTAGTACTACTGTTGACAGTTGAGCCAAAGAAACCTAGATTATATGCCATGATGCACGTTTTCTCAACTTATGGATGCAAGATGCCCCATTTCACTTAGATATCAAACTTGAGTCATATCATAAACTCGATCTGCGTTTACATATATAGGTAAACGCAGATCGATTTTCTATAATATTCACAATGCTCAAAACAAAGCATGACAGGTTTGGAGGCACTACAAATCAACATCTACTGAAATTTAAGGCGGTGTTACAACAATGCAACTTTCCTTGCAACTTACAATGCAATTCTACTCCTGAGGCATCTAAAGTTGTCGAATACAGTACGAATATTTCATACGATCTGCTAACGTTTTCTTAGCATTTACAACACTCATTACTAATTAACAACCCTTAAAATTATAATTGCATTGCAAATTACAAGGAAAGTTCCACCAGTACTTGAAGGTAGGGGATCCACCAGGCTCGCTTTGCTCAGATAGTGCTTTACTGCTAGAGACAGCCCACTAAGACATGGTCCACTGTGCAAAAACGGCCCAGTCCCAGTGAGCGGAAATTGAGTTAATTTTGAATAAACTGAATTAATTGAAAGTGGAAACACCAAAGAAAAATATAGAGAAACGTACTGAGAACAGAGTGAGCGAGAAATTGTAGAAAGACCTTTTAATTTTATAAAATTTGTATATTTTTGATTTTGTTTGAATAAATATTAAGAAATTGAGAAAGAGCTTTTTTGTACCAACAAAGTTCCATACATTTAGTGGTGCCGTGACCAGGATTTACGAATAAATTGACGAAATAGTTGTATTTCATGTATAACAACATGAGTGATGTAGAAGAAACGAAACCAAGCACAAGTGATTCAGTCAGACCTGTTATCAAATCTGATGGACAGTAAAATAACTAAAGCAATCGATAAACTTAAGTATTATCTTGAGGAAGCAGAAGAATTGATTGAGGATAACGACATAAACGAGTTGCGAATTGCTTCTAAAAGAACTGACCAGATTCGGGACGAGCTAAATGATCTTATATCACATGTTCAAGAGCTAAAATTAGATTCGGGAACCACAACGCAAAGAGCGATAAGACAATGGAAAAAGGATTTGAAAGCAAGTTTTGCACCTTTGTTGGAGAAGAAAGAGAAGATTAACGAAGTATTGGAAAACATTGAAAAAAAACGCTTTACAGCTGAGTTACAAGAGAGAGAGAAAGCACTTTGGGAGGAGAGACTGAAGGCTGAGATCAAAATGACCAAGAAAAAGTTAGAAATGGAGACTCTCGCAAAGGTAGGACGATCAAAATTGCCAGAGCTAAAAATAACTCCATTTAGAGGGACCCGAGAAGATTGGATAAGGTTCGAGAATATGTTTAAGACACCAGTAGATAAGAAACCAATTTCTGCAGAAGAGAAATTTGGGTACTTGCTGGAATTGGTTGATCCCAAAATTAGAAATCGATTTGCAAACCTCAAACCAGGAGAGACAGGTTATCAAACTGCATGGGACAGACTGAAGGATGAATTCGGACAGATTAAAACTGTGATTGCAGCTCATGTAGAACAAATAATTAACCTACCAGCTGTGAAAGGGTCAAGCTACAGCAAGGTGCATGCATTTTATGAATCCCTAAGCAAGAGTTATGATGCATTACAAACCCTGGAGGAGGGAAGCATGTTAAAGGGATTTGTTCTACCCACATTGAATAAATTGCCCAACATCAAAGCTGACTTGGTGAGGACAGATGAGCAGTGGGAAGAATGGGGGATGGAGAATTTGATAAAGGCACTTCAAGGGTGGTTGAAGAGAAACCAGTCAGAAACTGTTAAAGAGACAGTAGAAAAGAAGCGAGAGCACAATTTTTTTGGGCAAGATAATGAAGGAGGTCAACGCCCTCGGGGGCCCCATTGTATATTTGGATGCAATGGCTTTCCAGTTTACGACACCCTTGAGAAACGACGGCAGTTCTTTTCACAAAAACATCTTTGCTTCAATTGTGGGCGATCAGGACACAGAGAAAACAAATGCCGAGGGAGAGTTTGTTACAAGTGCAAAGCAAGACATCACACCAGTCTGTGCAACAGGGAGTCTAAGAATGAGGAAATCTTAAACGGTTTCTCACCTGTGGAAGAAGAGAAATCCCTTCCTGCTATTATTCCAATTAAAATTCAGGGAGTGACTTTATGGGCATACTTAGACACTGGCTCTGGGAGGAATTTTGTTTCGAAGGAAGCGACAGATAAGCTGAAATTAAAGCCAAAGCGACATGAGACACATAACATTTTAACCATTAATGGAACGAAGAAGCAATCAATGCCAGTGTTCGATGTCAAAATCGAATCTGTTGATGGAAGTGCAAACAAATCGATTGAACTGACAGGAAGTAGAATGATGGATTTCACCACAGTTAAGCGGCCAACAATAGCAGATGTGAAAGAAAGGTACCCACACGTAAGAGAGAAATCCTTTTACAGAACCCCAATCGAGGAATACCAGATTCATGTGATACTGGGAGATGCCTTCTACTGCCAGATCAAGACTGAGGATGTCATCAAAGGTGATCCGAATGACCCAATCGTAGAGGGGACTACCTTCGGTTGGATTGTGCATGGCGGCAAGGAGTATGCAGACGGGGTAGGTGTATGTTCGTTCAAGAAAAGAGTGATTATGAGCGCTTGTACTCCTTAAACGTGCTAGGGATAGAAGACCGTGCTGAAGACGATCAACTTGATGTCTATCGAGAGTTCAAAGAAAACATCACAATGTGAAGCGATGGAAGATACGAGGTTTGCGTACCGTGGATACCGGGAGCAGAACTTGTGAACACTAACGAGGAACCAAGTCGAAAACGATTGAAGAACATAGAGCGAAAGCTAACTCATGACAAAGAACTACGAGAAACTTATGAAGCGATTGTGAAAGACCAGCTAGAGAACAAGATTATCGAGCCAGTACCTGCCCAACCAACAGGACCCCGCGTGTTTTACCTCCCTCATAAACCTGTGGTTAGAGAGCAAGCAAGTAGTTCAAAGGTAAGAATGGTATTTAATGCAAGCGCCCGACCCATTAGCGAACAGTGTGAACGAATGTATGCATACCGGACCATCATTACAAACATTATTGTGGGACGTCTTGATAAGAGCGCGAATGAGTCCACACATTATCCTTGCTGATATCCAGAAGGCCTTTCTTCAGATTGGTTTAAGCAATAAGGACCTACAATCCCATGCAATATAATATGTGCCACCATGAGTTTTCAATGTTGATCCCCCTTCCCCCTATCTCAATGTTGTATTTTAACAGTTAATGAAGACTAACACCTCGAATAGTGAAAACCATCACTACCCAACATTGAAACAGGGTGCGGGAGTATGTAGTGTCTCGTTAATTTTGCATAAGATTGTCTTGAGCGGGAATGTTTGGAATGCAGACGATTAATAAGTACAGTTTTTAATAGACTACCACTTTGTCAAGTTCTTTTATCACGATTAAACGTAGAGAAATGTAACGGAACACGATGAAAAATTATTACATTTGTTGAAGTATTATATTAATGGTACAATTTTATATATGTGGCAATAAAATGCATGTTTGTTGGTAAAAAACATAGGCATGGCATAAAAATTGCTTAACGGGCCCTTAATTAACGAAAATTGTGAAGTAATTTGCTAACTGACATAAGCACTAAAGTAAGCATGACCGGCTCGCAACTCGTTAAGCAGATAGTAACGTAATATAGAGACGTGTGTATTTTAAAAACATCCATTTAATCAAAAACTATACACACATAATGCAAAACGAATCGCTTCGTAGTCGCCAAGCCAGACGTGTTTATTTAATTACGTATAATCAAGTGAACGTAGATTTGTGTCCAACGCGTGAAAGTTTCGCGACTGTAATTCAGAATGCATTCACATCTTGTAATATGCAAGTTATTCAATGGGTATGTGCCAAAGAAGACCATGCACAATCCGGATTTCATTTTCACATGACCGTGAAATTGTCGGAAAGGCATAGATGGTTAAGAGTAAGGAATTATATTCGGGCGCAGCACGGTATTAATGTTAACTTTTCTAATCGTCATGACAATTACTTTTCGGCTTGGAGTTACACGACAAAAGAAGATATAGAGTATATTCAATCCGAGGGTCATCCCGATCTTACCAATGCTCAACCTCCTCAAACCACACGAGCAACCGAGGCTGTACGCAGAGGAGCAACAGGTCGAACAACGGGACGAAGTACGAAGGGAAAAGGCCGTAAACGTCAAATGAGTGTCTACGAAGTGTCCCAACTGGTGGTAAGCAAAAAAATTAGGTCTCGTCTTCAGCTTCTAGCATTTGCCCAGCAACAGCAAAGGGAAGGTAAAACCGACTTGGCTCAATTTATAGCAAATAGAGGTGCCAAAACGGTCGATGAAGCAATCCGAGTGGGATGGGAATTAAACGAAGCACCGAGACTGTTAGCGCGATTGCAACAAAGTCGTTTGAAACGTCTCGAAGCTGCCTTTCAAGGAGAGTGCATCCCAAATTGCGACAAGAGATGGCTGGAACTTGCACGAGATATACTGATGCGAAACAACATCGACGTGACCGAGTTTGTGGGCGCTATACGTTTATTACTCGAGCAAGGGAGGGGCAAATATCGGAACGTTCTAATAACAGGGCCATCTAATTGTGGAAAGACTTTTATTCTTGATCCACTGAGCGTTATTTATGACACGTTCAGCAATCCTGCTACAACAAGCTTTGCTTGGGTTGGAGTCGAGAGTTGCGAAGTCATATTTTTGAATGACTTCCGATGGTGTGCGCAGATTATCCCCTGGCATAATCTGTTATTGTTGCTCGAAGGGCAGATGGTACGTTTTCCAGCACCGAAAACGCATTATTCTTAAGACATTGTCTTTGAGAAAGATGCCCCCATATTCTGCACGGCGAAAGAGCACTTCAGTTTCGTGCGTGGCGGTGCATTGGATTCGGTTGAGACCGAGATGATGAGAGTTAGATGGCGCCATTTTAGTTTCTCTTCACAAATTCCGGAAAACGAGCAGGTGAAAATGAAGCCATGCGCACGATGCTTTGCTGAATTTATTCTGCATTGATCGCAGACTATTGCAGGATAGATTTGTGTGATTATATTGCTTTCAGCATAACATGTAACTAGAGTATTAAATTACTATTGACTAATCGCGTGTGCATACAGTGTGCTGCGAACGGGTCACCATTTTTTTAAACCAAAATTTCATGCTTTTATTGGCATCTTTAACTTGCGTTTCTTTTTGTGATAAACGACTATTATGTCATTCAATATACAGTAGGCTTTTTAATTCTCTGGTGCATTTTAAAAGACCTAAAAAGAACGGACCACCATGGTGACTCGTTGTAAACTGAAATAGAATGATGATGTCATTCTACTTTCAGAACAACGGGTCACCGTTGTACAGTACCTCAATCTCCGTCATTTCGTACTTTTTTTTATGAAAAAGGAAATGAACCGGTGTATGATAGTGAATACTTGAAATGTTGCACTATTAATGTTGCTCTGGTGCATTTGAACTGTTTCATTTTGGAAATTTTTAAATGGTGAACCGTCTTGGTAACTCGTTAATCATTAAATAACGTTCCAATCATAAATCAATGTAGCTTATTGATGCATAGAATCGGCAATAATACACTGTCAATCGTTTTACAAACATATGATATATGTACATTAGTCGATGTTGTCACTCCTATGTTACATTTACCACGGTTTAAACATATATAAAGGACATTCGGTCTATATTCTCTCATGCGTATAATGTTACCTTGCCCTCGTCCTTGCAATGCATGGACATTGTATATAATAATCATATGCAGTAATATCGGCTTTTTGTAAATATTAATGATTTAAGTCACAAGAGTATTTGTAAGCTTAAGTTCTAGAATCTAATATTTCAAACGTTGTCCTTTTTTTTTAATAATTTCTGCCAAGCGATTCGGCATTGACGCTATTGTATTGTTTATTATGTCTACGGGAATAGATTTAACTGTAGATATCAATCTAAGTTGGAATTCCTCGAAGGTTTCCTTCGTGATTTTGCATTTGATTGCTTGTTCACGCAACCTATCTGAAACTAATTTAAAAATATTTTCAATTGGGTTGAGATCAGGGCTTCTTGGAGGGATTTTTAGAAGTTCACAGTTCGCACGTTGCATGGCTGCGCGAGCCATCGCTGAATTTTGACTTGGGTCTCCGTCCTGTATCCACAGTCGTCTTGGCCCTTTATCTGCCATTGAAAACATCGTTTCGAAGTTCTCGTCAATAAACGTCGCAAAATAACTGCCATTCATTTTCTCATAAGGTTCGCATATGATCACACCTTTGGCGAAACTGATAGCTACCATAAGCTTCACCACTCGTCCCCCAGTGCCCGTTTTGCTCCCTTTTGTGGTGCATCCTTGCATTAGTCCTTCACTCTTTTTACGCCACACTCTTGCTCTAGGACACAAAGCTTGATCCAAAGGATTTCTTTTATAGGTAAACCCCGTGCCATCTAGATAAAATGCGATGGTTTTTGTCCAAATATCATCCGAAAACTCGTTTCTCATTCTGTGTGCAAAAACTCTATGTTTCTTCATGTCTGCTGTTGTTAAAAGTCCCTTTTTACGAGCTTGTAGGTAGTAATAACCCTCTCTATTCAGAAATCGAGAAATCGTACTCTCCGAGACATCATTTTGGGAAATGCAAGAGTTTTCCATTAGTCTCTTGATTGTGAAGTTCCCCTCTCGCTGTCTTAATGTTTGAATGGAGCGCCGAAGTTTTCTTTCCTGGCGCGCATTTAATTTCCGTGGTCTTCCCCTGGTTTCTTTTGGTGTTTTATCACATTTCTGGTCGTTCATACCCATTTTGCTAATCCTCCATACGGCTGCTCTTGAAACGTTGCATACTTTTGCTACTTTTCTGATGGAAAGTCCTTTCATTTTGGCCAAATAAAACACCAAAGCTCTTGTCTTAGAGTCAATAGCCATCCGGATCCTTGCACTTTACTCAGCTGTTTTGTTTTGTCTGCCTTTGTCTCTGTGAAACGTTTGGTGAACATTATGTTTGGGCTTTTTGCACCACTGGCTTATAAGTATTTTGTCCTCTCCTTTTTTAGTTCATTACATAATTTTTTAGTGTATTTTGACTTGCGCTTGTTCCCCATTTCTCGCTAATTCTAGCTGGAACTGCAACGCGTCATAACTTTCATCACATACTTGACATAGTGCGTTAATGTGCTGGCACGCCTTTATTACTATACTATAGACAATCCCATGCAATATAATATGTGCCACCATGAGTTTTCAATGTTGATCCCCCTTCCCCCTATCTCAATGTTGTATTTTAACAGTTAATGAAGACTAACACCTCGAATAGTGAAAACCATCACTACCCAACATTGAAACAGGGTGCGAGAGTATGTAGTGTCTCGTTAATTTTGCATAAGATTGTAGATGCTTTTAGATTTCTTTTCAATGTCAATGGTAAAGAGAAGCATTTCCGGTTTACCCGAGTCCCCTTTGGTGCAGAAGCAAGTCCGTTCTTGCTAGGAGGCACAATCAACTACCACCTTGATCAGCAACCTGATGCCGTAAGAAACACCGTTCAAGCTCTGTGAGAGAACACCTACGTTGATAATCTCATGCAAACCGCAAGCGACGTTGACAAGTTGAACGTATTCAAGGAACAGGCGACACACATATTTGAATCTGCAAAATTTCCTGTCCACAAATGGGAATCGGTTGTGTCAGATTTAGACGAAGAGCCTAACCCGAGCAAGTTAGTTGGGCACATTTGGGAGAAGAGCGAGGACACACTGGAAATTAAGGCTGATACGAAGCTGCCAGAGCACGGTCCTGTAACGAAACATACTATTTTAAGCAAGGAATAATGTCGCCAACAATGGTAGAGGGCAAACGTATTTATCGCGAAGCCTGTGATGAGAGAGCCAGCTGGAATGCGGAAGTAGGTGACAACGTGAAACGGGATTTCTTGCGTTGGACTGGTCAATTGAGAAATGTGAGAGTGCCGAGAAGCATTGCCAAGGACATACGTAAGTTGAAGAAGGTCCATTTGCACGTGTTCGCCAATGCTAGTAACGTCGCGTGTTCCGCGGTGACAATAGCAGTGATTGAACATTTAAACGGGGTGGTTAAAGGATTGCTGACATCAAAGAGCAGGATCTCGAAGCGTAACACCACTATAGCGAGGCTAGAGTTGATTAGTGGACATATGGCGGCAAATGTGGTCAAGAATCTCTTATCTGCCATAAAGCACTGGCCTATTGCATCTGTCACTATCTGGATGGACAGCATGGTGGCACTGTATTGGATTTGCAATCCCGGAAAAGCTTGGAAAGTCTTCGTGAGCAACAGGGTGAGAAAGATTGCGGAGATCACTCATGACACTGGCATAAAGTGGAAACATTGTCCCACAGAGAAAAATTTAGCAGATCTCGCCAGTGGAGGAGCAAGTTTAAACAAAATGGAAAAGGGGGATTGGTTCACGGGACTGGTTGCTCGACGAAACAGAGTGGCCAGAACAACCAAAGCTTGAGTAAACTAAGAGAGTATATGAAGAGCACAAACCTACCGTGGAGGGAGCATTGTTTACGTTAAAGCGAGATCCAGATGAGTGGGACTCATTACTTGAGAAACGTTCTTATTGGAGAACTTTAAGAGTGACAGCGTGGGCCCTAAGATTCAAGCAGAACGCCCTCGCTAAGAAAAGAATGACAAAGAAAACTAGTGGGCCACTAACCATTGAAGAGATATCGAGCGCACAGAATTTGTGGGTCTGACGAGCACAAACGTACGTTCAACCAGACTTAGAGACCCCGGGTGGAAGCTGGAAAAAGAAGAGACTACAGGCATCTTCAAATGCAAATGGAGAATCCAGGGGTATGAACCGGTTTTCATTCCGAATGGGGAATTTGCGGAGAAATTAATTCGCCATAGTCATCAGCAAGTTAACCATATGGGCGTCGCGAATACAATGTCTACAATTAGAGAGAACTGGTGGATACCAAGATTAAGATCAAAAGTGAAGAAAATTATCAACTGCTGCAACCTGTGTAAGTATTCAGTACAAAACCATACGGGACTACAACAACCGCAGATTTACCTACCTTTCGTACTGAAGGCGGAAGACAGTTCGAGACGACCGGGATAGATTTCGCAGGACCGTTGAGCTATAAAGTATCAAAGACCGAGGAAGGCAAATGCTACATCATCATTTTTATGTGTGCGGCGTCCAGGGCCGTTCATCTCGAAGTTACTAAATCTCAGACAGCTGAGGAGTTCAAGAGTAAGCTCAACGCCTTTATCACCCGACGTACGAGACCGAGACGCATTATATTCGACAACGCGTCCACCTTCCAGTCCACTGCTAGTTGGATAAGGAAAATACGAAAGAGTGAATCACTTCAAGATTAGATGGCAGTTCAACCTTACCAAATCGCCGTGGTAGGGAGGTATGTACGAGCGCCTGATCAAGGAGATTAAGAAAACGCTATACAAAAACCATGGGAAGGTCACATCTGTATTACAATCAAATGGAATTGTTAGTAATGGACATTGAGAGACACCTCAACAACCGACCATTGACCTACGTAGAAAGCCATAATGGCGAGGAGCAAGTGTTAACACCCAACGTAATTATGTGGGGACGGAATTTTCACGTCGTTGAAGACTGTGAAATCGAAGGTGATGAAGTGAGTAAACTCCATGCAAGGTTGATGATGAAAAGGCAACACGTATGGCGCCGCTGGGAGAAAGAGTACATCCACGGACTTTTGGAAAACCATAGAATTCATAGAGGAGCCGGAAATGTTCCGGAAGTTGGAGAAATCGTATTGGTTATTGGCGACGGAAAGAATAGGGGAGAGTGGACTAAATAAAGGAAAAGTTACGCATCACATTAAAGGCAAAGACGGTGTAGTGAGAGGGGTGACACTCCTTCACAAAGGTCATTACATTCAAGACCTGTTACTCTTGTGTGTCCATTAGAAATCAAGTCCGTAGAGAAGGTTCAGACTGAGGAAGCAAGCAAAGATTGGCAGCAAATACGAGCGAAGAGTACTCGGAAAGCGGCAGTTGACGCACATGAGAAAATACGGTTATTAGCAAATGAAGACGAGTGAAAAGCAAGTTTAGGACACTCAAGAACAAAACATTGAGATACACAGAACTAAAGAAACATTTGGCATTTTTGTGTTAATTGGTATTTTCAAGTTGTAAAATTATCTATTCTAAGCATATAATTTTAGGGGAGTGTGAGCGGAAATTGAGTTAATTTCGAATGAACTAAATTAATTGAAAGTGGAAACACCAAAGAAAAATATAGAGAAACGTACTGAGAACAGAGTGAGCGAGAAATTGTAGAGAGACCTCTTAATTTTATAAAATTTGTATATTTTTGATTTTGTTTGAATAAATATTAAGAAATTGAGAAAGAGCTTTTTTGTACTGACGAAGTTCCGTACACCAGGATTCTACCGATAGCTTTAAAGCAACCTGTTTGCCTCAAGGCTTGGTTATGAACAGGAACTTGGTGCTCACATTCTCCTTCAAAATAGATTATAGGTTTGGAAAGAAAATCAATGCCCTCGGACACGAACTTAAGGTGGTCTGGGACATTTCAAAACTTTTTTTCCAATTTACCTTCTTATCAGTATATTAATAGTTAAATCAATTGTATACCACTTGCTGATTTTTTAAATGCAAGTTTCACATGTGTTGTTACCATGGTTACCAAGCTAGGACCCCCAACAGTGCAAAAAGCGACCTTTGTTTGGGGCAGAATATCTCAAGAACCACAAACACAACATACACCAAAATGGGTTTATTTTGAACCTAATAACCATATTTAGGATGTAAACCTCAAAAAAGTCTGAACTTTTATGTATTCTCTGAAAAAAAGCACTTCAATTGTAAATGACGTAATAACATAGGTCCGCAAGTGGATGCCAAATGGATTTGCTGAGCCCCTATGCACTATTTTTCTGATTTTTGAGGTTTGGCCTAGAGAACTAAACCAGCTAGACAAATCCTGAAAATTTCATGCAAATAGGATCATTATTGAAGAAAGTAGAATGTCCCATGTCGAGAAAAATGCCATTTTGTGAAAATCGCATTTTAAAATTGTACCTTTTTTAAACGCAAGAAATGTTAAACAAACATTCATTTGCTCACTAAAATGACCCAGATGAATAAGTTTCCCCTTCTTTTTCCTCATGTTTGTCTTTTTGTCTCTTTTTTGCACCTCTGAGGATTTTTCTTCTCTTTTTATTCTTCTCTGCTGCCTTGTAGTTAGCTTTCTTGACGCGAAGGTTGTCAGACTTAACAACACCCTCAGTGCAAAATGCTCCATGGTCTATCCCCACAGCTTTCAATACTTGAGTGGTTGCTTTGGCTCCCATATTAAAGTGTGCCACAGCATCATACACACCCAACTGGAATGTGTCTGTGCCAACAAACACTGTCTTTGGTATCCTTGACCAGATCATTCCATTGAAGGTTTCGTTCTGGTTTTGCGTCTTACCATCAAGACATTTGGTAAGGAGCACATCCTCACTCAACCTCGCATAAACTGGCTTAACTTCAGCAATAACTGCTAAAGGTAAGCCTTTGCCATGTTTGTATGTCTTAGTTCCATTTGCTTTATCCCTTTGGAACCCACACCAACTATCTTGGCCCTCGGGACAGTATGTGTGTAATTGTCTGGCATCAGAGGATGCACAGTGGAACAGAGTAGCCAGAACATTTCTTTTCATCCCCTCTAAATCTCCACTATTACTACGTATAGCTATCCCATAATAGTTCTGCATCTTATCAATCATACAGTCAGTTAGTTTCCCTTTGCCACCAAGCCCTTTTTTTTCTTTCTTCAGCTTACGTAAAGCAGTTCCAAGCCGTTTCTGTACGTGTCCTACACATTCTTTTTTCTCCACCACAACTCCGTATTCTTGCTCGTATATATTTTCTACAGCCCCAAAACTTTTGCTGTCTCCATCTCCGAAGAACTCACTATATTGCATATTATGTGAGTCAATTGACCGGCTAAAAATTCGTTTGGCACCCTCAGGTTCCATTGCTGGAGCAGAACCGCTGTAGTTAGCCTTACATTTTGAAGCATGTTCAGTTTTCCATAATTCATTTTCCACACTGTCCTCATCATTGATGTGCTTCTTACACCACTTGCACACCTTGCTCATTGGTTCAACATCCAGAATTTTCCCGGTTTCCATGGATATCGCTGTAACACATCCATGAAGTGAGGAAAAGCCACGCCTTTGCCAAGTGCCGTCACAGGACACACCAGTTTTGACAACCTCATCATCTTTCTTATTCAAGTGATGGATTTCACTTGCAGCATCCTTCATTGATGCATTGGCAACATCTTTAGCTGCTCGAAGAAGTGTCTTAGTGTGCCGGCCATATGGTTTAGTCCCAACAGGTGGTGGCATGTTCATGATCGAACAAAACCGTGACATTGCAGATTGTCCACAACCAACACTCCTCATACCATACACCATTCGTCGATTGACTTCGAAATAATGGCCAGATTTTTGTGATGTATAAAACAATTCAGACCAGCCACAACTGTTACATGAAAGTAACAAACAAGATGCAGACCCCATGCGTTTAGAGTCATCCTCAGTTAGTGGCAGTTCACAAGCAAGGCATTCTCTGCATGGTAACCTGCTCAAAACCGAGCCAAGTATTTTCAAATCGATGATACGAAAACCAGTTGTGCTTTGCTCATCAACGTTGACCTCATGCTTGTCTTTAGGTGCTCCGATTTTTCTAGCAGACGCCGACTGACACGTTGTTGCGTTGCTACTTTCACCACCATCAGAGCGAACAGGCCCATCCTGAACATTATCAGACTGCGCCGACTTTTTCTCACATTTTCTTCGCTTTACATCGAATACATGTTGGTTTCCCTGAAACCTCCGCTTCTTCACTCGATTCCTGGCCATTTCTTAGACAATCAGAAGGCCAAATAACTAACAATACAATGATAATTCAAAACGCACGCTTTCCAAAACGACAATATGGCCGACGATTAATGTTTGATCACTTTGACTTTTTTGTATATCCTTAAGACGTGGTGTAAGCAGCATATATTGGCGTTAAAATATGACACAGGGAGGGAGGGATAAGTAGAAGTCATTTGCTCTCAGTTTTCTTTCTTAATTTCAACCCTTTTATAATATGAATAGCCACAAAATAATTTTATAGGATGAAATATACATATGTAATTAGTCATCTGAAAAGAAAAAAAAATTTCCAAAAAAATTGTCCCAGACCACCTTAAATGCGAAATAAGAATAGGGCGTGACCCCCCAACTCTTCTTCATCCTCAAAACGAACTCGCTGTGTCGCAGCCCTCAAAAGGGATCCTTGTACGCACTTAAAATGTGCATTTTTAGCTTTTCAGTACCCTCACTTCTACACACAGCAAACAGCTAACGAGGAGAATTGGTGTCAATTGTGTCTCCTTTGAACTGTATTGCTGCTTGGTGTGATGTGGTGTCATCTCCACTGTCATGAATTGCATCTTCAAAAGGTGGGGTGTCTACTAATGCCCTATGTCAAAAACAAGAAGCAAGGGGACGGTTGAGTAAAAATTCTGTGTCACTTGAATCTGGTGAATTCGCATCATACAAAGTCTCTATACAGTGAAATTACAATTATTCATATTTAGTTAAAAATTGAGTAATTGTTTTAGTATTTGTTATTAGCATACTAAAATTACTGGATACTGATTAGTCAAGTGGAGTAGAGTTATTTCATTACTTAGTATACAAATTTTGATGCATATGACAGATATTTATTGTAATGTGACACTAGTCGATTTCGTTATCCGACTGGGGAATGATACATATCATTCAAATAGCCTGATTTTTGCGAATTTTTGGTGAAAAAAATAGTAATAATGTCATATTTAAAAGAAACAAAGTAAAAATTATCATGAAGTAATATTTAATCATAAGTAATATTAATTGTTTCCCTTTAATTGTCGTGAGTTTGGGAAATGTTTCTTCCAATTTGTTTTCAAACTCAAGGGCATTCACATTGGCGTCAAATTTAATTTTGATTCTTCCAAGTCCAGCGGAAGTTGAAGTGTTCATTTTCTTTACGTGTTGGTGTTGCTTCCTCATCTGTGTTGGCCAAACAAAACATCTTTTGATTCCATGTTTCTCATGTCTGTCCTCTGCTTTCTTTTCTTTTGCATAATCTTTTTGATGGAGGTCGGAGACAAAAGGGGATTGCAAAGTACCATAATTTTCTTGTAGGCTGAAAAACCGTTTCTGAGAGTCATGCACAATGGTCCATCTGTGCAGGAAGAAGGCGTAATACCAAATGGCATAATGAAATATGGAATGACATAATGATTACGAGAAAGCATAATAGTCTAAGACCTGTAAAGGAGTTTGTATGCATTTCATTTAGGACAAATTATCTCGACTGTTTTGGGATAAAATTACCATGGCGGTCAACATGGCATATGTGCTAAAAGCTAAATCCGAGACGAAAGTGCTAAAAATGACCACACCCAGAAACAGGATAGTCAACATAGCTCTAAATCCTCAATTATCAAAGCTACAGTCTTTCTGAATTGTTTATATGGTTCAGAATGGTTGCTTTTAGGGGTGGTCACTGGAGGGTGAAATTAAGCCGAAGTTTCATATTTTACAAGAAAATGAATGTTTATCATTCCAGGTCAACTGCTATAATTATGCATAAAATACAGATTCACCTAACAAAGTCTAATTTTCCCTATTTTCTAAATATCTTTGCCATATGATGAAAAAACATGCTTATTTTAATATATTTATGATAAATTTCCTAGGAAATAACAATGTTTTGTTGCGATACGACATATTTCATTTCACTTACCCCCCGCCAAAACACATTCTCAGCCATATTTTGCAAATTTAATCGCCGTTTTTCCCATGCATCGCAAGCACCTCCCAAGTATTGTACTTCAGCACGATTTTAGTTGACTAAAAAATTATTTAACCAATTTTCGATGGGTTTTGAAGTAGTGCCATGTAATATTTTTTCATTTTTGTGTCCCTTGACATTTCATAAATTACGTCGCCATTGCTATGTTTCGCCACCATTCTGCATGATAAATGCCACTTCTTGATCCCCAGCTGAATTTTTTTCACAGCATCAATAAATAATTGATAGTACAATAACAGCTATCCAAAATTTAAAAGCATTTGTCCAACTTGGAAGTTAAAAACCTCCCTTCGTTTATCGGGAATGAAATTCAAGTGCAAAAAATTCAAAATAATTTGAAAGCCTCACGCAAACACCGCGACAAGCCCTCATGGACAGCATTACGGGGGGGGGGGCGAAAAATTTAAGCATACATTTGTTCACAACCACAATCAGTCAACAACCCGAGTAAAATTTGTCCGTTTTGCTGTTAAAATTTCTTATGACAAAAATCTCCGCGTTTAAATTGCATGTTCTTCCTTTCACAAAGCTAAAAAATAAACCAGAAATGTATTTGTGAAAATGTAAACCCCCTTACAATGTTGCCCACAAGCATTTGTCGTGGAGTGTGCCCTAGACTTTAAAATTATTTTGAATATTTCACACTTAAATTTCACTCCTGATAAATGAGAGGTGGTATCTCACTTCTAAGTATGCTTGCCCAAACGGGACAAAATATTTAACCAGTAAATAATATCACTTTCACATCTCAAATATCATGTTCATTTCTGCAAATATTTATGCCAAATAAAACTCGTGGAAGTCGAATGCAAATTTCTGAAGTGGAAGCAGTGATTCGTCAAAGTCAACAAGACAACAAAACACAAAGAGAAGTTTGTTCAAACATACATGGACTCCTCAATACGAGTAGATAATGGTCGATACTGCGCAAAACTACCATGGAAACCTAACCACAATCCCCTCTCCACCAACGAAGCAGTTGCACGAGAAAGAACCCGCTCCACTGTACGACGACTAGCAAAGATGCTGAAAACCTACGATGAACTTATCAAGGAACAGCTACAACAAGGTTTGATTGAAAAGGTTACTAATCCAAAAACAACAAACGGTTACTGGCATTACATTCCACATCACACTGTCTTAAAGGATTCCCCTACCACACCTATCCGTATTGTGTGTTCGATTGTAGTTTTAGCCCCAGTTCCAACCAACTGAGCCTGAACTCATGCCTTTCCACTGGTCCTGACATCCTTAATGACATGACCGCCATCCTCGTCCGTTTTCAATGCTATTGGTATGCCTTAACTGGAGACGTAGAGAAAGCCTTCCTAAATATCATGTTAGAAGCTGACGACAGGGACGCAACAAGATTTTCTGGTTATGTGACCCATCCAACCCTTAAAGTAAATTTGACGTGTATCCATTCAAATCGATCTTATTCGGTGCATCATGTTCTCCCTTTATCTTGAACGCAACGATCAAGAAGCACCTTCATAACCACGACGACCACATTACGCAAAGAATGAAAGCCGACATCTATGTAGACAACTTAGCATCTGGCACAGATAACGAAGACGAAGCCTCAATTTACTTCAATCGCAGTATATTGATAATGTCTGCCGGCAAATTCAACTTAAGAGGATGGAACTCAAACAGTTCTAAAATTCGCACACTCATCGAAGAAGAAAACGCTTGCGACAAAAACACCGAAGCTTTGGGAACTGAAATACGCTTGGGATGAACTGCTGCCAGAACCACTGATTAAAAAATGGCAGGAACTCTCCAAAGATCTAGAAAGCTCGACTCGAACCGAAGTGCAGCACAGATACTTTCCCCAACTATCCTCATGCCCACAAAATGCAATACTTCAAATCTTTGTCGACGCAAGCACGAAAGCCTATGGGACAATTGCCTACATCACATCCAATCCATACTGCTCTATGGTTATGTCAAAGTCCTGCGTAGCTCCGCTGAAAAAGTTAACCCTACCACAACTGGAATTGATGGCCGCTGTCACAGGTGCAAGACTTGCCTCCTATTTGTCTTGTCATCTAAACCTAACCGAAACCATGTTCTGGTCCGACAGTCAAATCGTCTTACACTGGCTTTCTTCCCAAAAGGAGCTAAAGAGTTTCATTAAAAATTGCGTCAAGGAAATCCACCAACTCACCAACAATGCCACTTGGAATTATTGCCCAACTTCCGACAACCCAGCGGATCTTTTAACACTAGGAATCTCCACAGACAGCCTTTCCAAATCCACCTTGTGGGACAACGGCCCACATTGGCTGATAAATCATGCAAACTGGCCAGAGTGGAAACCTAACATGGTTCTTCTCCAGTCCTCCCTGAACGAAGATCAAGATACGAACAAAGCCCCTCCTACAAACCCTGACACGCCTGAGTCAACAAAACGTTCACCTACCAACATCAAGCAGATTATCACCCCTACCAAATTCAGTGACCTCCAGCGCCTACTACGCACCACAGCTCGAGTACTTCGTTTCGTCAAAGCCTTGAAGAAA
Organism: Dendronephthya gigantea; assembly: GCF_004324835.1. Classification (NCBI taxonomy): domain Eukaryota; kingdom Metazoa; phylum Cnidaria; class Anthozoa; order Malacalcyonacea; family Nephtheidae; genus Dendronephthya; species Dendronephthya gigantea. The sequence continues at coordinate 462,921 of NW_021163072.1, forward strand.
GTCAACGCACCCAAAGAGAAGGTACTAAAGGTACACAAAATCGAAAATGCGAGAATGACTTGGATCCAAAACGACGTGTTCAGTAACGAACTTGCCAACATGCAAAGACTGAAGACCCCCTCGCCTACCCCTCGTACGCCAACTATTCACTCTGAGTGACGACATAATTCGTTGCGGTGGTAGAATTCACAAGGTTTCCCATACTTCTACCCGCAAACCACCATATCACCATGCTGATTGTCGATGATGCGCACATAAGGTTGCAACACGCCGGTTTAAATCAAACCCTGACAGATATACGCCAGAAGTACTGGGTTCCAACAGCACGCCAATACATCAAGAAAACACTTTGCCGATGTGTTACATGTCAAAAGACCTTCAGAACACCCTACACTGCTCCCGATCCTCCTCCACTTCCAACGTACCGAATGACTGACTCCCATATCCATTCAGTCTTACTGGAGTAGACTTCACCGGAGCTATCTACGTGAAAACACCGCGGGGTCAAGAAAAGGTCTACATCTGTTTGTTTACTTGTGCAAACACATGTGCAGTCCACCTGGAAGTTGCCACCAACTTAACAGTTCCGACCTTCATGTCCGCCTTCCGAAGATTTGTGAGTCGCAAGTCACTCCCCAAAATTATGATATTTGACAAATGTCTCAACCTACCAGTCCGCCGCCAAAGAGTTAACCCAACTCAACTGAGTTGGAAACCAGCCTTAGTAAAAGAGGAACACAATGGAAATTCATCCCGAAATGAGCACCTTGGTACAGCGGGAGATTACTTCCGAGAGATTTACTGGAGCTGCACCGACTGGTTTAAATGCATTCGCAAAGTGTGCCTTCCTTTCGTTCCACCATTCCAGCCAGCTGGTCAAAAACCCGTGTTTCTCTTGTTTAGTTTCAATGAATTTTTGTAGTTCAAAATATGCTTCATCGTAGTTTTTTTGCTGTGACAGAAGATAACAACTTGTTCGCAAGCACCTTGAATTTTGTCTGCGATGTCGAACTGTGTAAATGCCTAGCTTGATGAGCAATTGATTGTTTGAAGTGAAATTCGCAACTCACAGTTCTTTTGAGGCCTCTTCGCCATACACAGTTCTGATAGAAGCCCAGTTTCCACCATGTTCATCGACTGCCCACCCCACGGGATTAAATTTATAGTTTTTCTTGCCCGTAAATGTTTGGAGCACCTTGTTTAAAAGTGACTAGAATATAATCATTGTCTCGGTAGATTTATTTTCACATTCCATAGTGGCAATTTAGACCACTTTCCGTAAAAGTTTCAGTAAACATGTGCTTCAAGTGTAACAAATCCAGGGCATCATTTAAATGTCCTGTCAAAGAAACAGTATTCTTGAGATAGAAAGTTTTCCCCAACGCGATCCATAGCAACCGCTAATTTAGCTTGTATTTTGCTCATTTTGAAAACGTATGATAGTTCCCCATTGAGGTTTCGATTATTAACTTTATAAATAAGAAAGGGGTCTTTATCAAGCAATTTGCTTCTTAACTCACCCACTGCTTCAAAACTGTGTCCACATGGATGCAACTCTTTTTCAGATCTCTTTTTGCAGTTCCTCACTCGTTCCTCCTCGATTACCAAATCTACCACATTGTGAACATACAATTTGAATTTTAACAATTGTAGCCACCACCGCAACCTGCACTTCGTCTAACTCCCTTGAAGCCCTTTCTATTTGATGTTACCCACGTAAGCCATTGTCTGCCATCCTTACTGCTCTTCAATATTTCTTTTGGATTATAAGCCAAACAGTAGGCTACCAGGCCATTGATGTCATATGGCAGTTGTTCTACCTCCAATACATCTATATCTTGCCACAATGTAAATTTACTTTTCTGACGTGAAGGATTTTTCGATTTTCGATGACGTCTCCTGCCAGGATCCATTTCTTGATTATCTTCACTGGAACATCCTTCCAGGGCATGCCCCCCATCTGCTGACATGTTGGAACTGACAATATGGACAGTTTCTGGTGTTTTTACAGGAATGCAATATTTTTCACCTGCACAAAGAATGACTTCAACTACTTCACTCTTTTCAACACAATTGTCAATGTTTATGCATTTCTCCGCCGCGACGTGCGGAAGGTCTTTAACCGACTTCTTCATCAAATCGGCGTATCCTAAGGTGGAAGCTAAACTGTTAGCAGAATTACGGTATCAAAAATCATAATAAAGAACTAAATTTAGTTCCGGTACATTTTTCGAATGAACCGCAAATGTAGCTAGTTTTTTTCCCTGTGTTTTACTTAAATAGGATTATAATTGGCTTCATATTTTCTCCAAAATGGGTACGAGGTTGCAAAATGGGAAGCCAAAGAGCATATTTAAAATCAGGGCCACACAGTGGTACCACTATAGGTCTCACCCCCTTTGGTATGAACATGCATAGAGTTAAATCATGACTTTACCTTGAGTATTTAAACATCCAGTTTCTAGGAAGGTAAAGTCAGTATTCACTGCGACATCATAGTGCCTACGCAACCGTGAAAACACAACTTGAATCTCTTGTCCAACATAGTCGGTGTTGATATCGTGGCTTGAGGGATATAGCGATAAACTACACTCCTTTCCTTTGTCATTTACTTGGGTTATAACGCATTTCATGTCAGTAATATTATAACATGTCAGTTCTTAACTTTCTTTCCATACTTATTTGCTAATAACTCTTTCAAAGCAGCTTCTTCCTTGTTAAAGTCACAGTTCTCATTTTCAAAGCTTTACGAACTCGCACTTAATGCACACGCAAAACATTCACCAATTAGAATTTGTCTGCCATTGACTGAATGTCTTCATAAATTAAAAATAAATATAATATTTAATATATATATGGTTAGTGATTACTGATTATTTACAGGGGCATGAAAAACGAGATTGGGGATGTCGTGTAATTTTCCCCAACTTTTGTAATGAAGATATACTCACTTTTCCATCCGAATAGGGGCCAACGTTTTTAGCGAACGTTTTCTTGCTTAGCCGACTTACAAAATATTTGCATAGTATGACTGAAGAAATCCATTCAGCAAGGAATGTCGAGAACTGCATTGTTACCATATATTGAGTTTTGGTTATCGAATACAAATTACTATGTAATTTTCTAACAAGCTTTCCGTCACTTTTTGGGCAACATCAATATGTTAGGAACGGTAGTGTCAAAATTGCGCGCAACTTTTGTATCATATTACGAGAAGCCGAACTTGGGGGGAAATTTTACTGAAACATAATTTCCGAATTGAGGATTGAAAGTATGAATATTTCCTTGGCATTATTATAGTATTTTTACCAAATAATTTCGTATTGGTTATATTATGCTTCTCAGTCTTATTAAGGTGCGTAATATAGTTTTGATCATGAAGATTTGAATGTCATAACACATACGTCACACGTTGCTTAGCCTACTACTCTACCTCATTTCAGAATAAGATTTAATTTTCCAAATATTGTATCATGGCATGAACTTGGGAGGTGGTTACTTTATATACTTACAATATGCAATAAGCTTTTTCCAAACATTCTTGATAATTGATGCTTTCCTCAACAATGTGAAACAACTCTTGCCATAGACTTTCGATGTTTCCTGGTTTGACAAAGATATCATATGGCTGCGGTACCCAAAATACACCATCATTGTAATCTTTTATAAAACTCTGTGCTGTTTTCAGTTTTTCACCAACAGATTTAAGCTCGGACATGTTCATTGATAATAAACTGTCCCAGTCGTCCAGTGCTTCCTCGAAATATTTCAGGAGAGTCCAGTAGCTGTAATTTTAAGTACAATGTATGCGCTGTGGATGGCAGCACTATTTTAGCTCTCTTTATTTTTATCAAATTGAACGTATAAAAATGTTTTCTGAAGTCAATTGTCGACTGATAAACTTTGCTAAAGGTTCCATTAAACCGAAATGGCCACAATATCGGGGAACAAGGGCAGGTTTTGCTGTCCACGAGCGAAATTTACAGCGCCGATCTAACATTGAAGTGATTCAACACCGTATAGTTGATCGAAATATCACCGGACAAAGACATCAATGATATCGTAACTTGGCTAATTGTGTTCAGATCAACGTAGACCACCAAGGAAAAGAAGGGGTTCAATGTCGGCTTTCGTACCCTCGCTATATTTATCTAATGTTATGTCTCTCGCCCCGAAGATCGATGAAATCCGCCTTTACGCAAGTGTCAACAAGATAGACTTGATTTGCATAACAGAGACCTGGCTTAAAAGCCACATCCACGATAATATTATTGCTATCGAGGGCTATAATCTCGTGCGGAGAGACAGGGTTGGAATCGAACACGGTGGTATTTGTACATATGTTAAAAATAACATCAATTTCACCGTTTTAGAAGACTTGCAAGACCAAAATCACGAAGTTTTTTGGATAAAGCTACAACCTACACGTCTCCCAAGAGGATATAGCTCTATTGTTATAGGGAATGTTTACCATCCACCAAGTGCCAATATTGAATCAGAATTTATTGCAATATCTTTATTCATGCCTTTCGTTAATTGAATCGTGTTTTTTAAATTGTGGAATTATGCTAGTCGGCGACTTTACCAGTTAAACATTTCTAGACTTAGAAACTGCTTCTCCCTCCAGCAAATTGTGAAATTCTCAACCCCGGGCTCGAGAACCCTGGACTTAGTTCTGACAAACCTAAACTTGTTTTACAAAGATCCTATTCAACGACCTCCCCATGGTTTATCAGATCACAGTCTGTGGAAGTTCAACCCAGAGACAGATCTCAGCTTCCAGAACAGCGCCGTACTGTTAAGTCGAGAGATCTGAGACCAAGTAATTGTGCTGCTATGCGTACATATCTCCAGAATGTTAATGTTAAAGCTCAAATCGGTACAGTTAACACATGCACGGAAAAAGTTTCAGCTCTGGAGTCAATTGTTCAAGTGGGGATGAACTTTGTATTGCCTCTGCGTTCTAAGACCATATGCTCTAGTGAACCACCTTGGATAAACCCAAAGTTAAAAGATCTTATTAAACGCTGCCAACTGGCACTTGCCCAAGGAAACTTGCCATCGTTTCGTTCCCTGAGGAACTGCGTGAACCGAGAACGCAAGGTCTGTAGAATCAAGGTCAATGAAATTGTAACCAAATCAAGCGAGAATAAGTTACAACTATTCACAACACTCGTAATGATATGCGAAAGTGGATTAGGCATGAACAGTGCCTAATAGGGACTGATGAACAATTAATAGGATGTAGATGAGGAACATCAAGCCTAAAACAGGCGATTACACTCAGTTTTAGCTCAGTTAACTTCAAGTCAGCAACAAAGTGGGAACAGCATAACGAGACGAAGCCTCACCACCGAGTTGCACAAATTTTCTTCCATGGCCGAGCCTATAGAAGGTGACGTGCAATTTCCACAGCCACAGAATCTGAATGCTTTGGTTGAACAGCCACAGGCGCTAGATTATGCAGAACAACAACCTCAAGGTGTACCTCCATCGGCGTACAGAATGCAGAGTTGGAGGTATAAATATATATATATTTCAATTAGTTAATAGTTTGGTTTTATGTTTGTTGGTATTGCCTTAAAGCGTATTTCGATTATCCAAATTTTGACAGATTGTGAAAAGTTGTGGCTATATTTGCTCAGTGAAATAGTTGTGGGCGTGATTTATTCGATAAACTATATTATTTGTTATTGATTGCTTTGGAAGCAATTACATGGCATTGATTTGTCTAACATACTCAAACGTTTGAGAGTTGTATATATAGCTTGTTGCAGAATGTGATACGATATTGTGAGCAATCACCAGTGGAGATGACTGTCTCCAATAGCTGCTAGTTGGACAGCTGATCTGATCATTTAGACCTATTTGGGAGCAATCACCAGCGGGGTTGATTGACTTGACTGTTAGTGAATCGTTGAACATTTATGAAGTTGACGTTTTAGGTGAGCAATCACTTGCGTGGATGATTGTCTCCACTGCCAGCGGGACAGTGGATCTTGGTGAATTGAAATGTTTGCGAGTGATGACTATTGTGGATAATTGCATGATTTGACTGTCAGTGCATAGTTAATCTTTTATGAGTCTAACGTTTTGGATGAGTAATCGCCTGTGGGGATGATTACCTCGACTGCTAAGCTGGGCAGTTAAGCTTTGTTGATGTTTGGGTATATTTGTGAGCAATCGCCCGCGTGGATGTTGGCCTCGAGTGTCAGTTAGACAGTTCAGCCTGCCAAATCTGGAGTGTTTTTGTGACCAATCGCCTGTGTGGATGATTGGACTGTTGGTATCTTGAGGACCCGAACGGGATGATGAGCAGTCATGGGGTAGATGATTGCATTTCGTACATTGCTTTAATGCCTGAATTGGGAGGTGCTCAGGGAGTAATTATCTCAGTGGATAGTTGTTTCAACGGCTGGTTGATTTTGGGTGTGTTGAAGTACATTGTGAGTTATTATTATTGGGATAGATACTTCTTTTGAACAGGTTTCTATAGACTACTGTTGAATGGTTATTAGTAACGAAATATCTCAAAGACCTTATAGTACGCTGTTGTGCATTTTAGGTGTTAAAGCAGGACTTTGCACAACTTAAAAAGGTAATGGAAACGATCTCAGAACCTTCGGTAGAGACTCTTCAGTGAAGGATTGTAGCCATGACTTCCCGACCGGGCAGCGAGTTCAATAAATATGACCCCTTGGAACTTCTAGATTCATTGAAGAAAACAGTGCGAGAATTGAAGCATGAAAAGAGTTTGTATTTTCGAGCCGCTCATGACACCTTACGGGACAAGATTGGCGAACCTGCTGACTATTTTTGGGAGTTACTTTTGGCCATATTGGGAGATAAAGACCAGGAAAAGGTTCTGGAACGTGTGAGTCGCGTGGATAAACGGTATGCGCGTAAATCGTCCGATGAACCTCGTATGTCTGCGAAAAGAGTGCGCTCATCGCGACCCGGCACAGGCAACCGTGCGTGTTTCTACTGTGGTCTACCAGGACATTTCCAGGCAACATGTTACAAAAGGAGAAGAGATCAACGGGCGAGACAAAATTCGGGAGGTTCCACCTCTGCTCAGTCGGATGCACAAACATGAATTATCGAATATATTGTGATCTAATAATAGGACAGTAATATTGTTATGTGATTTACATGCTAAAGCATGGGAGAGTGTATAACTTCCTTTCCTTGTTATTGTCGATTCAATTATAATATTTATCCATTTGTGTGAACGTGTATGAAGGTTTTTGGGGGGTTATGGTCGGTTGGCAGTTTTGAAAAAGAGTCCCTTATACTCCCCCGGCTAGGCCGGGTCAGAGCTGTCATCCTTCTGCTGACTCTCTGGGTTCCAAAGGTTTTCTTTCCCTTCTTTTAGACAAATACATCTATGATTTGGGAATGGGAGCATGACCCTATTTTTGATTCGGAGATTATGGAAGTCTCTCAGGCACTCACCAGTGAGCAAACATCGATAAAATGGGTGGATATAAATGGGAACCCAGTGGGTGCTAGCAGAGGGGTGAGAGTCACTGAGACAGAATTGGACAATATTATTAATGGTCATCCTTCTTCGTTCCGTGCAGGAGAACTTCACGCGCATGTGGACTACTGGGATATTATAGGAGGTAACGTACCAACGACGCAGCAAGCCCAAGTGTTAGGATGGATTCACAATAAAGTATCTATATTTTCCCATTTTCGACATTATCGGGGTATGTTCAAAGATCAGGAATATGATTTGGATAGACCACCATCCTGCCATTTTTCAAATAATATCTCCTGTCAGCCTTTTGCTCAATTTATTTGAACAACTTTGATTGAACGGGTCCGGAATGGTGCGATCTTTGTGCTTGGTAGAGTTGACCAGGTGGATAAGCCATACCTACTTCTTCCATTGACGGTAGAACCGACTAAGCCTCGATTGTGTTACGATGCCCGGTTCTTGAACCTTTGGATTAAAGATAATCCCTTTCAATTGGACCGACTTAGTGACCTTCCGCGGTATGTTGAGCGTCATTCTTACCAGACCGTCTTGGATGATAAAGCCGGTTATGACCACATCTTACTTGATCAAACGAGTCGTCAATTTTTCATCATTCAATGGGGAGGTTGTATTTTTTTGTATAATTCCCTTCCTTTTGGTTGGAAAGCGTCGCCCTACGTTTATCACACCACTGTATTGGTAGTGTCTAGTTATTTCCGTTCGATTCACATTCCCTGTTCGTTATATATTGATGATCGACACAACGGCGAATTACGAGTTTCGTTAAGTCAGGGGGCATATGCTAGTCTTAAATCTGATGATTAACGTCATTTTGAGACCGCGAAATCCGCTCTGTTTTTGATGGCATATATTCTAGTACAATTGGGTTATTTCTTGAATTTGTCTAAATCGATTCTGGTGCCCTGCCAGATAGTGCCATATCTCGGGTTTCTGGTGAATTCTATTGAGGGAGCTTTTGAGATGATCCCCGATAAACAAGCAAAGTTTCTCACTTTGGTGGCGGCGATTTTGAAAGAAAAGAAAACCACGATTAAAATTCTTCAGAAATTGGTGGGGAAGTGCGTGTCATTTTCTTTGGCTATACCGGTGGCTATCTTGTTTACTCGGGAAATGAATGCCGCTATCTCGTTGGCTCAGAGGACGGGTAAGCTGATTCCTTTGCGAGGTCCTTTGAGGATGTCGTAGAGAATGCGCAAGTCCATGCGATGGTGGACAATCAGGCGGTCGTGTGTGCATGGAATAACAAAGGTGGTCGCAGTTCCTCACTGAATCGGGCAATTAAAAGCTTTTTTTGCTACCGTTACCTTGAATGTATCCCTTCGGGTGGTTTATATTCCCAGTGAAGACAACCTGGCAGATTTTCCGTCTCGCTGATTGTCGGCTTCAGATTGTTGTTTGGATGAGGAATTGTGGAATTTGGTACAACAGCGGTTTGGTGGCCCGACTGGACATACATGCAACCTGATGGCTCTCGACTCGAACGTCATGCGTGATTTCAATGGAAAACCCTTACCACATTTTACACCCTAGCCATCTCCTGGTTCAGCTGGAGTAAATGTGTTTGCTCAGGATCTGTCTCGGGACAACATGATGTTATCTCATCCATATGTATTTCCCCCTTCACCAGTGGTAGGTCCCGTTTTCCGTTTTTTGAAAGGATGTAGAAGGGCATGTACTTTTGTTGCTTGGGATGTGTATCCTCGAAGGTATTGGTGGCCGCTGTTGCATGAACATGCTACTTTATCCTTAAGGATAGCTCGGTGTGGAGACCGCGGTAAGCTACTATTCCAAGTTGTGATGGTTGGTTACCGCACTCGGGTCTTCCTAATGACCTATGGGTTTTTGCATTAAATTTTACTTCAGGGTAATTATTATATATAAGGGTGATATTTTGTAATTTAGTTCTCCACTATCCGGATTTAATATGACGTGTTTAATACGTGATTCATTAAAATGTTTATTATCAAAGATGCATTAAATATTTTGTTGTTGTCGTTGTCTGATTTTTAGCCGTGTCCTCCTACTGCCAAATTGTATGTGTCATCAGTACGCTGTCTGGGCTGTGGTTAAACAAATGATTATGATTTCTATTTTTGTCAACGATGTGGATATCAGAGGCAACTTGCGTCTTGTCCACAGCCAACTGTCGCTCCTGACGTAGATTTGGCAGGTATTGATAATCGTCTCTCTCAACTATCGATGTTGGATCAGGCCACAAGTTATGTACGACAAAAAGATTCTTTGCAGAAAGAACTAAAGAGCTTTTTGTCCGCATTACCAGGAAATCCCAGTTTGATGACCGCAACCCCAAGAGATGTGACAAGATTTTTAGTGTACAAGGATAGGAAAGGGAAAACACAAGTCCACAAAAATGGTTGTCCTTTTCTAGGGCAGCGTGGGGTCCATGAATGTGGTTGTCCTACGCGTTTGTCTTTCAAAACAGTTGATTCGTACATAGGCAAATTGCGTGCTATTTTTTCGGCACTGGGTCAGGATGGTGAAAAGGATAAATGTTTGGGTCTGGGTAATCCAGCAGCGGATAAGACTGTTCGGGACTATTTGTGTATGGTGACAGCGGAACAGCTTCAAGCTCGGGTGACTCCAAAACAGGCAACTCCATTTCTTATTGATAAGTTGGTTCGTCTGGCTTTGCACTTGGATCGCCTGGCGGAGAATGGTACGCTTCCCTCGACCCAACGGTTTCTTATTGCCCGTGATCAAGCGTATTTTAAGGCCGTCTTTTTTAGTGGCGATTGCCCAGGGGACATGGGGCAGGTTAAGGTGCCTGAAATACTATGTTTTCCTAATGATGATGGCTTGTTATTCAACCATGTTTCGGGCAAGACTCTACGAGACGGTGATAATAACGTGTTTGGAATTAGAAGGAACCCTAATCTCACTATCTGTCCAGTGGCGGCCATTGAAAAATATGTAGCCCTTGCACAACGAATGGGTGTAGATCTCACGGCTGGGTATTTATTTCGCCCAACGACACCTAATGGTGGCATCAAGAATGCGCCTTTCACCTCGTCTGCAGCAGAGGCACGGTTGAAGCAATATTTGATTGCAATGCAACGGTGGTTCGATTAGCGTCGGATGCAAGTATGCAGGCTATGCCAAATTGGCAGGAACTAAATCATTTGAAACAGTTTGTGTGTGCCTTCTCGCCAAAAAATAATTCTACTTAGCTAGATGATTGTTGGTGGGCTTGAACTTTGTCAAAATTTCTTAAATGTTTATCTATCTTATTCTGGTATATTAAATACGACATTTCTTAGGAGTTGGGAGGTTTGGGTTAAGGTGTGGGGTAGTTGTAGGGGGTTAGGAAAAAGAGGGAGATTGGAATTAAGGTGACGTGTAGCCAGGGGGTTTCGAAGAAAGGGACGAAATTACGAGCTTCCGCTGACTAATATTTTCCCATACCTAATCAACTGAGCTAGAATGCGAGTGTTTGGAAATAGAATACTATTCACAACACCCGTAATTATATACGAAAGTGGATTAGGCATGAACAGTGCCTAATAGGGACTGATGAATAATTAATAGGATGTAGATGAGGAACATCAAGCCTAAAACAGGCATTACACTCAGTTTTAGCTCAGTTAACTTCAAGTCAGCAACAAAGTGGGAACAGCATAGCGAGACGAAGAAACGCACCCACCCACCCGTGCGAAAATTCGTGTGGTTAATAACACATAAAGATCGTCTTTGACTCACTTTAACTCGCTGACTAATATTTTCCCATACCTAATCAACTGAGCTAGAATGCGAGTGTTGGGAAATAGAATACTAAATGAAACAAAATGTAAGGAAATGCGAATTTCGTTTGCCAAAACTGCTGCTGATTTCAACCCAATAACAAGACGCCAATTCTGGTGGTTACTGTGTCGCGCCAATATTTATTCCTTTAGAAAAATGTTTCTTTCTTAGGTTTTCTAGTAAATAGAGCACTTCGTACAGAATATACGGGTAAAACTGCATTATTGGTGCTAGGCATATGTAGCTAACAATATACGTGAATAAGGCTGAGTTTGGAATCATGTACTCTGGGAATCAGTTTGTACTGAAATTCAATAGGATCGGTCTGGCCGTTTTTACCCTTGAAAGAAAAGTGCGGTTTGATTGAAAAATGGCATAGAATGGCATACAAGGCTTTCATAGCATACAAGGCTTTCATGGCATACAAGGCTTTCATGATTCATGTGATCGTTGTCTGTAAACCTGTTTTAGTATGATCAGTGTGTGCTGGTGTATGCAGTGTGAGCATATCAAACAAGACAAGTCGAGAACCCAGCATTATGATTACCAGTACGTATTTTCTCGAACGACAGACGTCTAGATTTCCTGCGCTATCGGCCATGCACAGCGACTCGTGTACGTGTTATTTTATATGACGTGTATCGTGCATGCAGTTTCCTGCTTTTGGTTCGCACGACCCGAGTTTGAATCCCGGCGACAACAAACTTTTTCAATTTTTTTGTTTCAGTAAAATATTTCTTTTGTGGGGGTTACTAGGCTTAGATTACTATTGAAAGTGTGTTTAGCACAAAAATATTTCGATACAAAATCAAACGAGTTCAAAATACGAGTATCTTAGTTGGCCTGCGTGGCCAGGTAGACCGGGTCGAAAAGGTAAAACACAAAAAAACAAAACAAAAACAAAACACCAACGGCAATTTAAGACTGCCTTCGCGCAGTGCGCAACGCAGTAATTATCAACAAAAAAGCCATTGAGGTAGTGTCAAATTTCAAGTTGCTTGGTCTAAATATTGCAAGTGATCTGAAATGGAACTGTCATGTAGCTGAGATATCACGAAAGATCTCCACTTTAAGTCTCCTCTCTTCCTCAAACAACTGACAAAGAGCAGGCATTTTGCAACCAAGGAACTCGTAACATTTTACACCACGTGCATCCGTCCCATTATGGAGTATGCCTGCCCAGTTTATCATAATTCACTCCCTAACTACCTATCCGAATAACTTGAATCCTTACAGAAGCGTGCCAAGAGAATTATCCATCCATTTGTCGATTACAATGAGGCATTGAAACTTGATACAGCAAACAATCGTAGACACACTCAAACAATTAAAGTTTTTCAGGAAATCAGTACAAACCAAAGTCAAAAACTGCATAAATTTTTACCAAAGTTGAACAAAAATAGTTTTAATCTCAGAACAGCACGTAAATATCATGTCCCTGTGTGCAAAACCAATAGACTTCAGAAGACATTTTTTTATAGCAATTGTTTATAATCTTATTACCATATAGTAATTAGTTAATTTAGAATATTTTTAATCCATTATTTTTAATATGCTTTGTAAATTCTTAATCTAATCCAGCTTAAATTTGGCTGTAATAAACAATCTATCTATCTAATAAACAATCTATCTATCTAATTATACAACATGGACAATTGTAATTTAAGTTTTTATTGATAAAAAGTTTCAATTATGTGCTATTATACATGTTATAATGATATTATTAATTATGTAACATAAGATGCAATATTTTTCTTCGATGCACGCCTTTGTTATAGCACAGTTTTTATCAAAATTGTATAACCGGATTGTCGCTATATTTTAGCGTTGATAGAATTACCTTATCAGAACACTGGAAAATTTGTCCATACTCCTTTATGATGAACGAGGCTAGATTGCTTTCCATGGGACTCAAGTTTCGACTTTTGTCTGGGTGATACTTTACCAGCCACTTTCTATACAAAAAGCAAATGAGCAATTTTGGCCACAAAATTTTTCGTTTAGATTTACGGGTATACAACTACATGTTCATACATTCAAGCTTAATTTCTTCAACTTTGTCTGAGTGGATAGTAGAACCACAGCCAGGTAAAACTCGCGGCCTGTGAAAATCTCCTTTTGTTGACAATAGTACACCAGGCGGAGGCGTAAATTATTTGAAAAGAAATATTACAGTTCTTAAAATATTTGTGTATATAACATTGATATTTTATATACATAAATTATTGCCTGTAAATAAGTTTAATTGCCCTGAAAATTTTGTGAATAATACACCAAAACATTAGCGTTAGCTAAATTCTTACATTTGCCTATATCTTGTTTGAAAGTCATTCGCTGCGTAGGCTTTAATTTTTGTTTTTAACATGTTAGATTTACTTTGGCATATGTTGTAATTGTTTAAGCGTTCCTGTTGTTTTTTAAGCGTTTTTTTCATTTAAATGTGTGGTACGAGTTTCCCCTTCTCAATGACTGGAATGGTTGTAGGTCCAATGGTTGCAAACATGCTGATTGAGATTGATTGTTGGTTTGAACTTGCGATGGTTGCAAGTTTGAAGATTGAGGTGGTTGCAGGTTTAAAGGTTGAGGTGGTTGCAGGTTTAAAGGTTGAGGTGGTTGCAGGTTTAAAGGTTGAGGTGGTTGCAGGGTTAAAGATTGAGGAGGTTGTGGGTTGTTGTCTGCAATTCGCATATTATTCTTTTTGCTCGCAATCCACATTTTATTCTTTTTGTCCACAATCCAAATTTTTTTTTTGTCGCAATTCGCATTTTGTTCTTTTTGTCTGTCCATCCGTCTGCATTCGCGCACTTTATGCCAACCCTTTTCTGAAATCTAGTTGTTTGTGGTTACCAAAATTAGGGTAGTCAGCTATGTAAAAGGGGGAGATGGTTCTAGCTATTGCAGCCATGTCCTTTATTTTTTAAAAAAAACTTTTTTATTAGCTGACGATCCCTAAGTCTAATAATATATTTTTACGAGAAAATTACCCCTTACGTCTCGCCTGCTGGGAATAGTAAATACTAACAGCAACAAGAGTCAAGACGATCATTCTTCAAATTTTCTAATGAATTCATACACTTACTTGTAAATCCTTTCTAATTGCTTTCTGTCCAGTTTTTCTAGTCTTGGCCAGAAAGCCGACACACCTGATATTGCGCGTAAGCGTCTAATGCTTGTTGCACACATTTCCCAATTGAAGACCAAGCAGTTGTTTAAACGAACCAATTCATGTCGATCCATATTTGATGCTGCTTTGTCACCTTTGTGGAACTCACTAGCCAGATTCTACGTAAAACTGTGATAAATAAATCGCAATGCTTATTTTAATGACTGTGCGGTGTACAAAGCGTAATGCCTAATGGCGTAAAGTATTATTTTTTTTAAAAACTAGATTTAGCTCGTGACACAGACAAAAATATCTGTTTATTGTGACATGTACGTGTTCATGTCAAAATATCACTGAGAGAAATTGTTACATTTTGTGACGTTTATAAGTTGGCTGGCACCAAATAAAGCCATTTTAACAATCATGCACTGAAGGGATTCCTTGTTTTGACGCCTTTAGATAAATACACAACTTATTCAGTATGGATCCGCCGCAAAAGACTAACATATTTTAGAGTACACTGGACGAAGACCTTTTGATATAATTATGAAGAAGAGTTGAAAAAAAACAAGGTTTTACTTCGTCGTTAACAAAAAAGTATTTGAAAACTGAATATTTTGACCTTGGAAAGTAGAGACGTCTTAGTTTCCCCTGAGAAACGTGTATATTTCCAACGTGAAACAAACAGGTTCGGAATAAGTGTAAAACAAAGATTTACTAGGATAGATAAAACACCGTTAAAGCTATTAATATTTACATAGCTGAAATACTAAAGATTCTGATTATCGATGTTGAATAAGTATAAACAGCATGTTTTATACGATATTAACCTAGTTTGACAATCTTGTCAAGAACTTGACATGTTTTTAGCAAAATCTTACACAAGATCCTGCTACTAGAGTGGTTGGACACTAGAGTCAGTTGGGTAATAAAGAAGTAGTTGGGTAATAAAGTGTTCAGTGCTCGGAATTTTTTTAAAGGGTCGATACAGCTCAATGCTGGAGAATGTAAAACATTCAGTATTTGAAAGTATTCAAATAAAACTATCGTCCAAACAAACCAGAGAAACACCATAGTATTTCAGCTACCTAAGATTACTTTGGCACTTCCAGGTGTACTTCACTTGTTCACATATTTCAAAAGTCAGAGCGTAACTCGAGAATCACCAATCTTACACAAGATCGAGTTAAGCCCCGGGGCTTAACTCGAATAACAAAAGTTGTGTTTCATACTTCAAGTTTCAAGCCCTCCGCAAAAGCGGGTGTTATTATAAGTATTATAAACGCTTAGATAATTTAGAGATGATGAGCTTCTATAAGAGTTGAACCGGTTATTTATGAACTTCTAGAAGTAATTTGAGAAGTGAAGAAAACTTAAAAACCTAAAAAAACAAAAATAAAAAACAAATGCAAGTAGTGTTTTGTAAGTTAAGGTTTAAGCTAAAGGAAAGGACGGATGTAGTATAGTTAAATTATTGGTAATTTAGTATTGAATTAATGTATGCAAATATGGCTGTATAAGTAAGCACTTTGCATTAAAGTTAGTATGTTAGTATCTATCGAGGTGTGCACATTGTTATAACTATCTAATAAACATTATAGAAAGCAAGATCCTTTATTTGAATGCCTCAACCTAATAACTATGCTGCGTTGATCATGCATTCAAATTCCAACAAAAGCTTCATTTCTTCAATAGGGGGAATTTTTTTTGGGACACCTTTTACTGCAACAATTACTACATAATTAAGTTAATGAAGGAGTCCTGAATACAAATTTATTCAAATTTGAAGTATTCAAGTTTGGAATAGCTGATTTGTGTAAAATAGTGGAGTTAAAACATAAGTCAAAGTAGAGCAATTAGGGCTTTATATTGAATGATCATAAACATTTATATATACTGTACAGTGGAGCGGAATAATTTGTTTATGAGTATAAGCACGGAATGTGTAAGTGTAATTAATCTTATATATTCAGATTGACTTCCAGCGTAACCGAAGACATCCTTAAGTCAGGGGTTTAAAGTTCGTTAGTAAAGAAATGTGAATTGATAGAAATGGCCTTTCGAAGATTTTGAGGTTGAAAAGGCAATACAAAAATGCTTGGGTGGATTTGCAGCACTGGTTAATGTCTATCCCATTTGATGCTTCATTATTTCCAGAAAATGTATTTTATTTAATTGAACAAAGTGCTGTTTCTATGAGTTCCTGTGAGGGATATTTGGTGCCATGTTTGTTAAGTACAACATTGTTTGTGATGGGGATAAATTCGGTAATCTCTATCAAAAGCCAGCGTTTTCTGTGTAACTTATATGTTAAGGTGATTGGCCCTCCTACAACTGGAAAGTTGCAAGCAATGAAGTACTGTGCAGTTGATCCTATTATAAAGTCATGGGATAATTGCAATATAGGTAAATTTTTAGTTGAGAGATGTACTTCTTCTGGTCTTGTTACAACGCTTGCTGAACAAAAAAAAGGGATTGTTGTTATTCTTGAGTTATTTGATGTGCTGAATAAAATGCTAAAGAATGACGAGGAAAATGGGTCAGGCGAAGTACAAATGTATGTCATGTGACTTGTTTTCGGGTGAGAGAACCTCAGAAAGATCTGCTCCTGAGTCCACAAGGGAGATTTCTGTGAACATTCCATTTGTTATACTTGGAACAACACAGCTACCATTTGCAGCTCAGCTTATTAGTAGGCTAGACCAGGGTCATGGTCTGCTTGATCTTTTTTATTCGTTCCTCGTTGCTTAAGACTGTTAGCAGCTAAATCAGGACTCAATGAGAGTAATGTGAAATGCTTTGATGAGATATTTTGAGCAATGTACCAAGAACATTTGAGTAACGTCGAGTACGCATTCAGCAAGAGCGCAAAGCGGATGTTGATGACCTTAGAGGGAGAATTCATAGAGCAGCTGAATAAGTCGCTTACAGAGGGAATTGCAGGGCCCAAGTCGAAAAAAGTTGACTTCTTCAGCATTTAGCAGTTAGTTTACATGTGTTCAATAACGTAGTGGTCGTAAGCCAGGCACACTGCCTAAATATGTTGGTATTGACACAGTGAAAAAGGTTTTGTGTTATTTGGAGTATTCATTATCGCAAAAAGTGGTATATTATATTATTGGAAATATAATGCATATAAAAATTATACACTATCAGTAGTGTGTAACGAAGGATTTTCTACAGCGTTGAATAAGTATTTAATAAATTATGTGAACGTGTATAATATGTTTGAGTGTTTTGATAATTTTTAGGACTAATTATTAGTAATCGTGAGTATTGGGATTTCTGTTAGTGCACAACTATACTTGAAAATGCAGTTGCACCCTTCAAATACGTTTTGGTTAGATACTGAGTTATTTGTGGGTTAAGTTAGGGTTAAGATTTGGTAATAAGATTCAGCTTTCCTGTCACTACTACTACTGTAATAAGATTGCCTTTTATATCTATATACTGTATGCTTATAGTGCAAAATAAATTGTTGTTGTTGTTGTTGGATAAGGGTGGTATAGCCAATGTAGACACATAGCCAATATATGTAGCCACGTAATCAATGTAGCCGCATAGTCAATGTAGCCGCATAGCCACATAGCCAATGTACTCAATGTATCTGTGTAGTCAATGTAGCCACATAGTCAATGTATCCGCATAGTGAATGTATCCGCATAGTCAATGTAGCAGCGTAGCCAATGTATCTGCGTAGTTAATGTAGCAGCGTAGTCAATGTAGCCTTGTAGTCAACGTAGCTGTGTTGTCAATGTATCCGCGTAGGCAATGTAGCTGTGTAGTCAATGTAACAGGGTGGCAAATTGCCAGAACTATAGGCGAGTAGGCGGACTTGCGGTGTAGCCGGATGATTTGATTCACTATGGTTTGAAATTGCGGGGTATTCTATAATTACTCCGGTGTCTTGTTATTTTTAATAATACAATATAATAATTTGAAGTTGTGCTTTATATTTTTTGCATTGATGGCATTTATAGGCCTATTACAGGAATGTGTTCAATTGATCTATAATTTTTGTAAAGAAAAGGCTACACATCTTGTGAAGTGGAAAGGGGAAGACAGCAAAGAATAAGATAGGAAAAGATATCAAAGCCAAGGTAATATATTTTTATTACAATAACCAATAATAAGGGGGGGCAGCATGTGTGGAACAACCCATGTTTCCCAGAACCTTTTCAAGCTTCATGCAGGTCTTCTCAAAGAAAAGGGAGTAAAAAGACAACTTGTGACAGAACATCCTCTTAAGTGTCCACACTACCAGGTTACATTCATCCCCATTCAGAAAATCTGAATTTTATGGTAGTAATGAAAATTTACTCGTGTCATTTTCCATGCACCTCCAATTTCAGGTGTCAAAAAGGCTTCTTTCGGATCAAGAACTTTGTGAGACCAGGGCATTGTATTCAACAACCACACTTTTGCATACTTTTGCAACTTGTAAGGTTATTGGGGGCCCGCCTCAAGGAAAGGTTTGGTTTTCAAATCATTAAACCTTTGGAAAGCAAAGTGACTACCAGTTTGTAGTAGGCTTTCCTTGCGCTATCTTCATTTCGAAGTCCCCAATCCATGGAGTTTTTGGATCTTCTGCAATATTTTGTTTCATATGATAAGAATTCTTTTGATTAATTTCACTAAGATAGAAACATCAGTTTCATGTTTCTCAACGGAAATCTGTCTTGTCTACACACTTTTTGAGGTGGTGATAAATCCTCTTTTGTATACATACCGCTACTCTTTGCATTGCCACTGCTTTTTGGTTGTAGTTGCAACATAATTTCTCTCTTGCATTGTAAATTCCAGATTTTCCACAAAACTGTTTGCATTGTCTTCTTTATTGGTTTCTAAATGTTGTATGACTTTTTGCTCCATTATTCCATGTTGCAAGTCCTTTTGTTGTTTCAACCATTTTCTGCGATTCCTTTTGGACTAGTAGTGCCCTGTTTTGACAAAAATAAACATTTTTCCAAAATTGATAAGATTGCTGGTCTCTTCTTCATGCCTTGCATACTTGTTACCATAGTTCCCCAGTTGATCTGGACCACAAGGCTGCCTATCTGGAAGTATACATGGGTCATAGTCAATAAACTAGGGGAAATTATTTTTTTTTTGTTCTTTGATGACTCTTCCTGATCGTTAAGTCCTTTTCGGTGCAAAGTTCGGGAAAGATTCGGGAAAAGTCAGGTGTGTCTCGTCGCGTACTCAGTTCACTTAAACGCGAAGTCCACCGTAATCCTCTACAGACCTCCAAGCAGGTTTTCGAAGCAGTTGGTATGTGTAACGTCCCTAAAAGCACACGATGTTCGATTCTAAAGCGTATAGCAAAATGTAAGAAACCCTTGGTGCGACCTCCTTTAAAGCAAGTTCATCGAGAAAAGAGACTCGACTGGGTGAAAAAATATATATGAAACAGAACTTTGAGTTGGTGTTATTAATATTTTACTGATGACTGCCGAGCAACCCTTGATGGACCCGATGGCTGGAGAAGAGGATGGTGTAATATGAAAGGATTACCTCCACAGTGTGGCAGGCGTCAACAAGGCGGAGGTGGAGTTACGTTTTGGGCTGCGATCATCAATGATGAACTTTTCGGCCCATTTAGAGTCGAGGATGGAGTTAAAATGACCGCCCTGAAATACATAGCTTTCCTAAAGGAGCATTTTTTGCCATGGTATAAGAAAAATTCCTCTTTTCGGAGAATATGGTTTTTGGGCAGGGCAATGCTCCTTCCCATGCTGCACACTTGACAACAGGCTTTTTTACTAAAGTTCTTGTTAAAAAAGGTAAAATTATGCAATGACCAGCATGCTCTCCGGATCTCAACCCAATTGAGTACTTGTGGAGCATTCTCAAAAGAGAGGTACATGCCGGTGGAAAACAGTACTCGTCAAAACAAGATCTCTGGAATGCAATTAAAACTACTGCTAGAGGTATTTCACCTGATGCAATCAGGAAACTCACCGCATCGATGGCTCAAAGGCTACTTTTAGTCGTATCAAATCATGGACGATATATTAAACATTAATGAATAATATTAATCTTATATTTTTGGTATATAATTATATAATTTATTATTTGGTATATAATTATATAATTTATTATATATCAAATGTGTGTGAGAATAAATTATATTGATTAAAATTACCTAGAAAACGATATTGTCTCATTTTATAAATTTTTTCAGCGTATCAATTCGGTAAATAGCAGTATAAGTGTAATTTGCATATAAAAATGGACGCCAAATATCTTTATTTTCTGACAAAATGGAAAATATTTGTTTTCTATGGCACAGATAAATCCAAAATTACAGCTTTGCACATGTAATAATGTTTCCATAATATACACTACACTTCATAAAATTCTTCTAAAAACCAAATGAAATGTAGCGAAAAAACGATTTTGCATATAATTTTTGGACGCAGTGTATATGATCAGCAATTTAAAGTTTTTAAATCAGTTAAACTTGCTTTATTTATTAATGCACTATATCCCTTTTGCAAAACGGTTATTGTAAATTTTGAAGCATTGCTTTTCCGCAGTTTTGTTTTAAAGGGATTTGCGCAGAATTACCCCCCGGAACACCCGATTTTTTCTTATATGTTGCAACTGCGCATGTCCCGTTGAGACTTGAACATTATTCACAATGTAAAGAAACAAGGAGCGACGAGCATTGCTTCAAAACATTCTGGGCGTAAAAATCGAGTAATTCTTTGAGAATCTATGCAATTTATCAACTTATGTTATGAATTACAAGCATTCAATTCAACAAATATAATTTGGAAGGTTTATTCCATAAATAAAGCTAAGAGTTTAGGAGGAAACAACCCTGTGTTGTTTATGTATTGATAGATCTCTTACACGAATGTATATTATGTCGATAGCAAGTCGATACCTGATATTCTGCATACCTGTAATTATAGGGTGTCAGAACAGATCATGCATGATTGAATTCAAACTTCAGAAAGGAATTACTCTTTGAAAGTTTGCACATCTATTTGCATCACAAAAAATAATACACAGTTAAAATTTCAGTTCAATTGAGCGACTGGAAGTGTGCAATGAAAAAATAGGCTTAGCTTTTCTGACTTGGGTGTAATTATACAGTGTGTGTTTATACGATTGAATTAATTTGTATATAAATATTTAAATATAGTGTGAATGTGTGGGTGTTGCGAGCAGATAAAACTCGCTGACTTGCAAGCAAAGTTTAGTCATTAGTTAGCCTTTGAGATAAATATATTGTGAAGAAATATGTGAAGAACCTTTGTACATGAAATGAAGTTGTAAAATATATAAAAGTCAAAACAGTGTGTATAAAAAAAATTAGATTTCAACGATTTGAAATTCGTTTCTTTTAAAAATTGTTGCTCAAAATCAAATTTTTCCGCCGATGGGAATTCAAAGTGAGACCTCCAGACAAAAGAAAATGCAAATTTAATTAAACCGACAAACTGTTATGTAGCAAAATTTACATGAATTCCTGTTCATTTAATAACGAATTTAGAGACATATGCCTTCAACATGTCCTCTGTTTCTGTCTATGCAAGTTTAACAGCGTCAAATAATTCCTTGAACTGCTTGTCGAACTTAATGGAGGCATTGTGTTCTTCAAAGCTATCGTCGAACATTTGAATAAGCAGAATTTTTGTGATAAATTTGCATTTTAGTTTTCAGTAATAATTAGATTTTAAAGCCCTTTGAGACTAATTTTCAATAAAACGAACATCCAATTCCCATGATTTTTATGAACTATTTTTGTCGCACCAGTACTCCTTCAATTTTCAACTACATGACACGTACATCATACTATATATATTTTAAAAAGCTGACACTAAGGTGATATAAAGCTGGAATCTAGTCATAGAAACCTTGTAAAAATTAAATATTAGTCTCTTCATTTGTTACTGGGTATCTTTCAAATCTTCAAGTAGTTACAAAAATTGGGAAACAGGCCAAAATTCACACTTGTTTGTTGAGTGCCTTCTGGGATAGTCAGATCATTGATCATAATGATTAACCAGTTCCATCTGTTGTGTCCAGCAAATGATGCAGTATTGAAATGATTGCATGGGTTGTGCATATGATTTTGAGATAGAACCAACTTGGTGGGGGGTCTATTTTTGTTAGTGCCTTGGGTTTCAGTTCGAGGTTAATTACAAATTAGTCAGCAATTTTTGACAACATATAAGTCAGAACATATTATTATATATTAGTACTGGAAAATCGTCATATATCATGTCTTATTCACAAAACATAAGATGTGGCATCTGACATAGTTAGATCTTCAGTGTAAGTCGTATCTAAAGCGAAATCTGTAATATAACAATATAGAAATTTCATTTGGTATCGCAACATTTTGCAATAGGCAAATAATTCCATTTTTGTACCATTTTGGGAGACAAACATTACATGTTGGATCTCTTTTGGCTTGCCAATGCACTATGTTTCAAGCTATTTTGCATCTCTAATCTTGGCGATTAACACCTGGTTCAGTTTTTAGAATAGTTTCACAGAAATTTCGATATATTCTAGCCTTAAAAATTTGATACTTCATGCTAGAGCTTGCTGAGTTGGGAAACATAAACTAATGAAAAAGCCATTCCTTCTTCCTCAAATATGCCTCCATTTTATTGTTGAGGGTGTCAAAGACTCTGAAAAGGAAGAGCCGTGTGACCAGGCCTTAGAGTATCCAAGCAACAATGTTATATATTCATGAATATTGATGGTGTATGGCTGAAATTATAAATATTGATTACGCACCATATTTAAATTTGGCGCAATATTCATAACTCAAACACAATATATTTAAACATCCGTAGAAGTTCGATTTATTTTTCTGTGACATACACAGGCTTGTAAACGTCGGATGCAAGAGACTTCAGAGACTCTTAAATTACTTATAAACACAAACCCACCATGGAATAAGTTGTCATATGTTGCTAAACGAGTAATATCGGACGATCAGTTATGTACAGCATGGCTATTCTCAATAGCGTTTGTTGCAATGGTACAACTCAAACTGACTTATCATTTCCTTCATTGCATATGACTTTGACACTTGAAAATATCAAGTTATTTTATTATATTTATATGAAAACATGTTTATTTTTTCCAAACTGTAAATTAGAATATAAAATTACTGAATATAAAAGTAAAACTGCTTCAGGACCTCTCTGGGCAAGAATCTTGAACTCTTCAACAAACCTAACTTATCTACAAATTTCCTTTTAAACTCCAGGGTATGAGGTACCCAACTTATCTTATTGTCGATAGTCATACCAAGTAGTCTTGATTCTTTAACCCATTTTAGAGTTGCCTAAGTATAATGGGGGGAGTGGATTGGTGTAATTTGCTCCTGTGATCAACATTGCTTCACTTTTCCTTGGATGTGGTGTAACCTTGTTATGTGTGCACCATTCATATACCTCTTGAAGTGCCATGTTCAAGTTTTGAACCGCATTGTCAACGCTTTGACCAATGCTGAAAACCGTAGTATCGTCTGCATACATGAACACTTCACCAAATTTCACAGCAGATGGTAGATCATTGATTGATAAATAAGGTAAAAAGTGTTGGTCCTAATACGGATCCTTGAGGAATTCCAAATATTACCGGGAGTTTTTCTGAGTTCTCTCCGTTAATAATCGTAAATTGTCGTCTACCATGTAGGTAGTTTTTTAGCCAATTTAGAATTTACCAGAGATACCAAAATCATGTTCGAGTTTTCTTATTAGAAGCGTGTGAGAAACACTGTCAAAGGCTTTTTTAAAGTCAATAAACGCTACAGGCTCAGAAATTCCCGAATCTACAGCCTTTCTCCACTTTTCCGCCAATTGTAACAATAATAGTTCAGTGGAGTAACCTGCACGGTACACCCACTGTCAATCTGATACCAAATTGTTCCTCTTAAAAACATAATCTACAAGATTATGATTTGCCTCGGATTCTAAGATCTTACTGGGAACGCTAAATAGTGAGATTGGCCTATAATTTTCTCTGTTCGTTTCATCCTCTTTTTTAAAAATAGGTGTCAATTTTGCCAAGTTCCACTCTGAATACACGGTTTCGCTTTCAATGCTGTGTTGATAAAGACGCACAAGCGGTGATACAACTGCATCACCAGCGAGCTTCAGTAGCTTTGGATGTATGTTGTCTGGACCTGAAGACTTGTTGGCTTTGAGTGTATTAATTTTGTGTTTTATTTTGGCCTCAGAAACGCAAAAATCTGAGACTTTGGGAACAACCTTCGTTTCCGAAACATTATGTCTCATGGCAGTCAACGACGGTAGCTCATTAGCTAGTTTCTCGCCAACAGTTGCAAAATACGAATTCATCATGCTAGCCTTTTCCGCATCTGCCAAGGCCAAAGTGTTGTCGTCTCTTCTCAGAGGCCCAATGTTTTTACAAACATTGGGATTTGTGGCTTTTGTTATCAGGTTCTAGTAGGCAGCTGTGGTTTTTACTTCGTTGAACATTTTTGGGTAATCATCAGTCTTTGCTTGTCTTATGTCCTTTGCCACTTCGTTTCTAACGTATATTCCGACCACTTTTCGGCGCATTTGTTCGCTACTGCTAATTTAAATAGTTTGAATCTTCTATTAATTTTGAACCTGATTTCATTGTTAATCCAAGGAGCAGAGCGACTTCTCACTTTAGTTTCTTTCCAGGGAGCGTGTTTGTCGCATATATCAATAAATATAATTTCCCATGCCCATAGATAGTCGTCAGGGTCATCGAAAACAGAAGCTACATGAAAAGGCGCATTTTCAATATCCCTTCTAAAGTTGTTTCGGCTCATTTTTTTGTAGTTTCTTGTTTTGATTATTTTTGGAGGGCCTTGCTGGATGTTTCACTCTCTAATATTGTTTTCAATGAGCTCAAACTTCTTCTTCGAGTTACAGATATCTTGTGATCTAAGGCCTGGTTTATACAGCGTGCTATAAGCGCACCAAACTAATTAATTACTTCGCCAATTTTAGTTATTGGCTCCATAATAGCACACTGTAAAAATCAATATTGGTTTGCTGTAAAATTAAGTTCGCTTGTCACCGCGCGGCTTGCACATCGAAGGCGTGCGGAACACTCATAGCACGGTTGAGCACGCTGTTGATTTATAGGATCGTGCTAACAGCAGACCAAACTATAAAATAATTGCAGATAATTTATTATAATGTGCAAAATATTTAATTTTGTCCCAAGATGCAACAGGGAGTCACATTTCTCTGAATAAAATGGCAGACAATAAATCAAAAGGATGCTCCGTGTGTGGAGAATATACAAAATATACTTGCCTAGATTGTGGGAAACCAATATGCAACAGAAGTTTAGAGTGTAGCATTCCAGCAGAGGAGAGCCTTACAGATAGAATTTGTGAGTGTACTGTAGAGATTGCAATAGAAAGCTCAATGTTCATTAATCTAGTGGTATTTGTAGTAGAGGCGAAAAATCGGAGGAACGCAGCGTATCTCCTTCAGAATTGTCGGAAACAGATAATTATGATAGTGACTGGGAGCATGATGACGGTGAAAGTGATGTTATGGGCGAAATTATGAATGCTGCACTTAAGAGGAAAAAACGAAAGAGGGAAAAAATGTGAATGGAAAGACGAGGATTTGGATTATATATATTGATGATTGTGGACATATATATTATTACTAACGACGAGAACCATAAACGAAAGCTTATTTTTCACAATACTAAAACCAAAACAAATAAATAAAATTATGAAAGTATCCAGAAAAAAAGCGTGCAGGAGATAGGAATTCTGTATTTGTAATTCAATATCATATATTCTAAGTTGACAATAAAATTGCATATTATGAATAATGTAAACTTTTTATTTAAGTTTCCTGATTTATAAATGAAGAGTTTGGACTTGCCAGTGTTAGACTATTAAACTTATTGCAAAAACTTACTATATGTTGCATGTTCTTTTACTTTCCTTGCAATAGGTTTTTCTCCCTTGTGCGCCTTTGGGTAAATACAACCCAACGGTCTTCTCTTTGTTTTGTCTTTGCTTGTTTTCTTTGAAAGTTCTCATTGAAATTCATATTAGAGCAAAATAATCTAAAGAATATTACTGTTATTAGAGATCTTACTTTCAGTCTATGAAAATAGATCACTCAAAAAAGAAAGTATATTGAACCTGGCCATCAAAGAATGGTATGGGTAATATATCTTCTTTGAGGCAAACTGGTTATCAATCGCATGCTTTGATTCAAGCGATGAAGTCTGATGATAGTCTGATAACTTTCAGATTGCCGTTATGAGTCGTGGTCTGGTCAAAATTTCTACAAGTTTATTGTAAGCTGCAGAACCTTTGAAAACAGTAGAAAGAAAATAAACTTGAATAAGGAATGAATAAATTCAGTAGAAATTTTAGTATAACTTACCAGGTTTCATCCATTCTCTATCCAATACATCATGTGTGCATTTCTTAAAGATTTTGTGAGTATCATGCACATTAATGATGTGATTCAAAAGACTAAACCATTTCTCTTCTCATTCATCTTCATTTGCAGTAGAACTTGCCACCCAATAAATGTGATTTATAATTGACTTAAAAAGAAAGAAAACATTCTGTATTTTTAACCATTTATCAACTTGTAAACTTTTGTAACTTTGCACAATTTGCATACCCCGATCCAAGGTTTTATGGCCCTGAATTTCTTTGTTTTGGAAACTTTCAACAGTTTTTTCTTCTCACCTACAATATATTTCTTTATATAGTATTGTATTTAAATTAATTCATGCATGCCAAGAATTTACTAAGTTTTGAGATTTCACGTAGAGTAGACCAGAAGATTTCATTGACAAAGACCATCATCTAGCCTTTTGCTAAATGCCATACATCATAAGTGTGTTTAATATTTGGTTGTTCATTAGCCATGTAAGCTGTTACTTGGGTATGTCTGTCAGTCACCAGTTGCTTAACTTTCACACCAGACTTCTTGAGGATCCCAAGTTGTCTTTTGAGGGATTCTAACTCCATTGCATTTGAGTTATCTACTTCTGTGCTCTACAATATATACATAGGAAAGACCTGATAGATTTGTAAAAAAAGACCCCAGGTAATATTTCCATATTTGAAAAGGGCAACAAAACCTACTATCATAAATGAAACCATCACCTTTAGTATTTGAGTATCTAAAATGGCATTTCTGCCAACATCAAGAGTACTTCCAGCACCCAGCAAGCCCCAGACTATCTACCCGCATATCAGATGCCCCGCATATCAGATGCCACCTCAATTGACTTCCCTTTGACCTTCTCCAGTAATTCATTTTGGTTCATTTTCCAAACACTTATCACAGCTGGAATGGCATAAGCTCTTTGGATATTTGAAAACTCTCCTCCTGATACATAATATGTTCAAGGACTCCATAAATCTTACTGTTTGATTGCATTCCATGCCTGTGCTTAGAATAGTAGACGTCATGAGAAGATTCAGAGCTGGTAACCTATTCAAAAGAGGTCCTGTTGACCACGTTATGGTATGACTTAATGATGAAGAACATGTTATGATGATCTTGCAGTAACCACCAATTAGGCTTGTGACAGATACAGAGCAGTGGCTTCCACATTTCAAACAAACACCAAATGTTTTTGAAATTGACCCTTCACACACAATAAACTTCAGCTGGTCTTTAACTGTTTCTCAGCAATTTTGTTTGTCGAGTTTTAACATGGCGTCAAACTGAAGAGGCTGAGAATCAGCGAAATATATATTTTATTTGCCATGGTTTTAAGTTTTAGTTTTTTGAATTTATTTTAACAGTTTTAATAATTAGGGTCTAGGCTTTATTAAATGTGTTGAAAGAGAAATTTATGGACGATATGTCAAATTCAAACTGCCTGAAAGGTCTTTAACTGGTTTGCCTTTGCTAAGAGTTATTTCTTCATCATAAACTCCTGTATTCAAATCCTCTACTTCACTTTCTTCACTAGATGCTGCATGATAATCCTCATCTGAACTTTCAAAACCATCTGATTCATCTTCTAAATTTTCAACTGCCTCTGTATACTCACCAACCAACTCAGCAGACAATTGTTCCTTATTGAAATTATTTTCTCTGCCCTGTCCGATGCTTTTCTCAGTTTCTTCACCAATTTCATCCTCACTACTCTTATAAGCCAAAGGCATAGCATTGATGTCCATATCTAAACTTGAATCAGTTTGTGAACAGGTTGAGACCATTTGGGGTAACATATATTTTGACAAGGACTCGCTTGTGATGCAGGTTTGTGTCCCTTTTGTCACCATTACTTTGTTATTTTCTCATCTTCTGCATGTTTGTGTGCTTTGACTTTTTCCAAAATATTCCAATGGAATAGTCTGGACATATACCGACTTGTTATTATTAAGAGCCTCTAAACTTGGATCACATGATTCATTTGGTATTGTGGGATTTGTGGCTTCCATGCCAATTGTCTGGTTAAAGGCATTTTCAGATTCTTTAAGCAGGTAATTTGCCTCCTTGAAAGTAAAGTTATTAAGATGTGTCAAAGTCTAAGAGAGTATACACCACTGACTTGTAGTGGTGTATGAAAGTTAAAAAAACATGGCAAATTACTTTTCTCCTGGATAAAATTCCTCTATTCCTCTTCTTTATTTCTAAATGCTGGCTTGATATTTCACTGTCAAGTGCTTTATTTATGCTGGGCACAGCATCTGGTTTTAAAATTGCTTTGCACTTTCCTGAGAAGTTTATGGACTCCAAAAAACTAGGGGAATGTGATGGAGTATACGCCTCATGGTCAAAATGTAGCGAACACAAACAAGTGCATTTTGAAGGAACAAAGTGCTTTCTCTTGCAAAAGTCTACCCAAATGTTATATCTTTTGCGGTCTTTGTAAGGCTTCGGAAATGCAAAAAAATGTAATTTCTTTTCTTTATTCTTTTTGCTGTCGCTTGTGCAACCATAAACAGGGCAATACATTGTATTACCGGGAAATATTTAAATTTTGCGCGAAGCTTAACCCAGGTTGTGACATCACACATATTGCTCGTTGCATAAATTAACATATACGAATTTATTCCAAGATGGCAGACAAAATACAATATTTAGTGCTAAACAATTGCGAATTTCTGCGATAAAAGTTGCTTTTAGACTGTTTTATTGCACAGGTTTAAAGTATTTTAGGGTAATCTTTATTTCATATGAAAAAAAATATATTGCCATTTCCCTTTAATAAAGACGGTTGTCGGTCTTGGTGCTCTAGCTACCCTAGCCACAAGAGTTTTGCCGAAACCTAGACAGAGCTTTAAGTAGAGCATTTAATTCTTTTGTTGTTACTGTTCGTAGAGCTGCTGGTAAAGCCAACTGCTTGAAGGCTCTGTATGTCAAAGCTGGGCCCAGGAATGACTGGGTTGCTGATTTAATGCTGTGAAGACTTGGTTGCTCTTTTCACGTCTTGTGTTATGGTCTGTATAAACTAAAAAAATAGAAACAAGTGAGTTTTGTAACTAAGGTTGGGCACACTTTAAATGATGGATAGATATATTTAAATACTAAATCATCTAATAATATAGATAACTGAACATGTTGCCATCCCTATTCCTAACAACAAGGGCATATGTTTCACTAGCTGCTGTATTTCATTAAATTAGTGATAAAATTATAAAAGATGATGTATACGGTATCCTTTTTGTATGTATTTAATACTCCAATCATGGTAGCGAGCAAGATGTAATTTTAGCATTCATACTTAAAAAACATTAAGCATGGTAGTGAGCAAATGAGAGTGGACAATGGCTGTATTGACTTCAACGGTGAATTCTCTCTTCATTTTTTGGAGAAGACTCTGAGCATCATCGTTGAACATGTAAACTGCACTTGGGTTTTCTCATGATGATCCTGTATGGGTTGGAAAATTTCATCCAATGTTTCTATTGACTCTGTTGTGATTTGCACGCTTGCTCCATGTTGCTCTTGTGGAGTTGGATAAAGTACCATTGGAATAGAAATCAGAAACTGATCAATCACCCTGTGACCCTGGCCCATTCTTGCAATAAGTTTTGCAACATTTTGAATCTGCATGCATTTGAGGGATTTCTCGAACTTTTTCTGTGCCGTAATGGTACATAGCTTTTTTGCCGGAAAGTAGCTTACATAGTAGCTGTATGTCACCTGTTGCGGTTTTATTGTCTGATTTCAGTAGCTTGTTTAACACACCAATTAATCTGCCAAATGAAATTGCTTTATTTTAGAAAAAAGGATTGAGTATGCATATTGCATGCCTGAAACGCGCCTTTGAAGGGAATGTCCATGTATTTTTGTGTTGTTGAGAGACTTTCGTCAAAGGGTTGTGAGCCATTTTTCTGAAAGTGGAGAATAACCAAGAAAAGTGTATAAACTCCTTCTGACAGCTTGTGACAGTTTTATGATAACAGATCAAGTGGACAAGTGGTTAAAAATTGTTTTCACAAAAGACTGATTGACATATACAGAGGAAGTGGCAGTCATGACGTGCTATATTCACTGTAAATTGAGACAGTGCCGAATCTCTGTATGGCATGAATAAGAAATGAAACTGTTGTTTTGAGAGTAATGTTGTGCCTGAAAACAAAAATATAAATTGCCTTTTTATCTAATTGTTAATTAGTCATTGCCAATTCACCATTGTCGGCGAGAACTTGCCGCGATCCAGCGCCACCGCAGGCCCATGCCTGTAAAAATAATAAATGTCAAATGTATTACTTATCATTGTCATTTGTTATTGTTATTATTATTTTATATTTACCCTCGGGGCGGTTCAATATCGGACAATACTCTTTGTACGCGCTAACATTGTGTTGTTTCCACATCTCACGGTTTTCCATGACTGGGGCAATGAATCCTGCAACTTTCTCTCTCTCAGGAAAGGCTGTAAGTACGTGGTCGCCATTGTCTCCACATCTGTGGGTGTGGCCAACGATAGAGTGAGCGGGCTAAACGCGGGCATCGAATTCACGTAGTACAGCGCCTTGAGCAGACTCATGGAAGTCTGGCTGAAAAACTGAGTGCGTAGACTCTGGGCATGGAAATCGACGTTGTCACGCCTCTGTCTGTCAAGCGAACCGGTTGGGTTTCCATTTGTGCTGAATCTTCACATTCCAAAATTGTCGAGGCATCTGCAAAGAAACAAACGTATTGATGATGAAACATTATTACCAGCTATATTAGTAAGTCCAGGGGCCCAATCTCCTCTCACCTAGTGGTAGGCCTTGTCGAACCCGATGACCGCTTTGCACATGCAATCATTCACCATTCCAAGGCATCTTTGGTAGTGCTTGGCCTTTATCTCGTCTTCCATGGCATTCCAGCTGGCCATATTAGTTAATCTTTCGACCATCCGACTTGGTCTGCTTAACAAATTCTCGCACCAGGTCGCCAACACAGTGTTGTTGGATGCAATTGGTCATGCTGTTCGGGATCGAAGCTAGTAAAAGAATCTTTTCCCCTTGCGTTCTGCATTTGTTTGCATTGATCTCCTCGCATGTCGATTGCAACGCCACCACCACCAAGCTATCACCCAAAATCTGTTAATCGTACATTACTCCCCAAAATAATCCCAATTCTAGGTGATTTGGGGGCTTGTCTTTCTCCCCAACTGTCGCAAGCCTTTGCATGAGTTGTACTTGCTTGGTTCCAGTGTTCGCTTTTACAGCCTGCGGTCAGACTGGCTTTCTCTTCTCTGGTTGCTGCTCAAAACGCACCTGGGTGCTGGTGGCCTGGGTGCTGGTTGTGGTGGTGGTATTGGTGGTCTCCGCCAACTCGGTTGGTTTTGGGAGTAAATTTCTCTCTCAGAGGCATTCCCTCTGCTACACCTGTGCTTGAGCTGGTCGTTGTTGATTTGCGCTTAAGGCTGACAAATGCTTCGCTCGTGCACATCCTCTCTTGGTGTTTCATCACCTTTTTCGACGTCTGCAAGCCCAGAGAACTTTTGCCAAGCCCTTTTTTGCTCTTTGGAGGATGGTCAACAGATCGATGAGACAACTTAACAGTTGGAATTTTGGGGGTGTTCCTCGCCAACTCTTCGTCTATCTGTTTCTGACCGAACAGGCCTGAAAGACACAAAGTAGAACGGAAAATGTAGCAAATGACCAAGCACGCTATTCTTTCAACGCTCGTTTTCTCACTCACACCTTTCCCCCATGTGAAAGGTGACACATAGAATGTCCTGCTCGCGTTGACAAGGGCTTGCAGCGTTTCTCTGTCTTCTTCAGGGTCCAATTGTTGATCTGCCTCTTTATCGCTATGAAAACATTCTCCACATAACCCTTGCACTTGTTCATTCTTGCGCTTCGCTTGTAAAGTGTATTCGAATGCTTGCTCGCCTTATTTATTTCGTCACCTTTTTCGCCCTCGACAAGCCCGGAGAACCTTTGCTATGTATTTTCGCCCTCTGCAAGCCCGAAGAACCTTTGCTATGTATTTTTGGTGGTTCACTGGAACATAAAACCTTACCAGGTTCGTGCATTTTTAAACGTAAGTAATCTGGCCAATGTGGATTATGCATCGCTAGGTGGGTGTTTTTCAACATGTGAAATTGGACTCTTTCATTTATGGGTAACCAGCCCAACTTTAAGACGTCCTTTTCTGATGTGTACTGGTTAGTCACGAAGCTTGTTGCTGCATTTTGTACACACTGAAGTTTCTTCTGAAGGTATGGTGGGAAAAGGTTAATTTACAATGTTACCGTAATCCAATCTGGATAGGACAAGGCTTTCTGCTAGTCATTTCTTTACATGTTGTGGTGCCATGTTCCATAATTTGCGTATAGTTGCGAGAATTATGTAGCTTGATGTCACTAAATGATTAACACGATCCGTCCATTTGAGATTTTCATTTAACCAGATTCCTAGGAGCTTAAATTTTGAGACTCTTTCTATAGTTCGATCTTTTACAGTAATTGGTGGTAAAAAATCATTGAGGTCATGCACATTTGACATTTGATGAGATGTTATTAACATTTCCTTTATCTTGTTCTCGTTAAGTAGCAAATTAGATTGGGCAGTCCTTCAAGACAGGACAATGTACTATTCATTTTGCCTATGCAAGTTGCCTATGGTCGTATCGTCAGCATACTGGAAAAATGAGCAGTCATAGTTATTTTGGAGGTTGTTTACATACAAGTTAAAGATAATAGGACCCAATATCCCTGTGGTACACCAAACTCGACATCCAAAAGATCAGATGTTTATCATTGACTTGCACAAACTGTTTTTGAGTTGTTAAATAGTTCAGAAACGAATGTAAAGATGAGTTTGAGAAGCTAATTGCATGTAGTTTCTTCAATACTGTTAGATAATTGACAGTGTTGAAGGCCTTTAAAAAATCAGAGAATGCTATTAATGTGACCTCTCCCTTTTTCATCGTTCCCAATATGTCATCTCTTATTCGCAGTAGTGTGGTTATGGTTGAATGTCCTTTGCGAAATCCTGATATGGTGCCATTAAGGACTTCATGGAGAATGAGCCGTTCATAGACTTTGGATAGTGAGGTAAAATTGTGATTGATCTTGTGATTAGTGATCTACGTCAGTTGGTTGATCTATTTTCGGAATGGGAGTGACACATGCTAGTTTCACAATGCTGGAAATGAGTGATAATGTCCATTGATAATGTCCATCAGGGGGGGGAGGCGATATGATCACAGTCCAGGGATTGATATAAATCCAGGGATTCCCTTTATCTAGCCTCAAAAATCTCTGAATGTATTTTTTCCATTGTTTATTTTGTACAATACATAATTTACATATACACAGCATTTAAATATGCTCGAGAAAGATATTGGATAGTACCAGGTAGAGAATTAGTAAAGAAAAAATTAATTAAGAAATGTGCTACATGTCAAAAGGTTGAAGGAAAGCCGTACGCTGACCGAAAATCGCTGCCAATCTACCAGCAAGCAGAATATCAGGACGACCCCAACGAGATAATGCAATCACAGGGCAGTTGTGAATTTGTCAACTATCTGAACTATTATAAATAATTTTACATTAAGGTTGATGTTTGTTATCCTTATTAAACTTATAAGTTTAAAATAAGATTGTGTAGTTTGTTGACTGCAATGTGCATGTCAACCCTGGGAGGAGACTGTGAAGAACAGAGTGAACTCCAATATATATATATATATATATATATATATATAGATCAGTAAACTAACCAGTTCTAAATTTAGACTTTATGTAAGACATTCGTTGTTGACAATGTTGTTCAATACATATTACATACAGTGCGAACCACGATATTAGTTCAAACACAAATTGTCATTAAAATTTATTGAATTTATGAAATATTGGCTGGAAACTCTACAAGGTTGCTCAATTTATCAAATATAATGCTACAAAAACTGTGAATAAACTTTAAGAAAGTATATCAAAAAGGGGGGTTGTATATATTATGTGCTTTTTGGAGCAAACCACGATATTAGTTATATTTTAAAAAACCACGTTGACAGTGTTCAAAAGAAATAAACAATAGGTTATTCTTGCAAAGTTTAATTGATATTTGATTTTTACAAATTGTTAGAAATATACAGTTGACACAGTGGCAAATGTAGCAATACAAATCAGAGAAAAAGTATATTTATTTACATGGGCTCCTTGACGTTTTATGACTTCAAAAAGCCTGTCATTTACTGAAGCAGTTTTTTGATGGTGGACTTAGGAATGGTGGATGCTGATTCTTTGATGGCCATCCACATATCATCTTTTGATGAATACTGCTTGCCATCTGTATAAAAATCACATTTTATTATTGACCACAAGTTCTCTATTGGGTTCAAATCTGGTGGGTAACCATAAGAGTTTCATTCACAAATCCAAGTAAATTGAGAAAGTGTGTTGTTGTCTTTCCTGCATGGGACAGTGCATTATAATGCATAAATATTATCTTCTTAAATGTTGCCAAAGGAAGGTTATCTAGTCATGGCTCAAGGGACTTTTTCAGAAAGGGACAATACGTGGCTGAGGACAACTTAAGACCTTCAGGAACGCGAAATGGACCAACGATTGCATTTCCAATTATTCCTCCCCAAATCATAACCCCTCCACCACCTTGTTGACGCCTCATCCTTTCAGGACATTTATCACCATTGAAAACCCATCCTTTAGCCCAGCCATTAGGACCATCCAGAGATGCTCTTGACTTGTCCGTAAAAAGAACAAACTTCATGTCGGTCTTCATATACTTTCTTGACCATTTCATCCTCAAATGTTTGTGCCTAGGTGTCAAGGAAGGCCTTTTTATCATAACCTTGATCGAACCTAGCTTCCCAAAGATACGATTTCGGGTTGTTTTTGGTACATCTGTCAGACCTGCTTCTTCAAAGTTTTTTTTACTTGTTGTTCCTTGCATTTTACGTAGGTTTCTTCTCAGACGATTCATATCCCGCATTTACACTGATTTTCTAATACACGAGCTGTGAGCGATTTCTCAATATTAGAGCGATTTACGAGAGCAAATTCGAGGCAGTGGCAGATTCAGGGTTAGGCAGAATAAATTACTACAGCTCAAAATCGAAATCGCATTGGTAGATTTTTATTTAAAAATATTCTTTAGAAATCCATGACCAATTGCGTTGTTATTAAGGTATTTTGAATTAAAAATTAAGTCCTTTTTTTAATTTATTCTGCCTAACCCTAGATCCGCCACTGATTCGAGGGATTTTAAAGTGCTTACTTAATAGATTAGACAATTTTAAGAACATTTGCAATATAATTTTATCTTTATGATTTCTTCGGGCCTCAAAGTTGGCTTTTTTTGCGTTTGACCGTGAGGTGCTGTGACCGGAAACACCCTAATTGGGATTGGAGAACACGCTAATTTTGTAAACTAGAAATACGCTTTAAAATATATAGAAATATTGAGTGCAAAATCTTAAATTGTTAAATTTAAAGCTTATTTTATCTTGCTTTTAAATGGGACTATTCCAGCGTCGGATTGGTAAGTGTAATATATTAAAGAACTACATATTAACATATCAAGGAACCACATATTAACATATAAAGCACATTTTTATTTGCCTGGTGATTTGCACAAAGCTGAGTGAAAATAATGACATTTCACCATTTCGAGATTGGCATTGCGAGACGATTTAGATTCAACACTTCAGATTCAACACATTTTTTCGTATAACCTTTCTATTGCATCAAAATTTTCGAGTCCTAGCCATTGCTTGCATATAGGGGCCCAACAATCGGCAACATATAGTGACCTTTAAACTAATTGTCTGAATTTGGTTAATAAAATGAAATTGAAATAGAATCCTCTCCTAATAGCAGAAGTAATAAAAAATTTACTTAAAAGACACGGGAAGTAATGAACCTTGCAAATAACCTTAAACTAAAACTCTGGCAATGGATTGCCATTGCAAAACTTGAAAATCATTTTGTAATGCAGAAACTCTTTGGCATTCCCCTAGTGTACATCTGTCATAAAATGTCTGCCAAAATCCAGAATTAGCATCTCGGCTAATACCACCATTAGTATCTTCACCCATTTCTTCTTTGCCTCTGTTGCCAATCATAACAAACAATAAATTTGCATTAATTATCTCTTCACTTTCAAATGCTTTCATCATATCCTCCACTATGGTTGCTCTGGGACATAGGAACGACTACATGAGGATGAAAAGGTAAAATAAATTTTATCGTACAACGAACAAATGCAACAGCTGGTAAAAAGTGTTACAAAACATATACTTCATCTTTCTACATTTCACGGAATAATTCGGCTTCATATCTATTTAGGTAATTAGGTTTAATCATATGTTTTAGCTTATCTGTTATATGCAAACAAACAGCAGTAGTTCTTGTT
The DNA here is from genome assembly GCF_004324835.1 of Dendronephthya gigantea. Lineage (NCBI taxonomy): Eukaryota > Metazoa > Cnidaria > Anthozoa > Malacalcyonacea > Nephtheidae > Dendronephthya > Dendronephthya gigantea. The sequence continues at coordinate 500,091 of NW_021163072.1, forward strand.
TGCTCATCTTATGGAATATCAATATTCAGTTTCAGTATAAGACTAATTGCAATCTTAAAGTGATTCAAACAAGATGATGTTGGAGTGTTTGGCACACCAACTTCTTTGTTACAATTGCAAATTGTTCTTAAAGTGCCTATATCACTTATGGGATCTTTACGGATTTGAATAGAGCTTGAAAAATTAGTTTAGAAGTTCTACAACCCTTTTTGATATAATTAAATAGTTTTGGAGACTGACGCCTGTATTCAAAAAGCTCACTCACACTCACACTCATTGAGTGTGACATATAAATTTTGTTAATGCTGATCAATGAGAAAGTTTTCTCTGAATAGATGGAAAGATATAAGGTAAATCACTGAAAATCAAGCTCCTATTCGGCTTGAAATACCGCCATTGAAACATTATGAGGAGATTAAGATCTCCCACTCAATGAGTTTGAGTGTGACTGAGCTTTTAGAATACAGGCGTGAGTCCAAGTTCCCCCAACCGACGTATTTTCGAAACTATTTAATTATATCAAAAAGGGTTGTAGAACCTATAAACTAATTTTTCAAGCTCTATTCAAATTCGTAAAGATCACAAATGATATAGGCACTTTACTATAACCTTGTGTTTGTATGGTAGCATTATTTAATTTACTTGGGTGAGCCTGCTCGCAGATTGAAATTTTAATTCTCCGGAAATTGGAAAGGGTTTATTGGAGAGGTTAAGATACCCCGGTTTCAATATTATATGGGTAGCCATAATTTGTTCATTGGAATTTTTTGTTGTTTGCATATTTCATGATACAAATCATGCTTACCTCAAGAGGCTAAGGTACACTGGGGAGAATTGTGGAGTTAATTTTGGAGAAAATCAAGAAACACTGATAAAAATTAATTGAACAAAATAAGGCTATCTGTACCCATACACTGGAACCGGGGTATCTTAACCTCTCTAATTACCTCTCTCCAACAGGGGCGGTCCCAGCCACCCAAACAGGGGGGAACTTTTCAACCGCCAAAGGCGGGAGTAGAGTAGGAGGGTCCAGGGAAATTTTGAAATCTCTTAAATGCGTTTTTCTGCATTTTGGGAAGTCTTTTTTTCTGAAAACCTATGCCACTTAAGCCTAAAAATAAGATGACCAGCTTTCTAGAAAGTGTCAAGAATGAGTTAAAACTTTCACAAAACTTTAAAAAATAGGTACGCAATGCGTACATGTGGGTAGCCTGTTAAACATTATTAATGCGATAAAGCTGCTATAGTGGCAAGTAAATATCAACTGATGCAATAAAATATTATTTTCTAGTCTTATGTTTTAACGCCATAGACAACGGAATAAACGCCCTATAATTAGCTGGTTGAATACAGTTATAACGAAGTCTTATTATGCAAGAGAAGATTTATTATGCAATCTATATATTATAATATTTTATTGTATTAAATACATTTTAGGACAGATCAAAACATATATAAAAGCATTTTTACAAGAGATAGGAAATGAAATTTTTTAAGCAGAATAGGTGAACAGAACAAAAAAGACAGTAAGGTTCCGGGATGGTGGCACACATCGTCTGATAATATAAAGCTTAGTTTAGAAGGAGAAAGATCTTAACAAAGATTTCATGGAGGATAAACTACTTGATTTGCCAGATCATTTTACAGTCACATAACAAAGAGTCCAAAATTGTTTCAAACGTTTCGCATTAACAATATTTTAAGGATTTATCTATGTATCTGAACAATATTTTAAAGATTTTTGATCAGTTGAAATGCACTTTTGTTAACAGTTTGTTTTTTTGAACTCCAAAGCATTTGGTTTAATAGCCGCATGTCCACAAGCAAGAAATTGACAAGTGAAATATTGCATTACAATTTATAAAATAGGGCAACTTGTTACTACCATATGCCGAATTATAATTTTTAAAACAGGGCAACTTGTTACTACCATTTGCATTAAGGTAATGTATTTGGTTTAATAGCTGCATGTCCACAAGCAAGAAAGACAGGTGAAATAATGAATTTTAATTTATAAAGCAAGGCAACTTGTTACTACCATTTGCCAAATTATAATTTATAAAACAGGGCAACTTGTTACTACCATGTGCAATAAGGTAATGTATTTGGTTTAATAGCTGCATGTCCACAAGCAAAAATTGACAGGTGAAATATTGCATTATAATTTATAAAACAGGGCAACTTGTGACTTCCATTTGCAATAAGGTAATGTATTTGGTTTAATAGCTGCATGTCCACAAGCAATAAGTTGACAGGTGAAATATTGCATTATAATTTATAAAACAGGGCAACTTGTGACTTCCATTTGCAATAAGGTAATGTATTTGGTTTAATAGCTGCATGTCCACAAGCAAGAAATTGACAGGTGAAATATTGCATTATAATTTATAAAACAGGGCAACTTGTGACTTCCATTTGCAATAAGGTAATGTATTTGGTTTAATAGCTGCATGTCCACAAGCAAGAAATTGACAGGTGAAATATTGCATTATAATTTATAAAACAGGGCAACTTGTGACTTCCATTTGCAATAAGGTAATGTATTTGGTTTAATAGCTGCATGTCCACAAGCAAGAAATTGACAGGTGAAATATTGCATTATAATTTATAAAACAGGGCAACTTGTTACTATTTATTTCCTATTAGTGTAACTTTGTAGTTGTAGATTCAACGCTCACCGATCACCGCTTTTTCGTCTTTAAAGTACTCAACTTCGCTTTAAAATTTGACAAACGTACTAACGTAACCTCGGTTGCTTCCGTCCTTCGAAAACAACGAAATTTTCCGGAAGTAGAACGTACCGTTCGTCATCTTTCGTATATCCGACGATTGCCGAAGATTGCCACAGACACACACACACAGATCCGGACACTTTTTCGACTACATAGTGGTTAGCCGCGCATGCGCAGGCTACCCACAAAAATGTCTTGAATTCAGGTTATATGTAAGTAAATAAGATATGATCTACATTAACAATTTAAAGAACAGAGTTTAAGTGCATAGTCGTAGCCATGTCTAGAGTGGAAGCTTTTGAGGCTTTGCAAGCTTAAATATTTTCTCTAATTTGCTGAGTTCTATATTTGCTGCCACATCTCGTTCACAGCTTATCTGGACTAGATCCTCAAGTCTCTCACAGTGGCATGGCAGCTCGCAAATAATTGTTTATAATCTTTACTTTGCTATATGTGTGCTCACATGATGCCACTGTTACTGGCAATGTAGCCACGATCTTAATGACTTGGTACAGGTCGGGATAAAGATGGTGTAGGTCATCATCGCTGAAAACATCGAGCAATGAGGGCAAACAGACCCAAGGTGTAACTGGAGAGTTTTCATTCAGGCCTTTCTCTTTTCTTTTCTTTACTTGGTTCTTGTGTTTTTTGTATGCATTCTTCCAATCATCACACTGCTTTGATTTTGAAAATAGTAGGAATTGTTGACCAACATGATGACTGCTACGCTTATAGAATTGAACTATCTTCTCAACTTTAGGGACATTTTCTTCAGTTAGGTTTTGTGGATGGAAGGTTGCAGAAAAACTAATCATTTCACATGTTGTTTCAGAAAAGCGTTTGTTCAGCTCACTTTGTATATTGTCCAAGAAAGGAAAATACAGTTCTCTTCTAAAACAATCTAATGCTGATTTGCCATCTGGTCGGATGTTTTGCAGAGTAGACATATCTAAAATAGATTGGCCATCAGCAAGGTGGGTGGGGCGTATTCGGTGGCGTTTGGTTTGCAGGACTGTTGGACTTGCATCACTAAAACTAACATCAAGGACTTCGCTGCCCCATTTTTCGGCAAATGAATTAGCTTCTTTTATAAACATGTTGAACTGTTTATCAGTGCGAAAAGATGCAATTGTTGCTTTCAGATCCTGAATAGCAGTAACTCCTGATGTTAGATCCATGTCTTCTCTCTGCAAATATTCTGAGGCATGTGTGCTAAGAGAAAAGCACTTTAAGGTTGCAACGTCTTGAACATAGATAAAGGTGCTTGATATACATTCATCACAACTTCCAAGTTATCAGTGCGTGCAGTCCATCTGGTATCAGAAAATGAGTGCAGAGCAGTCTTGCCTGAGGTAATGTCATTCGCTTTCCAATGGTTTTCATATATTTTGTGACTCTTAGGCGACCTTAGGCGATGTCCCCAATTGTCGTAAAGATTTCTTTGACTAAAGGAATCGTTTCTACGCTTTGTTCAAGAACAAGATTAAGCTTTTGGGCAAAGCAATGAAATAGATTGAAAACTCAGCTCCAGCTTCCGTCAAATGCAGTTGCACTCCCTCGTCCTTGCCGGACATATTTGCAACACCGTCAAAGCCTTTACCAATGAGATCTATTAATGAAAGTCTGAGGTCTTTCATAATGTCCACGATCACCTCAGCTAAAGAACGCCCCTTTAAGCTGGACACCCTCACAAGCCTGATACACCTCTCAGTTATCTTAAAATCTGTTACATATCGCAATATAACGGACATCAAGGCCTTTTTGTGAGAGGTAACCTCGTCACACTGGATGGAGAAATATTTTGCCAATCGGATTTCATTACAGACAACTTCGGTAATGAGGTTGCTAAGAATACTGATAATCTCATTTTGACTCAGATGGGAGAAATATGAGACATTCTCGGGTTGCGTATCCATCCATTTCCTCAAGGGGGCGTGGTACTTGGAAAGAAATTGAAGCTCTTCAAGGAAATTGCCTTCGTGTTTTGAATCATACGACTCGTCATAGCCACAGAAGGACATGTTCTGTTTAGCCAAATGTTGAACGTCGAAAATTGTTTCAACGATGTCTCGGTTCTCTTTACTCTCCTGCTCCTTTCTTTCTGTTACTGCTTCCGCTTCCCTGTTCAGTTGCATGTTGATTGGCGTTGCTGATTTGAATGAATGAATGCGTTCTGTTGAAAGCGTATGCATCTGCGAGTTAGCATGTTTGCTTAGCTCTCCCTTTTCTCTGGTAGCATTCTTCCAATTTCTGAAGCCAGTCTTTGTGAACTCATCATCCGGACTGCCGACTGTAAGAATTGGTTATATTGTGCTTAAATAAGTATCGTACTTAACTTAAGTATTCGCACTTGCGTGCTTTTTAAAATCAGGGTTTTTAAAACAGGGTTTTTAAGATCAAAATAACACATGCTTATAAACTCATATTTTTGAACAAAACAATTATGCAAAATCAAACATTTAACAAAGTGTACTTTATCAACATTCAAAGAGCAAAGATAATATTTTGGTATACCATTTAAACCCTTCACACAGAGCAAAGTTCTATCTGCTGTAAAATTGTGCTGACTAAAAACATGCCAACTTGAGATTTTCAATGTCGGTTGTGTCTATAATGTCTAAGTGCCTATATCACTTGTGGCATCTTTACGGATTTGAATAGGGCTTGAAAAATTTGTTTATAAGTTCTACAACCTTTTTTGATATAATTAAATAGATTCGAAAATACGTCCGTTGGGGGGACTGGGACTCGGAAATTATTTGCAAACACGCCATCTTTTATAATGTAAACATGAAGAGTTTCACTGGCGATATAGTTTGCGCTTTTCAAGAAAAAAATGCGGGAATGGTGCGTTGCGTACGGCTGTAACAACTGGGCGAGTTTTTCTCAAAATATTTTACGTTATTGGAAGATAGAAGTAAAATTACAATTGATTATATTATGTTTGACAAGAACTCGGTTCCTGAGTCCCAGGCCCCCGAGCACGATGGAAATTTAGGCAAATTGTCATGTTTAGATGTAAATATTTCCGGAACTATTTAACTATATCAAAAAGGGTTGTAGAACTTATAAACTAATTTTTCAAGCTCTATTCAAATCCGTAAAGATCCCACAAGTGATATAGGCACTTTAAAACAATGCAAGTTTGGTACTTGCTACCAATATAATAATCCTCAATTATTTTAAATACCGAAATATCGAAAAATATATATAAAATGCTACTTGCTTTACTTTAAAACAACAAAATTCCACATTCACTCCCTGCACTTTGCAGACTTGATAGAGAGCAAGCACATGGTCTTCAGTTACTATGACGACACATCAGAATGAGGCAAATCTGACATTGCAAATCTTGATATGACACAGCTAGGAAGCGTTCTCCTTCATCAAACGCAATGAGAATTTTAAAGATCAGCTGCACCAGTTATTGCTCCATCCTTGGCTAAATTAATGCACATTTCTATCAGCTCAACTGTGTTCCCTCAGCGGTGGAAAATGGAAAATTTACGCCAATCTATAAATCCGGAGATCATGCGGATGCCGGTAATTATCGTCCAATATCCGTACTCCCAGCGTTGTTGAAAATACTCGAGCGTACAACCTAGAGGGAACTTTGTTTACATAATAATTAGATACATTTTCAACCTTTTTAGACTTTTATAATGTTTCATATTTGTATTACAACCATTATCGTAGGAGGGCTAAAATTTTATTAGTATTATATTAGTATAATTTTATTTCATTAGAAACAAAAACAAACAATGTAGAAAAGCAATTAAATCTCAAAGTTTGGCTGACTGGGACAAGTTTAGGAAACTACGTCAGGAATTAAAAACTGCTTTGAAAAGGAGAAAACAAGAATATGTCGGAACTCAAATCCACCATTCATGAAAATCCAAAACGCTTTTGGAAGTGTGTTAAGTCGATGACTAAACACTCAACTAGTCCAAATTTTTTAAGACGAGATCAAGTATTAATCACTAAACCAGACGAGAAAGCCAACATGTTAAATGAATTTTTTCAGTCAGTATTTTCGGGCGATTGTGTATCAAGTGTACAGCAAAACATTTCTAGATCTACAAACAAGTTGACAAATTTTCAGGTCACAGTAACTGAAGTCTACGATTTACTCCGCTGTATCGACCCAGCTAAAGCATGTGGTCCCGATAATCTCCCCGGAAGAATTCTGAAAGAGGTTGCTTCTGAAATTAGTTCTTCTGTAACAAAGTTATTTAACCAATCACTTTCTGAGGGCCAGTTTCCCCAGAAATGGAAAATGGCAAATTTATTTCCTCTTCACAAAAAGGATGATCCAACCTTTGGTTGATAATTATCAACCAATTTCTCTACTTTGCATTTTATCAAAAGTATTTGAGAAGTGTATATTCAACCACAGTTTCCTCTTTTTATCTGCCCAGCTTTATCACCTGCAACATGGCTTCCTTCGTGGCCGATCTACGATTACTCAGCTTCTCGTCGTATATCAAGATATTCTTGAATCGTTGTCGAAAGGCCAAGAGACTGATGTTATATTTTTAGATTTTGCAAATGCTTTTGACAAAGTCTCTCACAGTCATTTGATCAATAAACTCAAACATTTTGGATATGAAGGTCAACTGACGTCAGCGGAGAGTTGTGATTGATGGTGTATACTCGGACTGGCTTGCAGTGACGTCACGGGTACCACAGGGATCGAATTTGGGACATTTGCTGTTCTTAGTCTACATTAACGATGTAGTTACGTAATATAACTGATCAGTATGTAAATATGTTAATTAAGAGTGTAGGCTATATAAGCCCGTGTAAGACTCGATTTTCTTGTTGTGAAATACAATTGTAAAGTAACCCAAGTGATGGCAAGTACAAAATGGTGCTTCGAACTGGATATTTGATTTGTTTGCTTTATATAATTGTAACCGGGTGTATAAGACCTGGGCGAAATATGGATGAGCGACAGAGAACATTGAGAGTGTACGACGATGCCGAAAGCCTTGGGCGAAGTCAGGGAGAATTTGATGTGTATCTTGCTGAAACGAAACAACCTGAAGTGGCCAAAAGGAGAGTTCATGCTGCTGGAGAAGAAATGGTAGTCAGATTGATGAAATCTAGGAGCGGTCATCAAGGACGCTTGACACACATCAACAATCAGATAAGTACTTTATTATACGACTCCAATAATATAACTGTAGTGAGGGAGCTTAAAGAAATGTTCGAACGTCAATGGGAGCGATTTAGTCTTGTTCACAAAGATATTTTAATATACGTGCTAACGATACTTCTGCAGTAGCAAACGCTGAAACAACATTTAACGAACAGGCAAGTCAAAGAGGGAAACTTTTGGATAGGATTAGTAATTATTTGTCTAACAAAGCTATGAACAATGAGCAAATACAGAGTAATTTATCTAAAGCCAAAAGTGTGAATGATTTCGAAACTACAAGTCATGCCAGTCTTGGTTCGTTGGCAACGAATGTATTGGCTAAGTCAGCAGCGAGTGCAAGATCCATTGAAAAGCGACAAGTGCAAGTAAAGGCCAAACTATCTGTTAAACAGCTCCGCGAACGGCAAAGAATTGAAACAGATGCAGAGCTGCATAAATTAGAAGCACTAGAGCGGCAAGGCATGAAAGAAAGGCTTGAAATTGCGAGATTAGAAGAACAATACGCAATTGAAGCAGAACAAAAGTGATGCTTCGATGACGAACAGGTGGGTTTAAATAATATAAAAGCCTCTGAGTTTGAATATCGTTCTGCTGCATTGCCTAACAGAGATTTGCATGATTCAAAAGCATTTGACCAAAATAACAGTTATTTAAGTGGTCAAGGTCGAGCTGCGCCAAACAATGAAGTGCAGCAGCTTGCCGAAATGCTCACTAATTTGTCTAATGCACCGCCAATCGAGATTGTTAAGTTTACAGGTGGCCCAAAAGATTATCTGAGATTTGTTAATCGTTTCCAAGACCAAGTTCTCTCACAGCCAATGCCGGAGAGTAACGAGCCAAAGAGGCTGTGAAAAGATACAAAGGTATGGGCTCTGGTGCATTGACAGAAGCGTTAAATGTATTGAAGTCTCGTTTTGGTCAATCTTATATGATAGTAGACGCATATACAGTCTCGATTGTGAGAGGTCCAGTTACTGTTAATGGCGATAGCAAAGGTTTAGAGAAACTAGCAAAAGAATGCGAATTGTTGAAGAAAACATTAAAAGTTATGCATAGCGATTCAGAAGTTAACACAGACCACATGCGAAGAATCGTATCACGTTTGCCGTACCACAATCAAGGGAAATGGAGAGACGTGGCTAGTTCTATATAAAGAAAAGAAAATCGCCACCAAATTTTCAAGAACTAACAGAATTCCTTGATGATCGGGCTCGTGCAGAAAACGACCCAATTTACGGGCGTTTGAGAGATCCTGTAAAGAACAGACGACCGAAACAGACACCAGAAGAAAATAAGTCAAAACATGTTTCAATTCAGTCGTTATCCACCTAGCAAAGAATGTCCTATTTGTAAGCAGAATCACAAGCTCATGACATGCACGATTTTCCTGGAGAAGCCTGTTGCAGAAAGAAGGAAAATCGTCCTAGGTGCTAAGGTATGTTTCCAATGTCTCTCGAATAATAATTTTAAGAGGTTTTGTAAAAGTTCCAAATGCTCCATAAAGGACTGCGACAGAAAGCACCATGAGCTTTTCCCCCTAACATATACGAATGATAGACCAATGACTCGTGGTGGACAATCACCGGCCAGCGCAACTAAATGTGACGCCGAAGTTCAAACATACACTTCCAGTCTGATTCCGAGTGGACTCGGAGGAGTGACAGTGCTACCCGTAGTTGCAATTAAGGTTTACAGAGACGACGGTCGTGGAATCACAACGTATGCCCTGTGGGACCAAGCCAGCGAAGCATCATTCATTCATGGCAGCTTAGCTAGGAAGCTCAATCTTAAAGGTATGCGCTATATGCAGCGTAGTTTGTCGGTAAAGTCGTTCATGGGTTCGACCTCATGGGTTCGTGAAACCATTGTTACCGACAAGTTGGACCTACAAGAATAGAATCCAATAACAATGTAGGAGTTCACCTCCTACAAAGTTCACAGAATCACTGCGGCGAAGAGTGAGGTTTGCTGAAAAAAGTCAATGTCGATTGAAAATGCACACACATTGAAAGTAATGAAAGATCGCGCAATTGTGGTCGATGGTCACTACGAACTGCCCTTGCTTTGGAAGGACGAAAATCCAATGTTGCCAAAGAATCGTGAAATGGTGCTTAAGCGACTAAATCATTTGAAACGACGCTTGGACAGCGATAAAGATTTATACAAGAGGTATGATGAAAGGATAAAGGAACATCAAAGAAAAGGATATGCCAAAAAGCTAAGCCCTGAGGAAGCATCGGTTACAACTCCAAAAACTTGGTACCTACCTCATTACCCCGTGTTTCATCCCGCCAAGGCAAACAAAGTTTGTATATATTCAATGTCGCAGCCAAATGCCAAGGGACTTCACTTAATGATAACCTTGTTGATAACCAGATGTGCTGTTGAGATTTCCTACTGCAGAAGTACCTATCATCGCTGACATCCAGGAAATGTTCCACCAAGTGAGAACTTCACCACCTGACCGTGATGCCTCGCGATTCTTGCGGTACCCGATTGGGAAGGACGAGCCAGAGACTTATTGCATGAACATACACATTTTTGGAGCGAAATATTCGCCGTCAATTGCAAATTTTTCCGTACATAAAACTGCAAAAGATAACGCTGCTTTCTTCAGCGAAGATGTGGTAAAGTTGGTAGAGAAAAATTTCTATGTTGACGACCTACTTAAATCATTTTCCAGTGATCTCGAAGCAATAAAGTTTGCTAAAGATTTGATGGACCTTCTCTTGAAAGGTGGATTCCGTCTGACAAAATGGTGTAGCTCAAGTAAGAAAGTCCTTGCATCAATTCCGGAAGCAGAGAGAGTTGACCCTACATTAAATCTTGATCTAGACCAGCTGCCAGTGAAGAGAGCATTGGGACTTCATTCGACGGTGGAAGATAATACATTTAAATTTAGAATTTGTTAAGCTAGAATTTGTTAATCCTGAAACAAAACGAGGAGTATTGGCCACCATTGCGAGCCTGTATGATCCACTGGGCTTTGCTATACCAATAACGTTGGTAGCCAAAGCCCTATTGCAGAGATTATGGCAAGCGAAATTGGGTTGGGACGAACAACTTCCGCCCAATGAGTTACAGAAGTGGAAAGAAGGCTTATCTGCGCTTGCACAAGTCACTATACCTTGTTGTTATACAGGCCGCATTAAGTCTGTTATGTTGCCTGGAGATAAAAGATTTATCGAGGAAATGCAACTTCATTGCTTCGCTGATGCAAGTGCAATTGGCTATGGAGCTGTGTCATACATAAGTGTAACATATAGAGATGGAACAATTACGTGTGCGTTTGTTTTGGGAAAATCCCGTACTGCACCTCTTCGCAAGATACCGATTCCCAGATTAAAGTTACAAGCAGCAGTGTTATTGATCCGTCTAAGTGAAAGAATTCAACGTGAAATTGGAATCGAATTTAGTGAAGTTCACTATTGGACTGATTCTGAGGTGGTTCTAAAGTACATCTACAATGACCACAAACGATTTACAGTGTATGTCGGGAATCGAGTAGCAGAAATCCGAGAAAAATCTAACCCTGATCAATGGCATTACTGTCCAAGCGAGGATAATCCTAGTGACGATGCATCACGAGGTTTACATCCAGCCGATCTTATCTCAAATTGTCGATGGTTGGTTGGTCCACCGTTCGTAAGACAACTGAAGTCACAATGGCCTTTAATGGAATTAAAGCAGAACGTGGAAGAAGATCCTGAAGTCTTAGAAGATCTTCAATCAAACGTTTTAGTGACTGACGAAAGACGACTCTACGAATTATTGGAAAGATATTCTACCTGGAACACTCTTAAATCAAAGACTATGTGGTTGACAAGATTTAAGAATTATCTAAAAGATAGAAGCTTTAAACCTGCAAGTGTATTCACCCCTGGTGAATTAAAGATTGCTAAAACGGACATACTAAGAATAGTCCAATCCCAAGCGTATCCAGAAGAAATTAATGATCTGAAGGAAAACAGAAATGTCAAATGTCGAGCAGCATTGCAAAATTCAACCCGTTTATAGAAGAGAATGGTCTCATACGAGTCGGTAGTTGCCTTGAATTTGCACCTATATCTTATGATGGTAAATTTCCAGCAATATTACCAAAACACCATTCAATCAATAGCAGAACTGTTGGCCAGAAATATACATTGCAGCAACGCTCATATCGGCCAAGAACTAACCTTAAGTTTACTCCGCCAAGTGGTTTGGATTTGCAAAGCTCGTTCGATCATGCGTAGAATTGTTAACAAATGCTTTATCTGCCAAATAATAAATGCTCCACAACTTCAGCAACAAATGGCACCGTTACCACCTTGTAGAGTAACACCTTACGAACCACCTTTCACCTTTTGTGGAATTGATATGTTTGTTCCACTTCTGATTAGACAAGGAAGGTCTACACCGAAACAATGGGCTGCATATTCACATGTTTAACGACTTGTGCAGTACATCTGGAAGTTGTACCGTCACTAGATGCAGATGATTTTATTAACATACTGCGTCAATTTATGGCTTGTCATGGAAAACCTAAGCAAATTTGTACCGATTGTGGAACTAACTTTCGAGGCGCAGATAATGAACTACGAGCATCGTTGGAGTTTGTGAAGTCGAGTCGATTCTCAACTCTCGACCCTTAACAAAATCAAGTGAAGATGCAACCGATCCAATAGCAATTACACCTGCTCACTTTCTATTGCAAAAGCCGGCGATTATAATTCTGAGTGGCGACCTGAATGAAACTGCAAATCTGACGAGAAAACGATGGAAACAGGCACAAATTCTTTCTAGTCATTTCTGGAATAGATGGATTAAGGAATATTTAACTACTGTACACCTGGATACGAAACTAGATACGAAATCTAAGTAAAAAGTGGATACGAACTAGACGTGATAATCGTGTTGGTGATATGGTATTATTACATGATAAAAGAATACCTTGAGGATCATGGCCTATCGCCGTGGTAACAAAGGTCTTCCCAGGAAGAGACAGTAAAATAAAGACTGTTGAAATTAAGACAAAAGACGGTGTTCTAGTAAGACCAATCGTTGAAGTTAGTTTACTAGAAGAGTGTGAAGATTAACTTACTATGTTTTAGATGTTTGAACATATAATGTTCATTATGAATTTTGGATGTGTTGTTGGAGAACTCCCCATCGGGGGGGAGTATGTAGTTATGTAATATAACTGATCAGTATGTAAATATGCTAATTAAGAGTACAGGCTATAAGCCTGTGTAAGATTCGATTTTCTTGTTGTGAAATACAATTGTAAAGTAATCCAAGTGATGGGAAGTACAAACGACATGCCGAATTACATCACAAACAACTCGACAGTAGCATTATTTGCAGACAATTCCAAGTTGTACAGAACAATAAAGAATCAATTTGATCATATAAATTTACAAGATGCCTTATTGGAACTAAGTCGTTGGAGTAGCGATTGGAGTATGAGGTTCAATGTCACAAAATGCAAGGTCTTAAATATTTCGAAAAAACAAAACAAAGTCGAACGGTCGTACATGCTTAATTTCACTATGCTTGAATCAGTGGTCCAAACAACAGATTTAGGATTAACAGTAACAAATATGTTGACTTGGAATAACCAAATAGAGGAAATGTCATTGAAGGCTAACCGCAAATTGGGATTGAACCGTCGAGTTTGCAAAGAAAACAGTGATGTTGAAATAAAACTGTTATATATTTCTATTGTTATACCCCAGCTTGAGAATGCTAGTGAAGTCTGGTCACCATATACTACTACAACTTAAATTATTAATTGAAGATGTTCAACGTCGCGCAACGAAATTTATACTAGGATATCCAAACAACATGGGCTATAAACAAAGATTATTACAATTATCTCTTCTTCCATTAGAATATAGAAGGGAGGTGGCTGATCTTGTACTTCTTTTTAATCCCATTATTGTGGTTGAGGTTTTGATTATTCCAAATTTACTCAGAAAGTGCCAAAAAACAGATATTCTACTAGAAATTTTAATCCTAATAACTTTAAAATTAATCTTGTAAGACAGGACTACTTGAAGTATTTTTACTTCAATAGGGTAGCCTTGCTATGGAATAACTTACCTGGGGATTTAAAAAGTGTTAATAATTTAAATCATTTTAAAACGAAACTACAGGCTTATTATAAGAGGAAGTTTGAAACTGATTACTCACTTCCCAGTACTGTATAGCCATTTTTAAACTTGTACATAGGCTTTACGTATTTATTTGTAAATTATTTTAACTTAGTGTCTTTGGTGGTAGATTTCAATTGGGACATTGCGTCCTGTTTCTTCTTCCAAATATTAGGCAATATTGTATGTTTTACTATTATGTATTTCCCCCATAAAATAAAGTCTTATCTATCTATCTACTATATATGTAACCTGAGTGACGTACTGCAACGTGCAGTCTGAATATGTTGAGAGTGGCAAGAGTCTTATGTCATCAGCAACCTGTTTGTTGTGCTAGCTAAGGTCCAACACGATTATTTGAGCCTGAGCGAGCCCCATTGTTTAGTAATTCATCAAGCTCAAGCACAATGCATTACATATGTACCTGGAACTTGTTCTACAATGATTTAAATCCTTTCCCTTCGCACCGGCAATTTTGAAAACTTTCGGTCCTACTCCTATACAGTGATTTATAGTTAATTTTACTGTTTGGCTATTCACTGGCTGACAACTTTTCGTTTGCTATGCGATGAAATATATTTAGATGCCAAATAATGGAGAATGCATGCATGCTGATTAAGCGATGAATGATTTAAAAAACTTGTCAAGACTGTATTCAGTACTAATTTTTGTTTCTACTATAATCCATTGCGGATTAAATTCTAATGCGAGGCGCGGTTTCAATTTGATTTTTGCTGAATATTGATGTAATTTTGTTAGTCTCTAAGAGTATGAATATGGTCATCTTATTGCAAATTTTTGCAATCTTTGTATGTATTAAATGTTTTGTTTACATTAATGCATCGGCTATTCATGCTCATTTCTATTTCTACTTTTTAAATTCTAATGCAAAACTCTATTTCGACTTGATTTGGGCTGAATGTTCTGTAATTCTGTTATTCGTGTCCAGACTCACTCTAGAGCTATTGACATTATTTGCAAGTTCTTACAATTGATGAAATGTTTTGACATTTGTTTACATGCATGTATGCCTCTGCTATTTTTAGCTTGCATGCCAAAAGCCATTCAACAATTATATAGGATATATTCAACATTTCATGCATGAAACTGTCAGATTGAACTTGAAAATTGTTTCATGATTTCAATAACATGTCGATGTTAGGACAAAATACCAAATATGATACTCTGGTTCCAGGAGCTACAAGTTTTAACTTTGAACAAATATTGTTTTCCTAGGTGAAATCAAAGCCTCTGGAACCCAGGTTAATGTGCTAACAAATGGAATGGAAATACAATACTTATTGTTTATACAAGTTTTGCATCTAAAATTTCATGGGTATGTGTTTTGATTTTGGTGGGATGACTGACCCGTCTTGTATGGCTCCATTTACTTCGGCAATAAAGGCGTTGTTTTTGTTTTTTAAAAATTCCTTAGCTTCGTCGTTGAATTCTTAAGCATCTTGCTGGATTTGTTGGCTGTCGTTGATGTAATAAAAAACTTGTTGGAGCTAATCATCGTCTCAGTAGCAAGTTGTTGTCTTGCGTTTTCAACTTCGCCAGATGTTCAGAAGCAAAGAGCTTTCGGTACAGCTAGCAGAAAGCGGTCTATCAAGCCTTGTCCTTGGTCCATTCCAGCAACCAGTTTAGCTGCATTAGGCATTTGTGTGCATCCAAGAATCACGAAAGGAGTGTTTGCAGGAATATTACGATCGTGTTCTGTTGCAAATGTGTAAGAACACATTTCGCCAGAGAACAGCTTGCATATAACAACATTGCGTCACCGCTCGGATTATCTTCATCATTTTTCAGCAGCTTATTCAGTACATCGTACACTTCTGGAGAAACTATAAAGGTTGCCTGCTTGGAGGAAATGTGTTTAACGAGACCAGAGGAAGTAGGTCTGTCGAGAATAAAATCTCGAAACTCGTTGTCCAACAGGGAGGCAAGGGGTCTCAAACAACCATGTTGAATAGCAGAAGATTTTCCAGTGCCAGGATAACCAACAAAGATCCTGTAAAGGTTCATCGGTTGTTCATGCGTAACAAGTAGCAACTCTGCAGGATTTTTCGCTGACAAGAACGCTGTTGTCGAAAGCAATACAGGCACGATGTATCCAATAGAACTATTAATCGACGAGGCTTTTTGATGTAAAAAGGTCTCAACATCATCGGGAAAAAGTTGTCCAAAGGAGGTCCAAAAGTTGTCCACAACATCTGACGTTCGTTTTTGCAGTTGCATCTATGTGACTTTGCGTTGTTGAGAAATTTTCGTTAGCGGATTTTTTGTAGCCATATCTATTTTTGAATTTGCTTTGCCTTAAATGTGTAAGTTGACCTTCGAAGATTCAAAGATGTTATAATTAGTTTTTATGTGAAGACGCTTAACTATTAAATACAATATTGTGACATTTCCGATGAGGGCTTTGTTTTCTGTGAGGTATGATTTCTTTAGGAATTGCATTAATAGAGATTGTAAAAGTTAAAATTAAGGAAAAGTGAAAGCACTAATGGCGAAAGTGGTGTGGAGAAAGCAGTACAAGTGTGTGTTAAATCTACGAAGAGGTCCAAGCATTGCGAAACGCAAACTGTGGTTTCATCTTTTGAAGTAAAAAGCGTGGGAACACAGTGTGGAGAGGAAAAGCATTCTAGTTATAGTCAAGAAGATAGATTAAGGAATGAAGTTCTAGAAAGCAAGGAGGAAATCATACAATGGTGCATGGATGAAGGACTAATAGCAAAATCTAGACTCTGTTGTCATTGTGACAGCCAATGAAACTTGTCAAATGCGAGGATCGCTCTGATAAATACAAGTGGGAATGCCGTAAAACCGTGAATGGCAAGCGACACAAGGTAGAGGCATCAATTCGAAAAGGCAGCTGGTTTGAAAAAAGAAACATGACCCTCGAAGAAGTGATAAAGTTCACATACTGGTGGTGCCGTGATTTAAGACAGGAGGAAATACAACAAATTGAACATTGCTACTTATACAGCGACTTTATTGCCGATAATTGAAAGGCATATTGTGAAAGCCACAGTGATAGTATCGGACTGCTGGAAAGCATATGTAAACTTAGAAAAACATGGGTATGTGCATCAGTTAGTTAATCATTCTAAAGAGTTTGTGAACGATTGGGGATATCACACAAACAAAATTAGAAGGACATTGGAAACAAGCCAAATGCAAATTGCCTTCATTTGGTGTTCGAAAGTATGCGTTTTCCTCGTATTTAGCAGAGTTTTTATGGCGTTATGAACACAAGGGAAAAGATCTATTTGCAAATGTTCCTTTCAGATATGAAAAAGCTTTATTCTAATTTTTGAATTGGTGTAAAACCTAATAATGATATATTTTAATGAAACTTGTTGATATGTATGATCTTTATTTGTCCATTTTAACTGTGCAGAGTGAGTTCATTGTGTAAACACATATCCACTATATAATGCCTCTATGTGATTATATTGTTTATCTGTGTACCCGCGTATTTGTTACATAATGGCGTTATGTGATTACATTGTTTATCTGTGTATCCGCGTATCCGCTACATAATGCCTCTATGTGATGACATTGTTTATATGTGTATCCGCGTATCTGTTACATAATGCCTCTATGTGATTATATTGCTTTTATCTGTGTATCCACGTATCCACATTGGTGGAATGCAGTAAATTATAATATCACAACAATACTGTTTTTCTCCGCTGACTCTATTTTTTGCGTTGTAAGTTTAACTACGTATCCACATATCCGGATACATGATGTTGTCCACGACTGTGGACGGGTATTCTGCAATCTAGCCATAACTTTTAAATAATACATGTTTAAAGATGATGTAAAGCCCGTTCTGTGCATATACTCTCCACAGCAACACATTCCATCAGTGGGGGAGCAACTTTTGGAATGTTAATGATATGCAATATTAGCGCATTGTAGTGGACAGTTGGAGTTACAAACTTGCGTCAGTATTGCTTGACAATGGACATTTTCATATGTGCATTGAGCACGACGGTCACACATTTATGAGCTCCGCATTTAAACTTACTAAAATTCAACTTAAAGCCTTTCCTCGTCAAATATTATTATGCCTGAAACGATAACCTCCATAAAGAAGGAAAATGATGCTTTGAAGCGACAGATTGAATTACTGCAGAAAGATTTCAGCAAACTACAAACCATGATTGAAAGTAAAGAATCATCGAAGTACGGTGGCCCCTATGTGCAATACACAAACCAAAGTCACAATTCAAAACAAAATGTTCAGTACACATATCAAAATAAAAGTTCACGTAGAAAAGTTTCAGTGCGCGACAAATGTGAGAAATACACAACAAAATATCTCGAAACACGTTGCAAAATTTTGTACGAAACGTGAATACTAAACTCAATACGCGACAAAGATTGCTCTCAGTACAAAACAAAATGTTGCATCGGGGACTTTTAGGGATCATCTGGGATATTGACATATTTCCCGTGTTATACCTGTATATCTAAGAGGTAACATGTAACAGAGTTCTACTGGTTCACTGTTTGTCCAATGTGGTACTTGCCAATTGGCGCGTAAACACAAACAATAACCAAATATTTCTGTATTATTCTGGAAGAATGGACCAAATTCCAACTGAAATTTCCACTTGTGAGGAGCTTATAAAACGCTATTTCAAGCAGGGATATAACTATGAGAAAATCCTACTGTTTTTATCGAAATATCATGGCATTAGAATGTCTTTAAGAACATTGAACACAAAACTTCGTGACCTTGATCTGAAAAGGAGAAACATTGAATACGATATAGATCAAGTTCGCCGTCGTATTCAGCAAGAACTCGACGGTCCTGGTTGTTCTGGTGGGTACCGTGCTGTTTGGCACACATTAAAAATGGAAGGTATCCAGGTTCCAAGAGAAGTTGTTCGTAAAGTTCTCAAGGAACTCGACCCTGAAGGTGTGTCGGAACGAAGATCTAAGACCCTTCGTCGTCGAATTTATCAAACGCCAGGTCCTAATCATTCATGGCATGCCGATGGATATGATAAATTGAAACCATACGGTTTCCCTGTGCACGGATGCATAGATGGTTACAGTCGTAAAGTACTGTGGTTAAAGGTTTGCAGAACAAACAATGACCCAGCCATCATTGGACACCACTTTCTAACTGCTGTTAAGGAATATGGGGGTTGTCCAACTATACTAAGAACTGATAATGGCACAGAAAATGGTATTATGGCTGCTATGCAGTCATACTTTCGAAGCAATGGAGATGATGAGCATGCTGGTATGAAAGCACACAGATACGGTACATCACCATCAAATCAACACATCGAATGTTGGTGGTCGTATTTACGTAAAAACCGCTCAAATTGGTGGATAAATTTTTTCAAAGATCTTGTTGAAGCTGGTCATCTTAGTTTATCCAATCAATTACAGAAAGAATGCTTGTGGTATTGCTTTCATGAACTTGTACAAGAAGACCTAACTTCTGTACAACAGCACTGGAATTCTCATTATATTCGCAAATCAAGATTTGATACTATTTCGCGCAGACCAGATGAGCTATACTTTCTTCCTGAATGCTCAGTTAGTAGAAATTACATACAGCCTGTTACAGATGAACAATTTACTGATATGTCTCAGTATTGTCATGATTATAATGAAGAGAACTGTTATCAGGAATACTTTAATGAGATTTCCAGCAACTTCATTTGGACAAGCCAACAAGCTGGAGACACTCTTTGGATCTATACCACAGGTTATGTGAAATTGCTGAAGGCTAGAGTCTACCAAAGGGTGATAAGGGCTTGGCTTGAACTTGCCCTTGTGGTGTGAATTGAAAGCAATTAAAAATTACAATGGCTGCAAAAACTCAAAATTCATTAATGCTGTAAGGAGGTCGTGAGATAAGTTACCATTAGTTGTTTTACCATTCACATATAAATATAGTACATTTGAGCATGTTTGTGCACTTGGAATGGTCTTTCCCTCATCATGTACAAAACTTATCATTGGTTTTGGATCAAAACCAATAGATGGTGTGTTGGCTGCCCCTGTCACAAAGAGTAGCATGTGACCTGGTGTTAACAGAGGAATGAAACTTTTCTCTTGTTCTGTTAATTCTATATCACTGTCTTCTAGAAGCACTCTTGCAAAGTACCATCTAAAATTGACAAAAATGTACAATTACATTTCACATAATTTTCACTGATATATATTTGTTCTTACATACAAGTAATAATGGCAATACATGTAAATATTCAAATTTATTGACCTTCAATTGATTTTAAAAAGGCAATGAATTTTGTCATCACTATTTCTTCTTTAATTCTTCGCTGGTTTCCTTGGGGTGAAAATGCTGGTTTCAATGTTTTGATCACCTGTTGAACATTCACATTGCCATGTTTCATGCAAGAAAATAGATGATGAGCCATCCCTTTGTGGTTTCTGACAAAATCTAATACCTGGGAAGAAAAGGTTCTCATTTTAATTTAACATAGAGAAGCATAACTTGTTACATACTGTTCGTGGCTGACATAAGAAGCATGCTTTTCGCCTTCATTTATTGGGCTAATTAGAATTAAGTATTTGAAGTCTTAGGTGATTAACAAGTACTGCAGTAACTATAAGTTAAAAAAAAATAAAACATGTTTTCAAACCCCATAATATGAAAGGCCTTGGATAAATTGATCCAGCATGGATTTACATCTGATGATCACAAAGTACTTGGTGATTTCATTAACCAATGTTGGTATTTCATTGAGGTTAACATTTAAAGGCAGCCCAGCAATATCTAGTTTCCACTCGCATGCATTCCAACAGTTGTTGACATCCAGTTGGGTTTTTGCCTCTTGTAACTAAAATGTGAAGTGTATGTAACTTCAGGAGTGGTAAAGTATTGTGCCCAAGAATATAGACAGTATTGGGTCTATCAGTGGCATGGTACTATATTGGTAGATGTTTGTGGTTATTGGTACTGGGCATTACAATTGGGGGAGGGTGTGACCATTTCCAGAACACTGAAAACTTTTGTGAATGTCAGTTAAAATGATAAAAATATATTGGTATCAAACAGACTATCAATATCACCTACACTTTTCCATTAAAGTCAAACTTGATCCCCATTACTACCCCAATACTCAATAATAATTAGGAATACTTTCTTTTCTTATAATGCTCTTGAAAAAGGACCTGAAATTGCTGGTCAAAAAGCTATAGTGTACCAACAGCCAATGCTTGTGCTTACCTGTTTTAAAGACTTTTGTACAGTTGCATCTGGTACCTCATCAATGTTCGGAGAGGCATTGTCGAATCCACCCTGAATGTATTGGCATAAACTGGGGCTAAAAATACGTGGTAGCTCTCCTCCCTGAACAATCATTGTTGCCAGCATTCTCCCCACCACTGAAAATGCATCACTTTGCAGAGCTTTGAAATTGGGCCTAATAACATGCCCTTCTGAAGTATCTAAAATGAAATTAATTTTAAAAACATATAATAATACAGTACCAACTTGAAAGTCAAGAAAAACAAGTGGTCAATGCTGGTTGCATTTCATGTACATACTGAACAATGTACCACTTTCTTTTGACATTGCTCCAAGTAGTAAGTGGAAAAATTCACGACGAGGACCACCATGGTCAACTGCGTCTTCCTGGCCTTCAAATGTTGCAAAGGTTACTTGCAACATACCACTTCTTTTCAGGAAACTTTTTCGTATGAAATAGGGGTTTGCTGTCTCCCAGATGCTTAGTCTGCTAACCACAATACTTCGTGTACCTTGAACCATCTTTGTAGCATGTTCCTTAATCAGCAAGACAACACTCTCATCTTCAAGGCCATTTGGGTTTTCACATGCCACTGTTTCTTCCTCATCATGTCCAAGTTCAAGAATACTAGCATTTATTGCCTGTTGGACAGCACTGTTCTCATCCAAACCAACAGGTCTACAAAGATTCAATAACAAGTTATAAATTCATTAATAGACAGATTTAGATGATGCATATGTAAGAAAACATGGCAATTTTTAATGAAAATGGTGTGACCTGCCCATATCATGTGTTGGCTGTTGACATGCTATGGTATTTTCGCCTCATTTGACCTTAAGTCCACTTTGCCATAGCCCATAAGCCAAATTAATTAAGTTAAATGATCTTGCAATTATAATACCTTTAATTTCATTACAAAAAAGTGTGGTACTTACAAAAAGTCAACAACCTCATAAATCTGAATAATATCTGATTGGTCATTGGAAGATTCAAGTCCAGCAGATTCTTCAGCAGAGGTACTAGGTTGAGGCTCCTGCAACAAGGTGGTGGTGGTAGTGCAATCATCCACATAACTGTCCTCAGAATCATGTAACACCCTCTCAATCTCTTCTTCTTCCTCAGTCAACCAATTTGTTATTGGGTTCATGGTGTCATTTCCTGGTCTTTTTTCTGACACAGGACAAAGGTAGAGATATATTCTGCTATAGCTCTTGCCAAGGCCTTCTTTGTATTTTCTCAGTGTAAATTCGTCTGAGGTATCTTTCTTGCCAATTTCCCATCTTGAAATGGAAGGACATAACCACGATCTCTTGAAAACGTCCTGTCGTAATCTTCCCACTTCTTTAACGCCTTTTCTCTTACCTCATCATAACCCATGTCTTTGGACAACTTCACAGGAAATGACTTACCGCGCTTAACGTTAACGATCACTTCGTCTTTTCCTTTCGTCTCCCCCTGCCGGGCCTTTTTCTTATTTGGCTTAAAATGAGCTTGCCTTTCAGTTTCCTTCTGCTTCATGAACGCTGAAAATGACGGAGGGTTGCTACTAGATGAATCCTGTTTTCTTTTGTTGCTTTTTGCATTCACCGCGCCAGCAGTTTCTGAATTTGTAACTTCGCCTTTCTTCGTTCCGCATGACGGACAGAACGCAAAGGTATCTTGTAATGCATAGCCACAAAGGCAACAATACATTTTGGGGAGAAAACTCGCAACACACGTATGTAAATTATTTAAATTTCCGAATAAGACCTTTGACTGTAACCACTGACTGTAACGCACGTGCTTACGAGTAAGCGAAAAGATAATACAGCCACGGGGACTACTGTTGACAACAGCGTGTTCGCATAATGTCCCAGATGATCCCTAAAAGTCCCCGATGCAACATTTTGTTTTGTACTGAGAGCAATCTTTGTCGCATATCGAGTTTTGTATTCACGTTTCATACAAAATTTTGCAACGTGTTTCGAGATATTTTGTTGTGTATTTCTCAAATTTGTCGTGCACTGAAACTTTTCTACGTGAACTTTTATTTTGATTTGTGTACTGAACATTTTGTTTTGAATTGCGACTTTGGTTTGTGTGTTGCACATAGGGGCCACCGTATCGAAGCAAGACGGTGCAAGCAAAGAAGCTCAAGCCCAAATGCATAGCTTCAAGACTAGCCTTGACTTCGTAAGCGATGAATATGATACTCAAAAATGAATTTAAAAAGTTGAACTCAAGATTAACAGAAATAGCCAAGAAAGTAAACTACGTCAGCGATGCGCTTGAACAGTTGCATCAGTATAGCTATCAGTATAATATCAAAATAGTAGGTCTCCCTCAACAGGATGAAAAGGAATCAGCAAATCAAACCACTACTCTATGTGTAAACCTGTTCCAATCACTTGGAGCTGACGTTGTTTTTAACGATATTGATATCGCTCATCGTGTTCGCAGCAGAAGAGAAGACGGCAAGCCAAGCCCAATTATTTGTAAATTTGTCCGGCGCAATTCCAAAGAAAGTGTTATGAATCAACGCAGAGAAACCAATAAAACCAACCCGTCCGTCAGAATCTTCAATCACCTAACCCCAAAAAACCAACAAATCCTATTTGAAGCAAATAGATTCAAAGCTAAGAATGGCTACCCGAGTACTGCTGGACGAAGAATTCGGCTTTTACTTAAGAAAGGATATTAATTCTCGAGCTATTAGAGTAAATCAACTTCACAACCTTTTGAAATTACAGAACTCAAGTGATGTATCTTCAAGCTAAGTATAATGAAATGTTTGTCTTCTATATATACTAATAACTACTAAAGATGCATGACAATGATAAAATAGATATTCAATTGTCCAAGTCACTATTACGAGAACTGCCATTTTACAATGTTAATAATTCAGTCTTAAGCCAAGTCTTCAGCTTTAACAATAGCTTAACCGCAAACCTTCCCACTTTAAAGACCTTGATAATTATCCTAGTAGGTGTTATTTTGGCTTATTTAATTTAAACACAGCCTCTGATATAAATTTAGACGTAAATTCAAATCAACGGATTTTATTATCTCAATATTATTCACCACACAAATTCAACAGTCTTAAGAAATCACAATCAAATTGTATCACAGATGCCAGTTTCTCCATGCTACATAACAACGTAAGGAGCTTGAAACGCAACTTAGAAAATTTCCAGACTCATTTATAGCAAGAACTTGACTTCAACTTTAGTGTAATTGGAATTACTGAAACTAAAATCAGGGATGATAAATTCATTGACTTTAATCCTGAGATAATTATAAATTTGAATTTGTTCCAACACCACTAGCTTCTGGGGGTGCAGGAATGTACATCAGAAATGATCCGAGTTACACAATTCTAGAAAAAATCTCTAATAAAGCTTTTCAGGCTCTTTGGGTTGAAATTAATTTTAAGAACAAACCGAATATTATATGTGGAGTAGTGTAATAGGCAACATAATTCTCCAGAAAGCTTTCAAGCATATTTTGAAGACACTCTGGTTAACTTTAGCACTTCAGGCTCAAACAAATCTATATATGTAATGGGTGATTTCAACATAAACCTCTTCAAGGCTCAAACTTGTCAATATACTCAAAACGTTTTATTTACTCTTCAAAGTTATGCTTTGACACCAACTATTGACAAGCCTACTTGTCAGCGTGTATAACAATTCAGCAACTGAGTGTATAACAATTCAGCAACTTTAATTGATAATATTTTTGTTGATAAAATTGATAATCCAATCATAAGCCGGAATATTGTGTCACATATTAGCGATCACTTTTCCCAGTTTTGCATCGATCAACCAGACAAATGTCAAACAAAACAACAACAACGTAAAAAAATTCGAGATTTTTCTCATTTCTCAGAGCCAAATTTCAATGCTGACTTAGCACATATTAATTGGAATTCAATAATCACAAATTAAAGAGACAATATAGACAAGTTATTTATTACTTTTTACGATAAAATAAATAATTTAATAAACAAACATGCCCTACTAAAACCTATTTCTAAACGTATGATAAAGCAGTTTTCTAAACCATGGATAGCTAAAGACAAGATTAAAAACAAATTATATTATTCCGCGGACAAAAACAAGTACAAATTATATCAAAATAAAATAACAATCTTAACACGAATTAGTAAAAAATCTTACTTCCACAAATATTTCAATAACAATCTTACAAATATGAAGAAAACATGGGAGGGTATAAATAACTTGATAAAATCGCAAGAGAAAGAATCATTAAACAATCACAGCGTTAAGATGCCCAGTTAAAAAAGAAGTTACCAAGAATCCTAAAGAAATACCTGACATTTTAAACAAACATTTTTCAACCATTGGTGAGAAATTAGCTTCTAAATTACCCAATCCAAGCACACATTTCAGTCAATATCTCATTAACCACAATTATCCCAATTCATGTTTTTTCAAACCGGTTATTCATTCCAAGGTTGAATTCGAAATTACTTCCATGCCTTGTAATAAAGCAGATGGACTTTACTCATGTCCTACACGTGTCCTAAAATGCATAAAACAACAAATATTTTGGCCATTAGCAGAAATAACAATAAACCTTTCAATTCAGAAAGGAATATTTCCTTCTAAACTAAAGCATGCCAAAGTTGTTCCAATTTATAAAACTGATGATGAAACTGACCCAGGAAACTTTTGACCAATTTTGCTGCTTTCTAATTTCAACCAATTGTTCGAAAAATTAATGTATAAACGACTTAAACTATTTTTTGATAAAAATGATATTTTTTTGGAAAACAATATGGCTTTCGAGTAAAACATTCTACACAACATGCTATTATTGACATCATTAATAATATACAAAATAGTATGGACAAAAAATTGTTTTCGTGTGGCATATTTATTGACCTAAAGAAAGCATTTGATGCAGTTGACCACACAACACTTTTAAATAAATTACAACATTATGGCATTCATGGTGTTATTCATAACTGGTTTAAATCATACTTAACAGAACAAATGCAAACAACCCAAATTGAAGAAAATATATAATCAAAATAAATCATAAGATTTAGGATTCCGCATGGCTCAGTTCTTGGGCCTTTACTTTTTCTAGTTTATATAAATGATATCCACACATCGTCCAAAGTATTCAATTTCTATCTCTTTGCAGACGACACTAATATACTGTACGCTAATAAAAATGTAAAATCTTTTGAAACAGTTGTCAATAAAGAATTAATCGGAGTTGTGAATGGCTAAATGCCAGTAAATTAACTCTTAATTTTAACAAATCAAATTATGTTATTTTTCGTCCATATCAACAAAAGCTTAATTTTAAAGTCAGCATAAAAATGTTTGACTGTACAACTGTACAAATAAACTAA
The DNA here is from genome assembly GCF_004324835.1 of Dendronephthya gigantea. NCBI lineage: Eukaryota > Metazoa > Cnidaria > Anthozoa > Malacalcyonacea > Nephtheidae > Dendronephthya > Dendronephthya gigantea. Next base: position 526,733 of record NW_021163072.1, read on the forward strand.
CTGAGATTGAGTGCAAAGAATTTATAAAATTTCAGGGAGTAATTATTGACAGTACCCTTACATGGAAGTATCATATAGACAATATTGCATTTAAGATAAGTAAATCAATCGGAATAATTACACGACTTAGACATTTTGTGCCTCTCTCAACCTTACTTAGCATTTATCAATGTTTAATATTGCCATAAATAACCTATGGTGTAATTGTCTGGGGACAAGCATCAAATGTTTATTTAAATAAGATTCTTATTCTCCAAAAACGGGCTTTATGCCTGATGAATTTTAAAAGCAGCTAAGAGCATGCAATCCCACTTTTTAGTAATTTGAATATCCTTCCTTTGAATATGCTGTATTATAAAACAGTGTGTAACTTAATGTATGACGTCGCTAATAGTTTCTGCCTGTCTACAATTTCTAATTGTTTTATTCTGGAAAGTCATATGCACAGCCATAACACTAGACATTGTACAGCTAAAAATTTTTGCGTTCAATATTCAAGATTAAATAAACACAATGAATCTTGTAAAACTCGGGGCAAAAATATGGAATAATATTCTTGTCATTGTGCGTGGATTCGGAAACTTTACTAAAACAATACAACGCTTCTAACTATACTAAAACTTGAGGATAATTACGTTGATGTGCCCATAATAATAAAATTGATGGCCAAATAATGAAATTATTGTTTTGTGTGTAGTTTACCTATTTATTCTGGCTTTAATTATTTCCCGTGGGTGTAGATTAGAATTGAACTGGTTGCCTATCCATTACTTTATTAAACCGTAATCAAGCATTTATATTTTACAACTCAGGAGTGTTATGACTATCTGCCTTGATTAGCTAAGCTATTAGCGGATAGTATTATACTTTGTAAACGTCTTTCAATTTGAATACATCAATGTTCAAAAGACAACATTTCAGGTAATAATTCAACTAGAAATGTGACTTAAATATATAATGCTTTGAAGAGCTTATATAGAGCTTTGAAGGATCATAGTTTAATATTGTGTTTTGTTAAATATTTGTTGTCATGTGTCTTTTAATAAATACACAGTGATGTTGATACACAAACGGAAGGTTGTGAGGCGACTGTGACAGCTGGGGAAATTAAGCAGCCTTTACCGACAATGCCAAGTCATCTCCATTCCTACCAATGGCTAAGTAAGTTGCATACCACACAGACTTGAAATAGTTTTAATACAAAAGGGTTAAACTAAACAGGCTTTATTTTTTTCCAGTTACGACTTCGACACCTATATTTGAAGACCACACAGTCTTTTGTTAGCAGACATTTTTCAGCCTTCTCCAGCTATGTATGTTTTTTTAAAAAGTAACCTGGCGCCAGTTCCTATGCCAGCAGTTTAATCCGCTTCACATAATTACCTACTTCATGTTTACATAATCGTCCTTGTTGTGGTTACGTTAATAAAGCACACTTTATAATCGCCTCTCCTGGTAAACCCGGACTTCACTTACTATATTAATGTGGTGACAGCGGTTCACAACATATTCGCGCCTCAACAACTGGTACATTTACCATCCTCAAGCGAGAAGACCGAACTTAAAGGTTAGCTATTCTTAGTATAGCTAAAATTTTACCTTGCATTTTCTTAACAAACATGGCCGCGGTTCGCACACCAAAATAATGGCAGCTTTCCATAACTTCATACGAAACCGTAAATTGATACAACAGCTGGAGACAGAACTTAATGTACATTTTATTCCTTGACAATAGTTTCGCACCCTCACCGTGGGCTGACCGACGGCAGGGAACCCGTTCCTAGACAACTAACAGCAGCTCAGAAAAATGCTAATTTGGATTTGTTATTGGGCCAAATCGCCAATTTCTGCCCAGTTGTGTCATGAAGCTCTATCAATAAGAATTCGGTTTCCCTTAATGATATCTGGAAAAGATTCACCAACACTATGGTTTCCAGTCCTCCGGAGCTCATTTCCTCTACTTGGCCACAATCATTTGCCTGCCGAAAGAGCGCCCTGTAGATCTATTCTAACGACTTATGGCTGTCTTTGAGGACAAATTGTTGTCTGCTAACGGCGGTATCACTCATCATGGCGAGACCTTGGAGGTTGACAAAGATTTAACTCCAACCTTGGAAAATACCATTGTAGTTTTGTGGCTTCAACAGATACACCCAGGCTTACCGCTATTGGTGGAGCAAGAGTATGGTTCAGAGTTACCCAACAAGTCCCTTGCCTCTTTGAAACCTAAAATCTCCCAGGCTCTCTTACTCCCCTCCTTAATGAGCTTTGAAGTAGTCAAGGAGACTAGAGCAATGCGCATCGGCAGCTCAGGTCCACGCCAGTTTACCCGTAACTCAGCTAGTTCGCAATGCAGACAGTTCCGTTCATGCATCCTATGCAAGACAGCCAGCCCCCTCATTCAACTCACAACCTCATGGAGTGTCGCTTTCTACCATAACACAACCGACGACCTTGGGCCCGTTCCCGTCTTTTAAGAGACGACACTGATGAGTCCACCCCTGAAGACAATGAGTCCTTTGACCCTAGTCATGACGTTGTTGCTAGTATTGTTCATGTCGATAACCCCACTGTTCACCCTGTCAGTATCATCCAGTCACCTGTTCTTCACACCTTTTACCATCAATGCCCTTTCCAGGTTACCTTAGACACAGGCCACATCTAATATGGTTCGTGCATCCTCTGCCACCACCTATGGCCTTCCAGTTACCCCTGCTTCTCAGATGGCACGACAGGCTGACGGCATTACTCCTATGGAGGTTGTTGGCGAAGTCCACTGCTCTCTTTTCCGGGGTTCATCTACCTTCGAACTCGATGCACTTGTTGTGCGACACCTCGATGTTGAGATCTTGGCTGGTAATCCTTTCTTGGCCACCAATGATATTGCTATTCAACCAGCCAAGCGGGAAATTGTAGTTGGTGGTACAGAGGTCATGCGTTATGGTCCCACATCAACGTCTCCCCATTCTACTGCCAGACGTACCCAATCCTTCTTGCTCTGTAATCCACAACTGACATTGGTCTTACCCGATGCTTACCTTCAGTTAAGCATGCCACTGGAGTCTGAGCCTGATGCATTGTGGGCCTTAGAGTCTAGGCTTGACAGCCCATCTAACCTCCCTCGCAAACCTGAAGCTGCTTGGCCTCATCCGCAAGATATCCTCTCAGTCGACCATACCATACGCATTACTAACACCACCTCATCCCCAGTCTTAGTCAAGAGAGGCAAGCAGTTGTGCCAAGTCCGACATGTCATACCCACCCCTATCGCCGACCCCTTCTGTCCTTTGTCCCTCCCCTCCACACTGTAAAGCAACCCCACCCCCTGTTCCCAATAAACCGTTTTCCAGCACAGTCCTTATTAATCCAGATTCCTCTCTGCCTCTGAAGGTTCGCGTCCAATTCAGGGAGCTTAACACCTTGAGTTTGACGATGTATTCAAAGCTTCCATCTCCAAGTCTAATGGCGCCGGTGGCAAGATTGAAGCTGCATTCAGCCCAACCCTCCCTCGCAAACGCCGTCTTTCCCAGTACAACCACAGTACCATAGAAGCATTACAGGCAAAGTTTGATGAGCTGAAAGATGAAGGTGTGTTTGCTAAACCCGAACAGGTTAATGTTCATGTGGAGTATCTCAACACTTCCTTCCTCGTCAAAAAACCAAATGGCGGAACGCGTCTCATAACATCTTTTGGCGAGGTTGCCCAGTACAGTAAACCACAGCCTTCCTTAATGCCTAACGTCGACAATGTTTTACGGTCCATTGGCCAGTGGAAGTTCATCATCTGCACGGACTTGTTAAAGTTGTTCTATCAGACCCCACTGGCTGCATCCCCCATGAATTATTGTGGTGTTGTTACTCCTTACAAAGGTATCCGTGTGTACACCCAATCTGCCATGGGCATGCCTGGCTCGGAGACGTGTTTGGAAGAGCTGATTCAGGAAGGCTGCGTTGCCAAGATCATAGACAATCTGTACATCGGTGGTAACACTTCTAGCGAAGTCCTTTCCCATTGGCACTGTGTCCTTATCCTGCTTAGGAAGAACAACCTTCATCTCTCTGCCTCCAAAACCTTCATCTGCCCAAGGAAAGCTGTAGTGTTGGGTTGGATTTGGTCCAACGGTACCTTACAGGTTAGCCTGCACAAGCTCTCTGCCCTATTCTCAGTTACCCCTTCTCCTACTGTGCAGGGTCTTCGATCATTTATCGGCTCCTACAAGGTACTCAGCCGCGTACTTCCAAAATACGCTTTTCTACTCTACCCTCTTGAGCAGGCCACAACCGGGAAAGAGTCTCGGGACCGGATCTTCTGGTCTGATGAGTTACACCTTGCTTTCAAGACTGCACAGCAGGCGCTAGGTAACCACAAGACGATTACCCTCCCCCAGCCCCACAATGCGCTTTGGATCGTCAGCAATCAAACATTTCGCCCCATACATCACCCAGTCTGCTCACACCACACAGGTTCCTACCAACAGCAAACCTAGTGTTCAGGCCTACAACAAACTCAATCAGGGTGAATTTTCCTCAAGCTCCAGAGTAACTACATTGTTGTCAACAGTTAGTCGCTACCACGTCCATGGTCGCCACATCGCCGGAGTGGAAAACCTCCCATCTGACTTTGCCAGCCGAAATCAATCCTATGTCATCTATCGTCCCTATAAGAAGGTCAACATGGGAGCAAAAAGCCCCTTACTGGTGTACCGAAGACTGGGGTCTGGATCCCAATTGACTCGCTCGGATCTCCCTCTTGAAACATTTTTGACACTGCCGTGTTTCGCTTACAATGCATGCGTAACCCCTAACATAAAGGGGTATAGTAAGACAGGCACCGCGCCCCAGTTGATAAGGGGGTATAGTAAGACTGGCACCATGCCCCAGTTGTTGTTATTAAGTAGTTTATTTCTAATTATGTTGTCATATGTAAGCGTTAGTTGCATACCAGCTCATGGACGAGGGGAAACTCGCCACGCCAGTCCCTATGCCAGCGGTTTTATCCACTTCACATAGTTACCTACTTCATGTTTACATATTCGTCCTTGTTGTGGTTATGTTAATAAAGTAGCTTTATAATCGCCTCTCCTGGTAAACCCGGACTTCACTTACTATATTGGCGTTGCTTTCTATTACTGTGAATAAATTTTTTTCTTTTCTTCAACAGCCCAATCTTCTATCCTGGTGAATTTGCATGGCCACCAAGAAAAAAAACACACTTCAAACCAGGGTAAACTGCCTCCCGTAACATCTTCACAGAACTAATAGCAGACACAGTGTTCTGACAATGAGAGAAAAAAGCAATAAAATAATTTTTTTACTGCTCGTTCCACTCATAGTCATTCTCAAGCTTTTCTAGTGGCCCTTAACTCCAGTAAACCACTGATTTGCTACTAACAAAAGTAATCTCTAAACAATGGCTAGCAAATCAGATGCTTTGTGTAGATAAGTTTCAACTTGCAATCACACATACTGATACTGCACAGTGACCAAACTGCAAGTGAGTCTGAAGGGAGTGATAATGATGAGCAACTAGATGAGTTTGAAAAAATATGAGAAAATCTACAAAATATGAGAATTATTTCTAAAGACAAAATTCCAAAATAAAAGGGCCTTTTTGAAACTTGTAGTTAATCTTTTATAATCAGGAAGTTTGATTCAACAATCCCCAATTCAAACCAACAATTCCCTTTAGATAATTACAACTATGTACATAGCTTTATTATGATAACCGTTTCAAATAGGCATGATGATCTGGAGAAAACATCAATTGAAAGGAAGGTATATGATCTCAATGTTTGAAGGGGTAGAGGATATAGAAGGTGAAGGTCTGACCCTGAGGATATGTCCTAGGGCCCTAGCAAATGACACCAAAGTTGATGTGATACTGTCCATCAGATCTAGGAAAAGTGGAATATTGTATATTGCATCAGCAACAAAAGTGCTTGAGCTTTTGTATCGCCTGCAGGTGACCAATCACTTAAATTTAAGGGATAAGTATTGTGGTGTCATGCTGGGCACTTTGGTGGATGGTGGGACTTGTGGTGGTCTATGATCTGCAAATTTATTGTTGGCATCAGCAATTGCCCTATCTGGACACTCATTTACAAAAGCTGACTTCAAAATCATGAACATAAAGTTCATCTCCAAAATATTGTATAAACAGTACCAAAGCCTTTATATTGCCCCTACAGTCGATGATTTTTGAAAGAGTATGAAGGGGGAAGGGTGGTGTAAGTCTAGTCTCAAACTCTTAGAAAAGAGAGATTGAATACTGAAACACTTACAAGAGGTAGGTTGACACAAAAATCAAAGCATTTTTACCAAATAAACCAACAAGCGATAATGAGCTTTCATCTCCATCCAAGTATATTAGCTTGGACGACAACAAAATGCCTTCGCAATCTTCTATCCCACATGCTACTAGTACTCCTGTTAAACAAGTTATAAAAGCTGTCCCTTCCAGTTCAATCAAACAGTCATGAAATATTGAAGAAACAGGAGCTGTAAATAATGCATATGTGGAGGTATATAAAGCTTCTTTCTATTTATATTTTCTTCATTATCCAATTGTACATTTTGAAAGGCATTTATTACAGTTTCATTCACTGCTGGTGATTAGGGTGCATATAAGAAGGCACCCTGCAACTACAGCAACATATTATTTTTTTTAGATTGTAGTCTCATGGCCTTCCCAAATAAGACAACGTAAACTATGGAGCCACTTGGCCGTGCACTTGTTCGAGGGGCATGGAAAGATATTGCTACAGCTGCATATTGTGTAAAGGAACTTAGATCAGAACTTGCCAAATGTATGTTGAAAACAGTTGTCAAACATTGTTTCAACAAGAACTGCTACTAAGAAAATGGAAGGTCAATGACATTTGTAGCCTATCATTCATAATATTTGTCATGAACTGAAGGATTGCACTCCACTATTGTACTCAATCCTATGATGACCATAGCCACTCTTCATAGCAGGAAGAAGTTAAGGAAATTGGTATTCAAGTATTGCTTTGGTGGCTAGTATTCTTTTGAAGCAAAGATGTTGTATGGTGAATAGTGTACAACTTACTGTGATGATTACAATGAAGTACTGTGGTTTTCAGGTATTTTCTGTGTTTATCAGTCCCATGTCAATAACTGAGAATGTGAAATGCATTTTAAAATGTCAGTAATTATTTTTGGTTTCTTTTCAGGTCAGATGAACGGTTAATGAAGAGGTCAGTTCAACCTTCACCTACCAGGGACAAGGAAACTACCACGCCAAACATGTCACACTGTACCCAACTTCATGTGAAGATAACGAATCACAACCAAAAACAAAACAGTTTGAAAGTATTCCTCCATACAGTCCTGATGCAGTAAACAACCTTGATCAATGCACATTGTCACCTGGATGTAAATATGTCATAGATAATCAAACAATCGCTAAAATTTTGAAAAATTTGACAAAAACCGTTTGCCTGTCGGCAACTTTAAAATTATGCAAATTTTCAGTTGAATCAAACTGTTCAAGAATTGTTTTGAAATGTTTGAGGATCGATTGGGCATAAAATATTTATTTTAGCTATTAATTAAAACCAGACGGCTGATATTTTAGCTGATAGTTTGGCTGCTAATCTAGATAAAAAGCTACCAATTTGCTTGCTAGTAAAAAATTCTTGAGGTGGTGTTGCAAGGCCGAATAGTGTAGGTACATCTTGATGCAGGCTTCTTCGGGACAGGAAAAAATGTTGACTTCGACTGCTTCCTCTTGTGTTTCTTGCTTTGGTACACTTTGTTTACAACTACGAAAACGGATAACCTTAACACCAGGAATGCCTCCAGATGACTGCATTGCGGCAACTATGTCATCTCCAGTTTCGATGTTGTTGCTGGTGTTTAAGAAGATCTTCATGTGAGACTTAATAGTTGCCGCTTTTCTGTCACATGAACCCTTCCCCCTTGCAGGTCTGAAAGGTCCATGCAACGACAGAGACACCAACATCCTTTCCAATCATACTCACTGCTACGATACTTGAACAGCAATGGTAACAAACCTGCATTGTCCTGCCCGTAGTACACGATTTCTAGTTTAGGAAGCTCCACTTTTAGCTTTTAGAAAGTATTGTGCAGTTGTCTTGTTTACAAGATTGGAATATGTGGATGAACGTCATGGAATGGATTTCACCATTTTCTGGTTTGTACATTGCCACAGTTATACGCCACGACAGTAAAACCCCAGTAGTAAAACCTTCAAATCTATAGTCAAAGTATAATAAAAGTATTGTGCTTGCCATTTAGTAAACTATTAACAATCCAAGACCTGAGAAGGCATCGTATCGCCAGCGTTGCGATATTTTGGTTTAGAATTTCCACCAAATTTGCAGTATTATATTGAAAGAACCATTACCAGGTCAGCCCTTCTGTTTTATCACGACAATAAAAAAATCATTTTTAATCTTTCTTTTTAAAAATATTGATAGCAAAAGAAACAGATATAAAGAGAGAAGACACTTGCCCTTTCCCTTCCCCCACATCCATAAACCACTGATGTAATTTGTTTGTATTGGCAATTTTTCCTTACTCAGCAAAGTCATGCTTGCCATTGAAGAGATCATTGCACTGTCTTCTGCTGAATTTTTCTGTCTCATCGAAGGCTCTTTGTCAGCCTTCATGCTATGTAAACCTTTTTCTACAGCTTGGGCAAATACTTACACGAAAAAAGATGACCTGTTTAATTTCCTCTTGAAAACTCTCAATCAAATAACTTGAGAGGCTTAGGAGCTTTTGACCATTAGAATAATGATGGGATGTGTGTCAAAAAGCAAAGGAAAATCAAGGAGAGAAAAAGAAATTGGTACAAGGTAAAAAGAGACTGAAAATAGTTAAATCAAACACTCAAAAGAATCCTATATCCAAAGAGAAAATGTCCTACCCCTCTCCCCCCAATCACTTTTTCAATGGTTATCCCTTACAATCTATCAAGCTTAGTGAAAGAGACCACAAGCCTTGCAAATAGATGCGATAAATGCCGCGGCTCTGGATTCAAGCCCACTTAGTTGTTACGAGAAGGGAGGAATCAAGATTATGCTAAGAACAGCTGCAAAGTTTGGGGCACGCTATGGAGAAAATATTGATCTCGCACAGCACATCGTTGACAGAACGAATCTCACCCGAAATTATCTGCCGAAACGTCATGAGGAGGTTCGCGCGGACATTCTTGCGTCTTTTAACGGAGAACCCTTCTGCACAACTACTGACCTGTGGAAGGAAAAATACACAGGAAGAAATTACATGTCTGTCACGGTACATCAAATCGATACTAACTGGAAAAACCTAAGTAGCTTTATTTGGTCCACAAACGAATACAACTTCGAAGACCATACTGCAGCTAGCATTTCCCGATGCTATTTAGAAAATGTACCCAACGCTCCTTTTAGACTTGCCGTTACAGACAACACTAACACTATGCCAGCTGCGTTTCGCTTTCTGGACAGTGACGATCAAGTTGGATGTATTTCTCACATAAGCTTGTTGGTTGCCAAAGCGTGCGTAACTTCAGATGATGCAGCCGAAGTAAAAGCGATTATAGCTGCAGCTAAGAAGTTAGTACAGCATGTTAAACGGGCAGACCTTCAAAATAAATTAAGTACGACACTAAAGCAGACTATAGCAACACAATTTTATACTTACCGAGAAATGATTGGGTCCATCATCACAGGATGGGATGAACTTGAGAACTTGCTTGACTCAAGAAATGAACTTAATTATCTTGAAGATATTAACAACATTCTAATTCAAACTTCGCGTGTTCTGAAACCCCTACACGACTGCGGGCTAGAGCTCGAGAAAGATAAGCAACCTACACTTCATAGGGTACGTTACTGGGAAGCAAAACTGCAAGCAGCTTTCTCTGAAAACGACCAGGATATTGGCAGCAATTAAAAAGATGAAAGACGTTGGTAGGAAAGCCTTGATGACCAAGCTCAGCAGTCGCATTTGCTTGTACCACGACGTAGCTTCTGCGTTGGATCCAAGAATGGAAGAACATGCAGACGAAAGCATTCAGCTTAAGATATGCGAGAAAATCGAACATCTTCATGAACGTATCAGCGGCCGTGTGTCTGATGTGACTGAGAACGAAACCAATAAGGTGCGGAGACTGAGGTAACTGCATGAGCATTGTACAGCATTATTCTTAGGCTTAGAATCAATCAAAATTTATAGTGTTCTTAATTCTTACTCTTTCTTCAGGTAGAAGAAATCGAACCCGCACCTTCAAAAAAGAAGAAAAAGAATCCCTGTGACAAGATCGAAGAACCCGAGTTTCGTTTCTATAAGAAAAAGCAGCAAGTCTCTTTGATTGTTGATGAGTTTCAAAGATTTTGTAGAAACGACTTCGACCTTAAACCATATGAAAAAGACGGCGACCTCGATATCCTAAAGTTCTGGAGAGATCATGCCAGAATTTATTCAAAGTTAGCGGTGGTTGCCAGGTTTATCTTGGCTTGCCCAGCAAGTAGCGCACCCTCAGAGCGGAGCTTTTCGCAGGCGGGATGGACAATCAATGTTAGACGTACACGCCTGTCTCCGCGAAATGTAAATGCACTTTTGTACATTCGTAGTTACATGACAGGAACTGCATGGAAAGCGTTTGAATCGAGTGAGCCGAGTGACGGAGCTGACGAAGAAGTTTGAACTTTGAAGTTAAGGGAGTAGCTTTCGATTAAATTAAAAGTTACATATATCAAGTAGCAGATTCTGTTTGTTGACTGTTTTCAACGTTCATATTACACACTAATGTTTGGTTTATATTTGTAAGTTGTTTCCGTAAGGTTTCACTTTTTACTTGTACTGATTCCATATAATTTTAATTGAGATTTTGTACTCTCAACGTTGTCATATTCTTTTACAAATTGACAAAATTTTGAATGACTTTTATCCATTCGGATTAGATCAGAATAATCAGATTCTTTTATATTTACATTTTTTCAGTTGGATCGAATCGACACGCGACTTTTTAGCATCGGATCCGATCGGATTTAGTAATATAATGTTTTCGGATAGGATCGGATTTGATTTTCAGTTTTTCACTTTGGATCGGATCAGATTAAATATAATCTTTTAGGATCGGATCGGATTTTCGGTTTTCCACTTCGGATCGAGTTGGATTCGGATTTTGGAATTAGATAAACCCTCGGATTTAAAGATGCCAATCAGATCCGACGCACACCTCTAATTCCAAACGTCTTGAGACACCTACAAGAATACATACCAAAGACAGATGAGGAAGGAAAAACAGTTTTCATGAAGCAGGTGTGGTAAAGGATCAACTGACAATACAACAGGCAGTGAACAGCGAATTGTCTGTATCCAATGGGTTTACTGCAGAGAAACGAATGGAGGGCATGCACTGTTAAACGGCTGACTGGCATACAGAGCTTAAATATCTGTCTGTAAATACAGCTGATCAAGTGTCAAATTGTTTCGAATACATGTTTAAAGTGGTCTTGTACTCGTGAAAAAGTCACATTTTCAAAACAAAAAATTGAATCTTTTTCACATTCTTATCCAAGTATGTATAATTTCAAAAAATCTTTGATATTTCATAATTATTTAAAAATGTTGGTCTGTCACATTTGATGCTTTTGTCTATTTTGGCAGTTGTTATACCACATTTGATGCTTGTGTATTTAGGCAGTTGTTATACCACATTTGATGCTTTGTCTATTTAGACAGTTGTTATACCACATTTGATGCTAAGTTGTTTGAATTTGATGCCACGCTGCTCCTTGGTTTTATTGGAACTTATCTACATCTCATCGCAGCGACCGTGGTTTCTCTTAAGGTTCTCACACATAATATTCGTAAAGAAATGTTTAGTCATATTACGTTCTATTCTCCATTCACTCATAAGCTTTCGCTAGAATATTTCGACCTCATTTTGTCTAAAACTCGTTTTGCGAGTCAGTTATTTTTTCTTAGTCCTTGTCTTCGTTTTAAAGTCATTCCTAATGAGTTTAAATCGACTTTTACACTCCATTTTTAATTTGTCGTCTCACCTTGTCATGAAAGCTTGTTATGAGCACAGTCATCGTTTGATGCGTTTTTCCATTGATGCTTTAGTTAAACATATTCAACATTTAGATTCTAATTTGTCTGTCGCTAGATCCAATTTTCTTTCAGCTTACCCTGTTGTTTTACAGCAGGACATCATGCATTTCATTCGGTCGTTGAATTCTAGACTTTATTCACAACATCTCACAGCAAATAAAGCCTCGAAACTGAACTCATTGTTAGGCTCCCGTCCCTTTTCGACTGTTAATCACACCAAGTCCTGTTGATCCCACCAATTTGGTTGTCACAATTCCTCCTAATTTTCCCCTTTCTGATTCTGAGAGATCTGTCCTTGCGAAAGATCTCAAATTTGTTCCCAACCCCGGGTCTTATGACTTTTATACGTCCAAAGCTGACACTGAATATTTTTTTTGCCGGTGCATTTTCATGATCAGACCTCCGTCTCCACCAAAGACGTATTTGAGACTAGTAATCCTAAAAAATCCTCCTGGTCTCCCCCAGAAGGTACCTTTGGGTCCCTAGATCTTTTCATTAGACAATGTCAACACGAAAAAGATCAAAAGGCCATCAAACCTCACCCATTTGGAATTTGAGGCCCTCAAATCTCTTCGTGGTCGCACTGACATTGTCATCAAACCTGCTGATAAGGGGGTGCCTTGGTTGTCTGGAGGGCTAATTTATACCGTGATGAAGCCCACAGACAACTTGGCGACACCTCTTTTTATCAATGGGTTGATGAGGACTTGACATCACATCACCAATCCATTGTTCGATCCACTGTTCATCAACTGGTCTCCAGTGGAATATCTGCCCCCGTTATTATTGATATTCCGGCACCCCTGCAGAAGTGACGCTTGTCATATAATAATTAACGTAAACTATGTAGAGTTTATTGATTCCATGTTCTTGTTAATGTATTACTAAAAGTTAACCTGGTTACCAAGTCCTTATGTAAAAAAAATTACTTTGCGACATTTTTGAAGTATTGCTAACCTCATATTATAAAACCCCATGACACATCTGGGCCCGGTTGTGTCAAGGCCGAATAACGCTATCTGCCCTCTACGAATATAAATCATACACTTAATAAAAGAAACAGCAGTTAATAACTAATATAAGATTTAATCCAGGTTATACTGAACAACGGACACTAACGACTGATTTTTAATCCTGAAGACTCGTTAATTGTAGGAATAATAGAAACGCTTCTACCTCTTTTCTTGGAAAAGTGAGTCCTAGATCATCGGTCATTGTCTCAAAATACTCCAAATAAACATCCTTGGCTGGTTCCTCTACCTCACAATGAACTTTCATTTAATCAATTTGCCTGCTATTTAGTTCCATCAAACAATCAATTTTTCCAAAGTTTTCCGGCAAATAATACAAAATGTCTGGCACTCCTGCAGCAGTGACATGTGTAGATCTACGAATATAATGGCTATTTCAATGGTTTCTCACTTTGATTTATCTAAATCACTTTGAATAAGATGTGCAAAGCCAAACCATAAACATTTCATGTGTAAATCATTCCCAAGATTAAGAATATTTGACTCAACCATGTTTTTAAAAAAGTCCATCCACCAACTTGTTCGATGACGTCTTAGGAAAGACCACCAACCTTCGATCCTTTGGTTGGAATTAGAGAAATGGTTGGAAATTGATCTGTTCAAGTTGAACGGAAATGGCATTGCATAGCCATTAGTATTTTCTGACTGTATCTGCAAATGCATCCATGTATGGGGAACCCATATGGTTTCAATTTATCATACCCTAGTGGAAATAATTAAGTCAAAATGTAAACTGCTGTTAATGAAAACCACATAGTTTATTTTATAACATAATGATAGAAACATTTTTAATTTACCCATATGTGCAAAATGAGTCATAAAAGAGAATAAAACACAAATAGTATTCCCATTTCCCAATACACACAGGTTATGTGTTTTAAATTTTAATACCACCTATCCTGTTGACAGAATTTCTAAGGTGTGTAACTGAAGTCCTTTCTTAGCAGTCTGAATGATTGTAAAAGGGGGAGGAGTGTGTGAACAAACCATCAATATGCCAGCAGAAATTTGGTCCAAGAGATGTATACTGCCGTCGAGTTAATCTTCGTGACCGTCTCTCTTCAACCGCTTCTGGGTCAATCTCCTTCATAAGGCATGCAACCAGCTGGCGTGGTACATGCATTTCATGTCTTAGTCTCAGGGTGTGCTAGATACTTCAGTAACCAGAAAGTCTTCCTGCAGTTCTTAACAGATTTATATCAACGTCATTTCCTCTTCTTGACAAGCCTAGGTCTTTCAACCTTCGTTTTAGAGTTCGAATGTGCATGCATACCCCATCCTTCTTTAGCAACTCAACTATAGTAGCGTATGGATAACCACAGTTGATATAGTGAATTATGAAGGTGTCTTCATTTTGGTGATAGACTTCTTCAGCAATCAAAAGGGAATGACGTTAGCTTTCAAGGCTTTTACCACACAAATGGCAGTAATAGAACCTTCTAAACACTCAGTACCACAGGCGGAACAGAACATGAATAAAATTCAATATAAATATTAACTATAAAGTAGTAGTAAGCAAATCAGTAACCGAATAAATATAAATGTTTTTGAGCGTCACTAAGCAAAAAGTAGAAACTGGAACCGGCAATGTGATTGGTCCACGATAAAAATCCCGGTGAAAAAGTAGGATCGCTTCCTACTTTTTATTCAATCATTGGATTCATAAAAGAGATTTACTGATATATTCTTTTCGCTGATGATAAAAAGAACCAGGAGAGGGGTCAGGAGTGGGAAATTCCAAAATTCCCAATGCTTGAAACTATTTTGAAATTTGAATACTCCTTTCAACTCGAATTAGAAATAATTCATCGCACGCATATACTTCATTTACGCACATTATAGTTAAATAATAAAATTGCAGCAGCGGTCGGTATATAAAATTGCAGCAGTGGTATATTAAATTGCAGCAACGAAATATAAAATTGCAGCAGCAGTATATAAAATTGCAGCAATGATATCTATAAAATTGCAGCAACGATATATATAAAATTGCAGCAAGGAGATATAAAATTGCAGCAACGATATATATAAAATTGCAGCAACGAGGTTACGAGGCGACATATCAAATTACAACAAGGATGTATAAAGGTAAATTCAAGAACAATATATAAAATTACAGTCTTAAACAAAACATTGCAACAATGAATATTTGATATTGCATGTCCCCACTATGGGCCACCGTACAAAAGGAAAATTTTTGTTCAACTTTCCCAAAAAATATCCATAGATCAAAAGCTAGCCACTATGTAGTCGAAAAAGTGTCCGGATATGTGTTTGAGTGTGGGTACCACATCTTCGGCAATCGTCTGATATACGAAAGATGACGAACGGTACATTCGTTTCATGATTGCGTTTGGTTCTACTTCCGGGAAATTTTGTTGTTTTCGAAGGACGAACGTTTGTCAAATTTTAAAGCAAAGGTGAGTACTTTAAAGTTTGTGTATTTTTTGTGACATTTGTTACTTTTATCGCTCGTTTTTCTACCATGTTTGAGGAATTTCGATCACAATCTGATTATTGGAGCGTACATAGTATGTATTCGGGGCAAACTTGCCTGCACTGACGGTTTGTCAGGCGCTCTACATGTCGGAGGTGCACATATCAAAATCAAATAAACTGAAGCCATTGTTGCTTGCACTGGTCGTCATAGATCAGGGTACTATTCATGTGAAAGGCCACATATCAAAACTAAACCTAGCCATTGTGCAGGTATTGAAATTAAACCTAGCCATTGTGCAGGTATTGAAATTAAACCCAGTCATTGTGTGGGGGATATAAAACGACAGCTGTTGTGCTGGTATACTCAAACAAACTATTTAACATTGCTGCCAACTTGCAGTTACAACACTTTTTAACAAATATACTGACGACCTTATAATATACCCAAATAATATATCAAATTACTGACAAATAAGACACTTTATAAAGTCAAGAATTGACATTTGGTTTCTGAGTTCTAGACCATAAATATGGGTGTGACTATTGAATTTTATCGGGCCAGGATTGGTTCACATCACAATTTTACAGATTGTTGCAACAGTCTGTGTCGTCTTAAAGGTATACTTTGGAATCAATTACTATTAATGTTTTACTTTAATGTATTCTGCTTGCCTTATCTCAAAAGACAATTGAATAGGAGCAAAAAAAACAGTGAATTATGCTTATGGTATGTTCAAATGGTATACTATAATAAAGTTTATGTGCCATTATTACTAAGACTTTCAAATGATGTGGAAAAAATCCAGGTCCTAGGACTATAAATGATATCGTTGACCCTGCTTGTACAATCCATGCTGATTTTAATCAAGGTAATCACTTAATCATTGTTGACCATCCAGGGTTTATTCCTGTTTGCCTCCAGAAATGGAGTCTTAGGATGGCAGCATGGGAATATAAGACCAAAGGGAAAAAAGGTACAAACAAATTGGAAGTGAGGATAGGTATGTAAAAAAAATTCTAATATGCTTATATTGGTATCCAATGCCCTGCTCATCTCCACACCCCATCCCCATTTTTTTTTCAAATACGTGCATGTTTAATAATTGCAGTAACCATTATGGTAGTTAACAGTTGGTTGGTTTTCCATTCTAGGTTTTTAAGGAGTGTTTCCTATAGAGAATTTTCCAGACTTGTGTATGGAATACTTGGTAACGGAAGAGTGCCATTGCCCGCTTGTGCATATACGGCAATCAGAAAACAGTTTGCAGTTGAGAAAGATGATGCATACAAAGGATTTGAAATTGATGAGGAAGATTAACTTGATATTATATATTAATTTAATAATAATTTTATAATTAACACTAGTACAGTGAAGTGCATTCAAAAACAAAGATACAGTAAGTTATTCACTTATCAGATGCTGAAATGTCACTAGTTTCATTTGCCATCATTCAAACAGTTCATTTGATCAATTCCTAAAAAAGAATATACCAGCTCCTTTCAAATTCGTCAGAAATTAATTAACGAGTTGCTTGAAATTAGCAAATGAACTGTTCAACTTCAATGAGCATGACCATTAGAAAAAATGTACGAATTCTGAATTGTATGAACTGTTTGGTGTTTCCATTTTTTTTTATTGTCAGGACAATTAGTAACATTTTTATGTCCCTTCATAGGTTGTTTGCATAATTTGCAATTAAGGAGGTTGTCATTGCTTTTTCTTTGAAGCTTCCCTTTCTTTGATCACTTGTGCAACTATAATAAAAAATAACTATAATAAAAAATTAAAATGTTGTTTATATATTGTATAAATCACCCTACATGTACCAACACAAACAATATTGATAATCAGCTAGTACAAAGAAAAATGTTAGGATGTGTTTACTTTTTTGCTGTTTCTTTCAAGTTTTGAATACTCTTATTCAACTTTCTTGATGTCTTTTCCAGCTCAACACATTGGGCACATTTTTCAAGCTTTTCTATTGTTGATTCTTTTAATGGGCTTTGTGGTGGATTTTCAATAATTTCACTTGACACATGTCCAGTAGTTAGCTCAGTAGCCTCAGTGGTGGTACAAACGTCGACTGCCACATCACTACTCACAATGGGTTCAAGCAGTGCTTGTACTTGGTTCATTTGCTGATAATTCCACAGTGTAAGGGGACTTTGCCCTCCTTGCCAACTAAAACAGTTTAAAAAATGATTAAGTGTTTAACCAAATTTTTACTGTTTACAACATCTAAAAGTGCCATTATGCCAGCAGGCTCGACCAGTGGATTGAGTTTCCTTCAGTATATGAATATTTGGGAAAGCTATAATCCCAAAATCATCTCGTTGCAGCCAGCGATTTGCCAGACTGCTTTGTTTTCCCACTCTTGCATAAGAATGGGAAAAATCTTCTGCTCAAAGTGGTCTGAACATATCACAGACCTTTGAGATGGCGTCCATTTTGAATGCATGCGAGAAACGAAATCCACCCATTTTTTCCTTTGTTTCTTTGCTTCTCGACGCTCATCATCATAGTATCATAACATATATTATTGCAACCATATAAAACGAACCCTTCAGGCATTTTATCGCACAAAAAAGACACTCTTGGATAGAAATAGTAAATAGTCACAACAACTTCCTACCAGACCCCCATGTGGTTAGCTCGGACACAAACAAAAAATGGCTGGATTCTTCAGCAAAATTTTGAATTTCGA